>NC_090440.1:324817782-325120812 GCF_031143425.1 Pleurodeles waltl | reverse complement strand
TACTTCAAGTTTCCTGAGGACTCACTACAAGTCGTGATAAGAGTTATTGCAAGAACCAAGCAAGACTGCAAGCAACATATTGTAGCTTTCTAGACCTGAAGACCTGTGAAGAGAGGAGACCAAGTCCAGACATCGCAGAAGATTCCAGGGAGGTTAGGGGCCCCTGCCAACCTAGAAGATGGTGCAAAAGAGGATTCTCTGGTTAGAAGAAGTCTGCAGAAGAGCACCAAAGAAGATGGCTGCGGGTTCCTGCGTGATGCAAAGGATGTCCCATGTCGAGATGTTCGATGCAGGCGAGTTGCAGCACTGAATTCACCCAACAAGCCTTGGCTCAAGCAATGTTGCGGTTTGCGCCAAAATGTCACTGCCCGGGCCCAGGAGGGACCTGGGGACCTCAACTGGGACTGAGGCAGAGGGGGCTCCCAACACAGGAGGGAACCCACAGATGACCAGGCTGCAAAAGAAGGTGCAAATTGTGGTTACTGCAGCACTACAAAAGAAGGACCCACACCGCCGGAGAACTCAGCGAGGTTAGCGTCGCAGGATGGAGTGCTGGGGACCTGGGCCACGCTGTGCATTAAGGATTCTTGCAAATAGTCCACAGAGGCCTCAGGAGCTAGAGATGATGCTGTGCACAGTGGTACTGTTGCAAACCGCGAAGACAAGCTCTTACCTCCGCTAAATGTGGACAGCTGGACCTTAGGACAGTCTGGGTTGATGGGGTCCACCACCTGTGTTCCAGGGAGCACGCTCGTTGCCAGGAGAGGAGTTCCAGAGAACCAGTCTTCTTGGAAGATGCCTGCTGGAGCAGGGAAGTTACTCTGTAACTCCACAGGAGGTTTCTTTGGTCCTTCTGGTGCAGGGTGAAGACCGGGAGTCTTCAGAGTGTGCACAACTTGGAAACTGTTGCAGTTGCTGGCTGGAGCTGAAGTTGCAGTCACAGTAGCTTTCTTGGATACTTTGTTGCAGTTCCTGGAGCAATCTACGGTTGATCCGACAGTCCTAAGATGAAGCGGGAGTTGCAGAGGATTCCTGGTGGAAAATTGCAAGCTGAATCTGAAGAAGAACCCATAGGAGAAACCCTAAATAGCCTTGAGAGGGGGATTGGTAACCTAACCAGGTATGCACCTATCAGGAGGGGTCTCTGACGTCACCTGCTGGCACTGGCCCACCAGAGATCTCCAGAGTGTCCCCACATCTTGGAAAACAAGATGGCTAATGCCAGGGACACACTAGAGGAGCTCTGGACACCACTCCTGGGGTGGTGATGGACAGGGGAGTGGTCACTCCCTTTTCCTTTGTCCAATTTCGCGCAAGAGCAGGGACCAGGGGTCCCTGAACTGGTGTAGACTGGGTTATGTGAGGAGGGCACCATCTGTGCCCTTCAAAGCATTTCCAGAGGCTCTATGAGTTACCCCTCCCAACCCTGTAACACCTATTTCCAAAGTGGAGGGAGTAACACACTCCTCCCAAAGGCAATGTTTTGTTCTGCCTTCCTGGGACTGAGCTGCCCAGACCCCAGTCTGTGAGGTGGCAGCAGCTGTAGCTGCAGTGGAAGCCTCAGAGAGCTGGTTTGGCAGTACTGGGGGTCTATGATGGAGCCCCCAGGATGAATGGGATTGGCCCCCCAATACCAGATTTGAAGTGGGGGAACAATTCCATGATCTTAGACACCTTACATGGCCATATTCGGAGTTACCATTGTGAAGCTACATATAGGTATTGACCTATATGTAGTGCATGCGTGTAATGGTATCCCCGCACTCACGAAGTCTGGGGACTTGGCCATGACCAATGTGGGGGCACCTTTGCTAGTGCAAGGGTGCCCTCACACTTTTCACAAAGGCTGAAGTGGCAGTCCTGTGAAAGGGTTTGTCTGAGCTCCTTATGGGTGGCAAAAGAAATGCTGCAGCCCATAAGCATCTCCTGGAACCCCAATTCCTTAGGCACCTAGGTACCGTATACTAGGTACTTATAAGGTGGGGGGGGGGAGTCCAGTGTGTGAATTGGAATTGGTAAATGAAGTCACTAAACTATAGTGACTAATTTCGAAGCAGAGAGAGTATAAGCACTGAAGTTCTAGTTAGCAGAACTTCAGTGACAGTTAAGCACTACAGACAACAAACACATTAGGCCACAAACGATGAGCACTGGGGTCCTGACCAGCAGGATCCCAGTGAGACAGTCAAAACATACAGACAAACAGGTAGAAATTGGGGGTAGCATGCCAAGAAAGATGGTACTTTCCTACAACAAGGGATCGACCACCCCCATCCAGCTCCTCCCCTAGGGAGGTGCACAGAGCTCTGCCAGGTGCCACTTGATTCTGGATTCTTTGAAACAAGATGGGCAGAGGCCCCTGTGAGCCTCTGACTGGTTAGGCCAGGTAGATGATGTTCCTGATAGGTGGATCACTTCAGAGAGTGTGGATCACTTCAGAGAGTGACCAACCCCTTTCTAGTATTACTTAAGGGCTCCCTTGTGGGTGGGTATTTAGATTCGTCAAACAACTCTCTAGTGAGCTCTCTGCAAGACATATTCTGCTCCTGGCATCTGGAACCGCTGCTGGTCTGCTTTGGAACCGAAACACATCTGCTCCTGGTGGGAAGGCACCCCTTGCCACATTGTTTCTTCGGAATCTGCAATAATTCTGCAACATCCAAGGCTTTGCTCCAGGGTCACAAGGACTCTGTTTGCACCTGGAAGCACGAAGGAGTCACTCCCGTGAAACCGCAGGCACCTCAAGACAACGTCAACCTTCTGGTTGGGTCTGCTATTCCACGAACATCGAAAGGCTCTGCTTCACAGGTGTTAAGTCTGTGCCTTTATCTGAGTCCTGCTTGTCTTCTGATAAACTTGGGAGACTGTGGGCCCCTGCTCCTGCCACTGGACCGGAATCCCTGTGCACCGCAACTGTTGCACTTGCCAACGGCTGTTGACTCTTCCTCCTGGAGATCTTCAGACACCAGGAAGCCCCGGCCTCCAGCACTCTGCATCTCAAAGGTCAGCCCCTGTCCTGCAACTCCTGTGACACTGGACTTCAGTTTTGTTGTGCTGGTGAAGCCTCCATATGACTCCCTGTGTCCATCGCCTCTGGGTCACCCGTGGGGGCTCCATCAACTTCTGCCGGTCTTCCTGTGTGCTGAGGGTCAGTTCTGACTCCCCCTTCTGGTTAGAGTCTCCTGAACTTGCTGGTCTCCAAAACTTTGCACACACTTCTTCAGCTCCTGCTTTCATTTGACAGTTCCTTTTGGTGACCTGGATGGTCACTGACCCTCCTGCTATCCGGCAACCGTCGAGGGGCAGGTCGTACGAGACTCCTTGGATCTTCTACAGCTCCTGGACCCTGAAGTTGGCTTCCACTGACGTATAGGAATTTCACCTCCCAGAGGGCGGGCATTGCCACCTGCACCACCTGGCCACCTCTCCAAGGGTGCTGGACTTTGTCCTGTTCCTTTGCAGGTCCTCCACCTCCGAAATCCTTCCCTGGGTTCCACCAGACTGGTACCCGTGTTGTGATAGCAGCAGGACAATCCGAGGCCCCTTCTCCACTCTGCATTTGGGTCCCTGAAGTAGGTACTCCTGTCTTCTATGCTTCCTGGGATATGGGCACTCTCGATCCTTACTCTTGTCTGCTGGTTTCCTGGAGGTCCACTGGGAAGAGTCCCAAATTACACAAATTCCAACCACTACTCTCTGTGTTAGCCTATGAGATGACTGGGTGGGTAACTACATTGCACCTGGTTGCTGGGGACACTTACTATACTTACCTCTGGTGTTTCTATCTGCCTCCAACCCCTAGCTAACTACCACACTTATCTTGGTTGGTTTAACTGTTTCAAATTCCACTTTTTTAGTAAATTATTTCGCCCTCTAATAGGGCCATGTGTCTATTTTAATGCTATTTCTGGTGGTTATTTTGTGTACATATTGAGTGTAGATATCTCCAAAGGGAGATATACTGTAGGAAGGTAGCCTCTTTCTAGCCTTGTTACCTCCCACTTTTGGCCTGTTAGTGAGTATATGTCAGGGTGTTTTTACTGTCTCACTGGGATCCTGCTAGCCAGGAGCCCAGTGCTCCTAAGTTTGTGGCCTATATGTGTTCCCTGTGTGGTGCCTAACTGTATCACTGAGGCTCTGCTAACCAGAACCTCAGTGTTGATGCTCTCTCTGCTTTTAAAATTGTCACTGCAGGCTAGTGACTAATTTTACCAATTCTGATTGGCACACTGGAACACTCTTATAATTCCCTTATATATGGTACCTAGTTACCCAGGGTATTGGGGTTCCAGGAGATCCCTATGGGCTGCAGCTTTTCTTTTGCCACCCATAGGGAGCTCAGACAATTCTTACACAGGACTGCCACTGCAGCCTGAGTGAAATAACGTCCACGTTATTTCACAGCCATTTTACTCTGCACTTAAGTAACTTATAAGTCACCTAAATGTCTAAGCCTCACTTGGTGAAGGTTAGGTGCAAAGTTACTTAGTGTGTGGGCACCCTGGCACTAGCCAAGGTGCCCCCACCATGTTCAGGGCAAATTCCCCAGACTTTGTGAGTGCGGGACACCATTACACGCGTGCACTACATATAGGTCAATACCTATATGTAGCGTCACCATGGTAACTCCGAACATGGCCATGTAACATGTCTAGGATCATGGAATTGTCACTCCAGTATCATTCTGGTATTGGGGGGACAATTCCATGCATCCCCGGGTCTCCAGCATAGAGCCCGGGTACTGCCAAAACAACTTTCCGGGGTCTCCACTGCAGATACTACTGCTGCCAACCCCACAGACAGGTTTCTGCCGCCCTGGGGCCTGGGCAGCCTGGTCCCAGGAAGGCAGAACAAAGGATTTCCTCTGAGAGAAGGTGTTACACCCTGTCCCTTTGGAAATAGGTGTGAAGGGCTGGGGAGGAGTAGCCGCCCCCAGCCATTGGAAAAGCTTTGTGCACAGATGGTGCCCTCTCTGCATAAGCCAGTCTACACCGGTTCAGGTATCCCCCAGCCCTGCTCTGGCGCGAAACTGGACAAAGGAAAGGGGAGTGACCACTCCCCTGTTCAGCACCTCCCAGGGGAGGTGCCCAGAGCTCCTCCAGTGTGTCCCAGACCTCTGCCATCTTGGATGCAGAGGTGTGAGGGCACAGTGGACACCTCTGACTCGCCAGTGCCAGCAGGTGATGTCAGAGACCCCTCCCAATAGGTGCTTACCTTTCTCAGTAGCCAATCCTCCTCTGTGGGCTATTTAGGGTCTCTCCTTTGGGCTATTCCTCAGATAACGAATGCAAGAGCTCACCAGACTTCCTCTGAACTTCCCTCTTTGAATTCTGCCAAGGATCGACTGCTGACTGCTCCAGGACACCTGCATAACTGCAACAAAGTAGCAAGAAGACTACCAGCAACATTGTAACGCCTCATCCTGCCAGTTTTCTCAACTGTTTCCTGGTGGTGCATGCTCTGAGGGCTGTTTGCCTTCACCCTGCACTGGAATCCAAGAAGAAATCTCCAGTGGGTCGACTGAATCTTCTCCCTGCTAACGCAGGCACCAAACTTTTGCATCACCGGTCCTCTGGGTCCCCTTTCATCCTGACGAGCGTGGTCCCTAGAACACAAGAGCTGGATCCAAGTGTCTCCCACAGTCCAGTGGCCCTTCTGTCCAAATTTGGTGGAGGTAAGTCCTTGCCTCCCCACGCCAGACTGTAATCCTGTGTACTGCGTGAACTGCAGCTGCTCCGGCTTCTGTGCACTTTTTCAAGACTTCCTTTGTGCACAGCCTAGCCCAGGTCCCCACCACTCCATCCTGCATTGCCCAACTCGCTGAGTTGGACTCTGACGTCGTGGGACCCTCCTTTGTGACTCTGAGTCAACTGCTGTCCTCAGATCTTCTAAGTGCCTATTCCGGCACTTCTGTGGGTGCTGCCTGCTTCTGCGGGGGCTCTCTGAGTTGCTGAGCGCCCCCTGTGTCTCCTCCTCCAAGGGGCGACATCGTGGTCCTTCCTGGGCCCCAGTAGCACCCAAAATCCTCAACCGCGACTCTTGCAGCTCGAAGGCTTGTTTGCGGTCTTTCTGCGTGGAAACAACTCTGCATACTCCAGCACGCCGTGGGACCTTTTCTGACCAAAGGAGAAGTTCCTGGCACCTTCCGTTGTTGCAGAATCTTCGGCTTCTTCCACCCGGAGGCAGCCTTTTTGCACCTTCACCCGAGGTATAGTGGGCTCCTGCCCCCCCAGACACTTGCGTGACTCTTGGACTTGGTCCCCTTCCTTTACAGGTCCTCAGGTCCAGGAATCCGTCTTCAGTGCTTTGCAGTCAGTTGTTGTCCTTGCAGAATCCCCTATCTCGACTTTACTGTCTTTCTTGGGTAGTAGGGTAACTTTACTCCTACTTTTCAGGGTCTTGGGGAGGGATATCTTGGACACCCTTAGTGTTTTCTAACAGTCCCAGCGACACTCTACAACCTACACTAGGCCTGGGGTCCATTCGTGGTTCGTATTACGCTTTTGGAGTATATAGTTTGTGTTGCCCCTAGGCCTATTTCTACCCATTGCATTCTATTGTGATTCTACATTGTTTGCACTACTTTTCTTACTGTTACTTACCTGATTTTGGTTTGTGTACATATAATTTGTATATATTACTTACCTCCTAAGGGAGTATATCCTCTGAGATACTTTTGGCATATTGTCACTAAAATAAAGTACCTTTATTTTTAGTAACTCTCAGTATTGTGTTTTCTTGCGATGTAGTGCTGTATGATATAAGTGGTATGGTAGGAGCTTTGCATGTCTCCTAGTTCAGCCTAAGCTTCTCTGATATAGTTACCTCTATCAGCCTAAGCTGCCAGATAACCTCTATTCTACTAATAAGGGATAAGTGGACCTGGCACAAGGTGCAAGTACCACAAGGTACCCACTATAAGCCAGGCCAGCCTCCTACATATATCAGTGCTGGTGTAGTAATAGAGCTGTAATGAAGTATCCTTTATTTTTGCAAACTGTGTCACTTTCTTGTGAGTGCGTTACTCTCCGACTACTGTGGTAATGCAGGTGGTTTACATTCCTCGGGGATAAGCTTTAGCTGCTTGCCTCAGCTATCCCTAGAGAGCATTTGCTATCTGGGCACAAAGGGTTAACTGGACTCAGTATAGGGTGCCACACCATAGGTGTACACCATAAAGTCACAATTCTACACGTCCGGCCGTGATCGCACCGAGTTTGTGGTGGTCGACTTACTCTTTGTGGGATATGTTGGATTGAAGAAAAGTTGGCCTGTGCAGAAATAGACCATCTCCAGACCATCTCCAGAAGGGTCATACTGTGCATCAAGAACTGCTAAACACTGGCCAAAAAGCACCCTCTTGTTGGCTTGTAAGCTCATTCCATGAAAGCTAAAGCTGCAACTACTGCATTAGCACACAAAGTTTCAGTCCCGGATATCTTCCAGGCAGCAATATGGGCCTCTTTGCACACATTCACAAAACACTACTGCCTGGACAGTCAGGTTCATAGGGAGGGGCACTTTCACCCCATCTCTGGGAACTGTATTGCTTTGCTATCTTATCAAAGGTAAGTAATCTGCAACTAGAAGTGTCTATCAGATGAACAAGTTACTTACCTTTGTTAACACCTTATCTTGTAAAGCTGCAAATTTCTTACTGACCCAGCCATCCTCCCAGCTCTGCAAATTGATTTCTAGGGACAGGGCTGTTCCCTTACAGGGCCCTAGTTTTCCACACCAGTGGTCAGTGTTCTTCATGGCTCCGTGCTTCTGGCATGGAAAGACGTGAAAATAAACTAATATCAGCGTGCCTGGGTGGTGTGTATATAGGTGACGCAGATGTCATTCCTAGTGCGGACGACGCTAATGACACCCACAGAGCCGATCAGTGCCACCTACTGGCACGTAGGTGTACTGCTCATGAAAAATCTTCTGGATCCAGTCTGGTGCTTGGGGAAATTCTAAGTTAAGGAATCTGCAGCTAAATATAGTCTCTGTGCGATAAGGCATTACCAAATGTAATTATCTTCTTCTTCGAGGGCCTCATGGAAGAGGCTTATTTTTATACAAAGGAGGATACCAGAAGTAGCATCATTAATAGCCCTTTCGCCAGCCATATAGATCCTCCTACCAACATCAGCCTTAAAAATTGCCACCAGCAGCAAACTGCATGACACAGCCACTAAGAAGGAAGCAAACACCACAAGCAAGAGACACTGGCAGAAGGCAGTAACATAACAAAAGTGCTGGTTGTACCCTTTACAAACCATCAACCTATGGGAGCAGAACTTTCCAAACAGTGGAGGCAAATAACATCCGACAAATGGGTATTGGATCTTATCACATATGGTCATACTTAAGAATTCATACAGATCCCACCCAATACTTGCCGTGAGGGTACCTTCACAGCTTTTTATGGGCACCTTATTTTAGATATAGGCCTGCAGCCTGTGCCCTTTAGCTTAGTTGCAACTCATTTTATTCATTTTTATTGCTGAGCAGAAGCTTTCTTCTGCAGTGATGTTTTATTTTCCTTTATCTTGTATACATCTAGAACAGAAACTGTTTTCATTCTGACATTCTCATTCTGTGCTCCGCTCAATGCTGTTTCCAATGTGTTTCCAGCACACTGCAATCTCTGCCACTTCCCAGAAACATGCATATTTTAGAATATTAGCTATTTTATTATAAAACATCTCTGTGCCCCCTGAATGTTAGAGGAAAAATTCCAGTCAGAAGATTGCTGCTGCATGCTGTTGCTTCATGGCAGCTGTCTGCTGAGACTTGACGTCTTTTCTCTACTTTCATGAGAGGAGATATTCAGTAGATTAACAGCCCTTTTTGTGAGTACCAAATCCAGGTATGGTGTCTTCTGAAGGGCGGATTAGGACTAACACTGCTGTGCTGTAATGTAGTACGTTAGTAGTTAGTGGCATAGGTAGGAATTCCAACACCTAGCATTCTGACACTATGGTGGGGCTTTTCTTATGTTTCACTTTCTTTGTCACCACATTATTATTATTATGTTTTATCCTCCTAATCATTGCAGTACATTCCATTTTATCTAGAACGCAATTGATTCAATAAAGTACATTGAACTAATATTTGCTTCTGTTTGTCTTTGTATGTGTGAGACAAATGTAACTGAGAGAAAAGGATGAGATCTGTTGCACCACAATTTCCCTGAGAAGTCAGAATGTCATGTGCGTGACTACCACAAATCACCGCCACTTCCAGGTGAAGATGAGGTTCTGCTAGCTGGCAAAAGGGTTAGGCTGACAGTTAACACAAGGTGTGGAATTGAGCTAAGTTCCCCACTGCTTGGTGGTGCTGCCACCCGATTCCAGCACTCTCATTGGTACAACCCATCACACTCTACCAAAGGCGCACCCATCTCACCTCCTTCTCCTTCAGTGTTCACCATGTTACTGAAAGGAACAATTGAGAAAGTTACCTATTCTCAAAAAGTAATGTTTTTTTTACTTCTGTTTTTTCCTACTAAAGACAAAAACCAGGGGAATGGCGTCCCATTTTAGATCTCCGGATGCTGAACAAATACCTTAAGAAATAGTCCTTCCATATGATAACCCTTGCAGACATCCTGCATCTCCTCAATCATGAAGAATACATGGCAACCTTAGATCTACAGGATGCTTAGTTTAATATTGTTGTGTATCCCAAACATCGCAAATTCCTCAGATTCAGGGTAGCCAGCACTCACTATCAATTCGAAGTCCTCCTTTTTTAGCCTCAAATTAGCCCCTTTCATATTTAGAAATTATCTAGCCCCAGTGGCAGCCCTCCGAAGGCAAGAGGGTTTCCAGGTATTCCCATACCTCAACATTTGACTCATATAAGCACCAACTACCCAACAAGCATTGACAGCTACAACAGCTTGTATGGCATGTTTTGAAAATCTGGGCTTAACCGTCAAATCATCACGAATAATTGCTTCATTCGTCAAAAAGGATAATGTTTAATTTAGGTACAATCTAAGACAAGACATTCTCATCCAATGAAAGACTGTAAAGGCTCATAGCATTATCACAAAGCGTTATTGAAAAGAAAGTCCATTTCAGTATGCCTTCTAGGGATGATGCCTTCTGCCATCTCACTAGTAGCTTTTACTCTTCTGAGAATGAAGACTCTACAGGAAGAATTGGACAGACAGTGGATTCAAATAGTCGGCTCATTCGCGATCTCAACAAGATCACACCAGCCATGATGAAGGCGTTACCCTGATGGACAGAAGCCAACAGTTTGTCAGACTAACGTTCATGTCTCAAATATCCAACTATGTCATTATGTCAGATGCTTCCCTAGAGGGTTGGAGCACTCATTTGTAAGACCTCCAAATAACTGGGAAATTGTCTCAGAGTCAAAAGAAAATGGATCTCAGTTTGCTAGATTCAAGAGCAATTTCATTAAGCCTCCAAGCATTCTTTCTAGGGATAACAAGCAAATTGATTTTAATCTGCACAGACAACACCATGCACTATATAAATATATATAAGGGGACACAAGATCTCTGGCACTATCGAATGAGACATAAAGAATCAGGAAATGGGCTTTCACCCATCAAATAACATTGCGAGTAGAACATGTGCCAGGTTCAAACAATAGTTTGGCAGAAATATTGATCAGAACCAAAACCGACAGCCACAAATGGGAGCTCAATCAGTCCACTGTGAACAAAATCTTCCAACATTGGGGTAAACCGATGCTGGGACTTCTGCAGCACAGGAGAACCGAAAATGTAAATTCTATGCTAGTTGGCACCTTCAAAAAGAGTTGTGCGGAAATGTGATTTTGATCAGATGGTCAGGGATCTTTTTATATGCTTTTCCCCTTTTTCCTCTTATATCCAGACTCCTAAACAAAATCAAGAGGGATCCATGTTGAATAATTTTGATCGCTCCACAATGGCCCAGGCAGCACTAGTTCATGGACCTACTACCACTGTAGGAGAAAAACCCCTTCCAGCTGAAACCTCTAGTACGCTGTTGACAATGAACCACAAACAAGTACTTCATCTGAACCCACTTCCCTGCACATATCTGCCTGGCTCCTGAATAACACGAGTTTACAAGTATAAACATCCCTCAAGACTCCAGAGACATTTTTGCAAAGGCTAGAGCTGACACCACTGATAAAACATATATGTTAAAGTGGAAGTTTAGGAAGCTGGTTCTGTATATACTATATCTGTAGGAAAGTGCCACTGTTGGCATGGTTACCCCCTCACCCCCACTTTTTGCCTAGTGTTGATGCCAACTTTGATTGCAAGTGTGCTGGGACCCTGCTAACCAGGCCCCAGCACCAGTGTTCTTCCCCTAAAACTTTAACCTTGTTCCCACAATTGGCACAGCCCTGGCACACAGCTAAGTCCCTTTTAAAAGGTACCCATGGTACCAAGGGCCCTTTGGCCACAGAAGGTCTCCAAGGGCTGCAGCATGTATTATGCCACCGTAGGGACCCCCCACTCAGCTGAAGCACACTGCCTTGTAGCTTGTGTGGGAGAAAAAGACAAAGTCGACATGGCACCCCTCTCAGGGTGCCATGCCCACAAACCACTGCCTGTGGCATTGGTAAGTCACCCCGCTAGCAGGCCTTACAGCCCTAAGGCAGGGTGCTCTATACCACAGGTGAGGGCATAGCTACATGAGCAATATGCCACTACAGTGTCTAAGTCCGTTCTCACCCCCAAAGGTGTCCAGAGCTGAGGTGACCCCCGCAGAATCCTCCATCTTGGTTTGGAGGACAGGGACCAATAGGGATAGGAATGTACCCCCCTCCTCAAAGGGAGTGGGCACAAGGAGGGTGTAGCCACCCTCAGGGACAGTAGCCATTGGCTACTGCCCAATGATCCTACACACGCCTCTAAATCTAGGATTTAAGGGCCTCCCTGGACCCAACTCTCTAGATTCTTGGCGACCTACAAACAAGGAGAACTGCTCAGCTGAGAACCCCAGCAGAGAAGAAGGAAGACGACAACTGCTTTGGCCCCAGCCCTACCGGCCTGTCTCTTGCTTCAAAGAACCTGCTACAAGACCAGCGACACATCCAGCGGGCCCAGCGACCTCTGCCAACTTCAGAGGACTGCCCTGCACCCAAAAGGACCAAGAACTCCCAAGGACAGTGGCTCTGTCTGAAGAAACCTAGAACCAAGGACTCCTGCCTCACTCCGGATGCATGAGTCCTCATCCGTATGCACCCGACTCCCACGTCCGTGTCCAGGTGGTCCACCCAGAAAGAGATGGTCCCCAGGCGATTGCAAGCAAGTGCCCACCCTGGGTTGACCTCTCCACCCCTCCACGACGCCGCCTGCAGAGAGAATCCCAAAGACCCCCTGTCAGTGAAGCACCAGACGAAGATAACAGACACCTAAAGAACACACTGCACCCGCAGCCCCTAGGCCTTGTAGAAACCGATCCCCGGTGTCCCAACATTCAGCAGGCAGCCCTCCTCCCTGTCCGACCAGTGGTGTGCCCGAGACACCCCTCTGGACTCTCGCCTGCAGCCTCTGAGTGACCCCGGGGTCTCCTCATAGAGCAGCATTGAAGAACAATGTCCTGTTTGCACCCTGCACCCGTCTGCCCCTGTGCCGCTGAGGGTGTGTGTTTGGTGCTCACTTGTGGCCCCTTCAGTGCTCTTCCAATGTCCCTAGTCTACCCTCCGAGTCGCGGGTACTTATCTGCAGGCAGGCCTGATTCAGAGTACCCCGTGTCACCATAGGAGCTCACCTTAAATGTGGTCAACTTTGACCTCTGTACCCGACCGGTCCCGTGTTGCTGGTGGTGGGTGTTTGAGGTTAACTTGAACCCCAACCGGTGGACTTCATAAAACCCGGAGACTGTAACTGTAAGTGTTGTACTTACCTGCAAACCAGCTTAACATTTCTTCCCCCCCAGGAACTGTTCTGAGAATTGTACTGTCCATTTTTAAAACAGATTATTGCCAATAATTAAAAAACGGTATTACTTACATATTTCAAACCAAGTACTGTTGATACCACATGTGAAATACAAAACGTTTGAAGTACTTACTTGGAACTTGAATCTTGTGGTTCAATAATAAAGAAAATATATTGTTGATATAAAAACCAGTGGTCTGGAGTCATTGAGTGTGTGCTTCTTCTATTGCCTGTGTGTGTACAACAAATGCTTTGCACTACCCTCTGATAAGCTGAACTTCTCGACCACACTACCACAAAGAGAGCATTAGTATTATCTACTTTAGCCTCTGTTAAGCCTCTGGGGAACCCCTGGACTCTGTGCACTATGGGCCTCATAATGACATGGGGGTAAATCCCACTTAGCGTCACGCTGACGGCCGGCAGCTTACCGTGGCGGATATCCGTTCACCATATTGTGACACACACACACCAATCCATCAATATTCAGCCACATACACAAATCCGCCAGCCCAAAGGTCAGTGATAAACTGGCGATATCAAAACCCACACCGCTAAGCCAACAGAACAGCGGCCACAACATTATGGCCCACGAATCACCATGGTGGACGTTCAACAGAGGTAAACCATTGGCGGTACATACCGCCGCGCACAGAATGGTCACCCACATACAAGACACCATCACATTGGACAGTTCCAACAACACACACCTGACACCCATACACACACCACACCCACACCACTATAAAACACACACCCACATTACCACAACCCTTTACAAACAACAATTACTGGCAGGCTATTGACACTAAGACTACTGACACAACTAGAGCCACACACTATTCACACCTATACACTACTCACGCACTCCACATCACACACCTCAACACATTACCCAACACACATCACACAACAACCATGGCAGAGCCTCAGCTATTTGGAGCACAGGTGCAGCAGATCTCAATAGCCAGGAAGATAGAGCTATGGCGGAGAATCGTGGACAGGGTCAATGTCGTCGGACAGCACCCCAGAACTAGGGATGACATCAGGAAGAGGTGGAACGACCAACGAGGGAAGGTACGTTCCATAGCAGCAAGACACTAGCTCGGCGCCCCCCCTTAGACTCTTAACTCCTCCCCCGCAACTCACAGCATGGGAGGAGCAAGTCTTGGCAATACTGCATCCTGAGGGCCTGGCCAGGGTCAGTGGAGGACTGGACTCTGGTACGTAAACTCTCTACTATTATCACACCCCTAACTGCATGCCCTCACCCTCACCCCCATCACATCACAACCCACTCATCCCAATGCCAAGCCCTACGTGCTGTACCAATGCATGGACACCCCTCACAGCCCTGCAGTGGTACTCAACACTAAGCATGCACACCATAGAGAATTAACTATCCCACCATACACTAACATACACAAGTGAAAGCTGGCAGGATAAGTCCAACCATAGAGGGGAAGCCACGGATGTACAAAATATGTCAGACACATTCACTATAACACATCATTTACATCCCCACAGGTACCCCAGCCAATGTCACCGGATAAGAGGTGCCAGCACCATCCAGTCCCCCAACTGAAGAGGCCCACTGTGATGACAGAAACTCTGGTCTTCAGGATCTGGATGACCTACCTGGCCCATCAGGGACCACTGGACAGCCGGTTCCCCAAGCCCAGTCACACACCCCCAGAGCCTCGCATCAGGAAACACCACCCATCCAGCGTATCCATACCTCTGCCCCAGGACACGTCAATCATCAGTGTGTCCACCTCTACAGGGCCCCAGGGCACACCTCGCCACCAAGACAATCAGGGACCTGGGGTCTGTGGCAGTGGGCACATGGTTTAGGGGACAGAGGCACAGGCCACCAGGGACACTGGGAGGACTGCTGCGTGCCAAGAGGAGATCAGGCCCAGGGAACCGACTCTCCAGGAGTCACTCCTCGAGATCCTGGGAGCCTATCAACATTCCCAGGACACGATGGGCCAGATCCTGGACAGTGTGCAGGAGAAAAGGCGGCTGCAGGAGGTTCAGTACCAGGGGATTAGGGAGGACTTGCAGGCCATCAACAACACCCTGATCTCCGTAGCAGGGGTGCTGGCGGCCAACATTATGAGGGAGGCAGTCTCACACCAGCGGGCCCCTGCCATTAGCCAGACATTTGAACAGCCTTCCACCTCTGCTGCCGCTAGTGGCCAGGAGGCCCACCACAGGACTCACAGGCCACTGGCACCCCTCCCCCTGCAGAAGGTGAACCACCCCGCAAACGTTCCCTGTGATCCAGACAGAAGCCAGAGACACTCGCCAAGACCCCCACCAGGAAATGAGACTCTCCGGATTGTCACGCTTGTGTCCCACTGAGTCACCCTGTCCACCATCAACTGCCATTGCTCCCTTTCCTATGTCCCCTCGGACAATGCAGCTGTACTACAAACAGATTGAAACAATACCCTGTACTTTTCTCCATCACCCCATCCCATTGCACTTGCCCCTCTATATATTAGCACTTCAATAAACACCCTTTGAAAAAAAAACATTTGGAGTGTCA
Organism: Pleurodeles waltl; assembly: GCF_031143425.1. Taxonomy (NCBI): domain Eukaryota; kingdom Metazoa; phylum Chordata; class Amphibia; order Caudata; family Salamandridae; genus Pleurodeles; species Pleurodeles waltl. The sequence goes on along the minus strand of NC_090440.1, from coordinate 325,105,345 downwards.
TGTATATCAAATATGTATTCATTGAAACAGGTACAAACAGTGAAAATGAACTGTCAGAACATAGATTAATGACATGTAGCTGGCTGTGGTGATCACACCAGGAGTATATGTCAGGTCACTAACATCTGCAAAATGAAGTGCCAGAGGGAACAGTAAGTGGGCATAGAAGTGGAAAATATCAGCATGCTATTGCCACACAAATTACATCCAAAGTCATTGAAATGTGAAGTTAGGCTATCCTACCGGTGTGTCATTGGAAGGATTGCCGGATCACAGATGTTCTGTTGTCCTAATCCTCATCCTCTGCCTCCTCACCCTCACTGTCCACAGGGGCTGCTGCTGGCTCAGGGGCAGCTCCAGCCTCCTCCTACTGCGGGAATGGGAAATGGCATCTGAGGGCCAAGTTATGCAACATGCATCATGCCATCACTATCTGGCAGACCTTCTTGGGTGAGTAGCACAGGGAACTACCGTTAGATGGAGGCACAGGAACCTGGCCTTCAGGAGGCCAAAGGTCCTTTCAAGGATCCTTCTGGTTCGCCCATGTGCCTCATTATAACATTCTTCTGCCCTTCTCCTGGCATTCCTCACAGGGGTCAGCAGCCATGACAAGTTTGGGTAACCAGAGTCACCTGCAAATTTTGAGGGACAACATTTAGCCACACACTATCGTATATGGCACACATCATACCCGATACACCTCCATCTACTGGGTGGGAACCAGGGCTCACCTATTAGCCACACCCGGTGCCTCTGTAGCTGGGCCATCACATTTGGAATTCTGCTATTCCTCAGGACAAAGGCATCATGCACCGACCCAGGATACTTAGCATTGACGCGGGAGAGGTACTGGTCCACCAAGCACACCATCTGAACATTCATGGAGTGGAAACTCTTACGATACCTGAACACCTGTTCATTCTGCCGGGAAGGAGGGGGGATGCAATATGTGTTCTATCAATCACCCCAATTATGTTGGGGATATGTCCCATTGCATGAAACTCGGCCTTCCGTGTGGCCAAATCCTAAACCTGGGGGAAAACAATGTAGCTGCACATGTGTTTTATCAGGGTAGACAACACTCTTGTCAGGACGTTTGAGAACATTGGCTGTGACATTCCTGCTGCCAAGCCCACTGTCTCTTGGAAGGAACCAGTTGCCAGGAAATGGAGTACAGACAGCACTTGCACAAGAGGGAGAATCCCAGTGGGGTGACGGATAGCAGATATCAGGTCAGGCTCCAATTGGGCACACAGCTCTGTGATTGTGGCCCTGTGAAGTATATAGGTGAGGATAATGTGCCTGTCCACCAGTGTTGCCAAGTCCACCAGGGGTCTGTAAGAGGGGGTATATCTCCATCTCCTATTCATCTGCTGCGGTAGGAATCTAAGGGACAAAAGAGTGAGGAGTGGGTCACAAACTGAACAATGGAGCTACAACAGTAGTTAGCATTCTGTAAACATGTAATGGGTCAGTGTGATTTGTCCAGTATTTGATAATATTTCTCGTGACACAGCATTATTCCAGGGCCTGCCCCTCCCCCCACCCTTAAATGGTGTCCGCCTGTAATGTGTGGAGGGATGTGTGGAAGTGAGGTAATTCCGCTGATTTTGTGCGCCGTTGCGGTAGGCGGTTGGGAACCGCCATGCAACTTCTCATTGGTTATAATTGGGCTCTAAGGGGTACATTGGCCAATGGTGATCTACGCCAGCGGATTCATCACTTGCTACCTGACCTTCCATAGGAGAGGCCCTACACTGCATGTGCTGCTGTGACCTGTGTCTGGAACCTACCATGGCCCGTGTGACTGGGGAAAGGGCCGCAGCCTTCACGTCAGAGGAGTTGGAGAGACTGGTAGATGGGGTCCTACCCAGTACGGACTGCTGCATGGGCACCCAGAGCAACAGGTGAGTACACTGTGGGCATGATGCGAGTGGCATGACTGCATGGAGTTGTGTGTGTGAAGGCCTCGTGTAAGGGGGGGGTGGGTGGCTGTCCTCTTGGCGGCCTACAGTTTGTGTGCTGGGCAATGTGTGTGGCAGTGGTGATGGGAATGGGTATGGTGGGCCATATGTATAACAGGCAGAACTGTTTGTCTAATTCTATTTTCCTGTGTGCATTGCCTCTGCAGGTCAGCGCCCATCAAAAGAAGGGTATGTGGTGTGCCATCGCCAAGGAGGTGCAGACCCTGGGGGTGTACGGCAGGCAGAGCACCCACTGTTGCAAACGTTGGGAGGACCTGAGACGCTGGGCATGGAGGACGGTGGAGGCCCAGCTGAGGATGGCCTCCCAACGAGGAAGGGGTGCCCGTCGAACCCTGATGTCCTGCATATTGACGGTGGCCTATCCAGAGCTGGATGGGTGCCTGAGGGCATCACAGCAACCACAGGGGGGTGAGTACAGTGCCCATCATTACAACTTACGCATGGTAGGGTGGTATCCGGGTGGGGGATGTGTGTCAGTGGGCGCCCCTGGGACAGGCCTGACATTGCAGCGTATGTCCCCTGGTGGCTAGGGTTCTGAAGTTATAATCCTGCTACCTCGCACGTAGGCATCCACTACTGGTCAGGGCTGAGTGGGTCCCAGGTGTGCTACATTTGCCGGTGTGTACCCCTCCCCATGGCTTGGTGGCAAGCTATTTCTGTGGTAGTGTAATGTGTATTGCGTAGAGCTGTTCCCTGTGTGTGGGTGGTGCTGGTTCAGCCGTTGACCCAGTGTATCCTTTGTCTCTTCCCTCACCTCCCTTTCTTGTTTTGTCATCCTGTCCTTATGTGCATTAGGATCATTTGGCGGAGGAGCAGAGGCACCGGTGACGAAGGGAGCTGCTTCCCACAGGACCCAGGAGGCAGAGTCCACCGATGGTGAGGGCATCAGTGGGATGGAGGGCGAGGGGAGCACCACAGCGGATACTGGAGGGGACAGTTCAGACACAGAAACCTCCTCCGATGGAAGCTCCCTGGTGGTGGTGGTCACTTCTGTGACCACCCCAGCTACAGGTACAGCCACCACCCCCGTACCAGCACCGCCCTCCCAGCAGCCCCTCATCAAGTTGCCCGTGCCCGCTCTCCCAGGAGGGTGGGCAGCTCCTTCGTCCCAGGCACCTCAGGCCCTGCCCCAGTTAGCCCTGCTGCCCTGAGTGAGGAGGCTATTGACCTCCTGAGATCCATCTCTGTAGGGCAGTAAACCATTGTGAATGCCATCCAGGGGCTGGCAGCCCAGATGCAACAGTCTAATGCATTCCTTGAGGGCATTCACACTGGATTGGCGGCCCAACAGAGATCGATCCAGGCTCTGGCCTCCTTTCTAATGGCAGCCATTGTCCCTGTTTCCAACTTCCACTGCGCAGTCCCATTCTCCTCAACCCCAGCCTATCCCAGGCACACATACAGACGAGCATGCACACAAGACAACACCCAAGAGTGTCACAGGCAAACACAAGCACCACACTTCATCCCACAGGCACTCACACAAACACCATCCAGTTGCAGACACAACAACATCCACTATTTCCACTGTCTCCCCCTCTTCCTCCTCCCACCTAGTTACGTCAACACTCACACCTGCATGCACTACATCATCATCCGCTACCAGCATCATCACCACAGCAAGCAGGACACACACCTCACAGACAGACACCTCCACAACATCCATGCACACATCCCCTGTGTCCTCTCCCCCTGGTACACAAGCGCAAGCACTCAAACACCCAACAGCCACCTACCTCACAACAGCATACAACCAATGCACCTAAATCCAGAAAACACCTCCAACAACTACTCCCTCATCCTCCACTCCCATTACTTCTCCCTCTTCCCACCCCAATGTCCCTAAAAAAAACTGTTCCTATCCACCATTGACATCTTCCCTACCCTTATGCCCACCCGCCCCCCCATCCTGCTCGTATGGCCAGGGTAACACAAACCCCGGCAAGCACCTCAGCCACACAGTCCACGGGCCCAGTCCTAACCGCACCCACTCGGGATGAAAAGGGATCCAGGCCACATGTTCTAAAGGGGAAGGAGCCTGCACCAGCCAGCCTAAAGGGGAAGGAGCTTGCCCCAGCAGGCAAGAAGGCCAAGGATCCTGCACCTGCCACCCGAAAAGGCCAAGGATCCTGCACCTGCCACCCCAAAGGCCAAGGAGCCTGCACCAGCAGGCAGGAAGGCCAAGGAGCCTCCACCAGCAGGAAGGAAGGGCAAGGAGCCTGGACCAGCAGCTGTGACGGAACACCCACCACCAACCATGGTTGTGCATCCGTCCAAGGGTGCAGGGGATGTGCAGGAGCCTCCCCCCCACCAGCAGCACCACCACTCTGCATCCGTCTGAGGGAGCCGGGGATGTCCAGGAACCTCTCCCCACCAGCAGCACCACCACTGTGCATCCATCCGAGAGTGTAGGGGATGTGCAGCCGCCTCCCCCACCAGCACCACCACCACTGTGCAGCTGTCACCACCAGCGGATGCAATGAAATCCTGCCTCTAGAGGCTGCTGTGCGGGCTGCCCCCTCCAGAACCAGTGGGCAACACACCCGCTTGACAGACTCTGGTCCATCACTCCCCAGGATCAAGCACAGGGCATGTTGCCCCCTCCAGAACCAGTGGGCTCCCGGCTGAGGTGCCCTTCCCCCCATTCCCTGAGGTGCCTGCCTATTTATCAACTGATGCCCCTGCAGTGTTTTCTCCGTGTGGAAACAGGTGACAACTGGGGCCTTGGACTTTGGCTTGTGGCCATGTGGCCGATGCAAATTGAGGACTGGGATGTGTCCCCTTTTCTGTAAATTTGTATATATCTGTTATATTGCCTAACTTATTATTTCTACAGTGTTGACCTTATTACAAACACTTTGGCGAAATTGTTTTGTTCTTGCATTTTTCAGCCGATTTTGGGGGGTAACTTGTTTTCTTGGGCAGCTGGTTGTGTGTATGGGGTGTGTGTGTTGCGTGTGTGTGTCACTGTTGTCCCCCCCCATCCCTTGTGTGCTAGGCGGCTGAATTCACTCTTGTCTTCACTGGCATTGGTGTTCGTGGTGGAGCAGTAGAATATCATCGGGAAGACTTGCAGTTCGGGTTCCATGGCGGCGTGGTTGTTCCCTGTGTCTCCAATGGTGAGTCCTTTCACTTCCGCACAGTGTTTCCGCCAAGCTTTTAATGTCATTGGTACCACCCCGGAAAAGGTGGCGGTTTGCATGATCATAATATGGTGGGCGGAACATTGACTTCCGCCTGGCTGTAGGCGGCTACTGCAGTGGTGGCTGTTGTTTCTGCCCTGGCGGTCGGTGTGGTACATTGGCTGTCTTTCGGAGATCTTTCCGTCATGGTCATAATTTGGCAGTAGTTCACGCCAGCCAGCCAGTATTACAGCCACTTTGTCACTTTATTACCGACTGCCAGGGTCGTAATGAGGGTCTATATCTCACTTGTATATACTATATCAAAGTTAGACATAATGTGCACAGAGTCCAGGTGTTCCCCAGAGGCTTGACAGAGGCTAAAATAGATAATACTTGTAGGAAAATTCCACTGTTGGCATGGTTACTCCCCCACTTTGTGCCTGATGTTGATGTCAACCAAGATTGCAAGTGTGCTGGGACCCTGCTAACCAGGCCCCAGCACTAGTGTTCTTTCCCTAAAACTGTACCTTTGTTCCCACAATTGGCAACAGCCCTGGCACACACTTAGGTCCCTTGTAAAAGGTACCCATGTTACCAAGGGCCCTGTGGCCAGGGAATTCTCTGTGGGCTGCAATATGTATTATGCCACCATGGGGACCCTTTACTCATCCTAAGCACACTGCACTGCAGTTTGTGTGTGCTGGTGGGAAGAAAGAGACAGTCGACATGGCACCCCTCTCAGGGTGCCATGCCCACAAACCACTGCCTGTGGCATAGGTAGGTCACTCCTCTAGCAGGCCTTACAGCCCTAAGGCAGGGTGCACTATACCACAGGTGAGGGCATAGCTGCATGAGCAATATGCCCCTACAGTGTCTGAATCCATTCTTAGACATTGTAAGTGCAGTGTAGCCATATTGAGTATATGGTCTGGGAATTTGTCATTACGAAGTCTACAGCACCATAATGGCTTCACTGAATACTGGGAAGTTTGGTACCATACTTTTCAGCACAATAAACCCACACTGATGCCAGTGTGGGATTTATTGAAAAATGCACACAGAGGGCATCTTACAGATGCCCCCTGTATGTTAGCCCAACTGCTAGTGGAAGGCTGACCGGTCTATGTCAGCCTGCCACTTCCAGACGAGTTTCTTACCACAAAGGGGTGAGTGCCTTTGTGCACTCTGTGGTCAGAATCTGATAGAGACTTCTAGTTGCAGATTCCTTACCTTTGAATTCCCCCAGGTGTCAGTCTGGATCAGGAGACTTTTCTTCGAGCAGTACCTGTGTGCTTCGTCAGGTGGCGTCGGTAGACTCCACGGACGACGTCGGTGTCGTGTTCGCCATGATGACGGCACAGTCATATATAGGCGCCTCCTCGGCATGCTGACGTCAGTTCTTTTCTTTCTGCGCCAGCCTACGCGCAGATCCGGAGGGAGCTACCTCAGTAATTTTTTGGCTACTGCGACATTTTTGTTGAATTTTTTGACTAGGTCGAGGATGCGTCGAGGGATGTCCCTCAAGACCGGTTTCAAGCCCTGCGACTCCTGTCACTGAATGATGTCTGTAACCGATCTGCAGCTCGTGTGTCCTTGGTGCCTGGAGCGCGATCACGACCTAAAGTCGTGCTCTGAGTGTCGGGCCGTGAACCCGAAAGGTTTGAGGGAGTGGTCCCTAAAGGTAATGGCGGCCCAACACTCGACTCCGCGGCACTCACTGTCTTGTTCGAGAGGAAGGTCTTGAGATCGGCCGCGGAGTCACCACCACTCTTCGTCCTCGAAGTCATTGGGACATTCAGGTCATAAGAAAAAGAAATTGAAGAAGGACAGGAGTTCTTCGACTTCACCCTGTTGCTTGGGTGATGCTGCATGGGAAGAGCGTTGATGCTCTAGGCCTCCATCTTCGGAGCCTTCATCTGGGTCCGCTCTGCGCTTACCCGACTTCTCGGGAGCCGGAGCCAACAATGCCCAGCTCAAAGAGTTTTATGAGACAATGTGCCTCATTTTTGGGCAGACCGAGCCACCTTCGGTGCCCACAGGCGCAGGTCAGTTGGTGGTGGCCCCCTGGGGTTCGAAGTCGTCGGCTTCGGCCACGGCTCCGGGGTACTCCTCCGGATCCAATCTTGGATCCTTCCCGATGCCGGTCGTGCTACAGCGACCTTCCCCGGCGTCAGGTCAGTCGTCGACGCTGCCGATGTTGTTTGGGCCCCCACTCGACGTCAATCCCATTCTCATAACCGACGAAATGGAGCCGGAATGACGTTGCTCGGTGCCGATTCCATTCTCTATGGGCTCTCCTGGGCCAAGGGTTTATCCATACCCTTATGCTAATGGGTATGGATACAGGGAGAGTTTGGAGCAGACGCTGGACCCTTTAGAATACTAGCTTGACCCCCAAATGGACTGGGTGCAGGATTTGGGTGATGCCAGTGGTCTAGACACCTCCCCTGACACTGGTTTGCTCTTTCCCCCTACCGTGGCTATGGAGGAGGGCACCTCATATTCCATGGTTGTGAGAAGGGCAGCTGAGGTCTTGGACCTCGAGCTACATTCTGTGGAGGTTAGGCCTAATACCCTACACGACGTGCTTCAGCCGGGGTCTTCCTCTTCAGAACCCCTTCTTCCAGTTAAATGAGGCACTGATAGAAGTCCTTTTGGGTACTCCTGTGAATAGGACGATTGCCCACTACCATCGGCCTGCACCGACAGACCCAAAATTCGTCACCCAACACCCCACGCCTGAGAGCCTTGTCATCCAGGCTTCTTCTTCATCAGTGCATTCTCGCCGCACCCCCGGATAGGGAATCAAATAGACTGGATAGCTTGGGGAGGAAGTTGTTTTCTTCCAACAGTCCAGTGCTGCGGTCCATGAACACTGCATGCCTTTTTGGCCGCTATTCCCATACTCTCTGGGATACGGTTGCACAAGTGCTGTCAAGTGTTCCGGACGAGGCCCAGACTGTCCTTTTCCAAGCCATGACAGACAGGAGGGACGCAGCATAGTTCATGATTTGTTGTGGACTCGATACGACCATCTCTCTGGGCGGATCGGTTGCATCGACGGTGGCATTGAGACTCTACGCCTGGCTGAGAACGTCTGGCTTCTCAGGGAATGTCCAGCAGTCTCTGATGGACACATGCTCTTTGATGGCACACGTCTCTTTGGAAACAAGGCGGACTCAGTGCTTGAGCGACTCAAGGATTTCTCAGCCACAACCCTGTCCCTTGGCCTTGCGCCTGCTTCTAGACCCCAGCAGTCCACCTTTCGCCCCTTTCGTGGCTACAGAAGGGACACTCAGCCCTGTTCCTTTCCCCCTGGCCATCGACCCGCCCAAGCTGTACAGCCCCTGCGCACACACGGAATCCCACGCCCCCGGGGATCAGGGAGCCGGCTGGTCGCCCAGTCCACTCCCGCCCCCTCCTCAGCCTCCAAACTTTCTAGTCCGCAGGTACACTAGGAACCAGTTGGTGGCACGATTCGCCATCACCTGCCCCAATGGCAATCCATTACCTCGGCCACTGCCCCCACTTTTGGCGGCAAGGCTGGAGGAGATAATTAGAAAAACAAGGAGGAGTCACCCACCAGTCAGGACAGCCGCTAAGGTGCCCTGAGCTGAGGTAACCCCTGCCTTAAAAAATCCTCCATCTTAGTTTTGGAGGATTCCCCCAGTAGGATTAGGGATGTGTCCCCCTCCCCACAGAGAGGGGGCACAAAGAGTGTGTAGCCACCTTCCAGGACAGTAGCCACTGGCTACTGCCATCCCAGACCTAAACACACCCCTAAATTGAGTATTTAGGGGCGACCCTGAACCCAGGAAATCAGATTCCTGCAAACTGAAGAAAGAAAGAGGACTGCTGACCTGAAAGCCCCACAGAGACGACAGAGACAACAACTGACTTGGCCCCAGCGCTACCAGCCTGTCTTAAGACTCAAAGAACGTGCACAGCAACGCATCCAGCGGGACCAGCGACATCTGAGGACTCAGAGGACTAACCTGCACCTAAAGGATTAAGAACCTCCCGAGGACAGCGGTACTGTCCAGAAACAACAACAAATCAATTAACTTTAAAACTAGCTTCCCGCCAGAAGCGTGCGTCTTCCCACTCTGCACCCGATGCCCCCGGCTCGAGTGCAGAACAACCAACACTGCGGGGAGGACTCCCAGGCGACTCCAACGACGTGGACACCCTGAGTCAACCTCCCTGCACCCCCACAGCGACGCCTGCAGAGAGGATCCAGAGGCTCCCTGTTGGACCTGGCCCTTTTACAGGGTCATTCCCCAGACTTTTTGCTTTTTGCCTCCTTATTTTTCTGACCTTTGTTGGCTGACGTTTTGACTCTGAGCACTTTTTCAGTGCTAACCAGTGCTAAAGTGCATGTGCTCTCTCTTACAAATTTGGTATGATTGGATTATACCTGATTGGCATATTTAATTTACCTATAAGTCCCTTGTAAAGTGGTATCCCTATACCCAGGGCCTGTAAATTAAATGCTACTAGTGGGCCTGCAGCGCTGCTTGTGCCACCTACTGAAGAAGCCTGTCAAACCTATCTAAGGCCTGCTAGCGCAGAGCCTGTGTGCACAGTTTCCTGCCACAGGGACCTGGCATCTAAATTTACTTGCCAGGCCCAGTACTCCCCTTTTACTACATGTAAGTCACCCTTAAGGTACGCCCTAGCTAGCCCTTTGGGCAGGGTGCCATGTATGTATAAGGAAGGACATGTGCCATGTAGCGTGGCCTGTCCTGGTAGTGACAAACAGCCTAACTTGGTGTCTCACTGCTGTGAGTGCTGCCTCCTCATAGGATTGCATTGGAAATGTCCTGCCTTATGTGTAAGTGGTATTGTCTGATTTATGAGGGGTAGCGTAGGCATGTTTGGTATGGTTGTGATAGTGGTAAGAAATGCTGCTTACTGGTGTAGGTGTATTTTATATTACTATCACAGAAATGCCACTTCTAGAAAGTACGCATTTATCTGTGCTTATGAATTAGGTGTTTTGCAGCTTGTCCAGCTTGGAGCTTGTCTCCAATCAACGTCTGGGCAGACTGACAGTTGGGGCTTTGTGCATACTTCTCAGACACAGGGAGGGTGGAGGTGACACACAGGTGCATCTGATAGAGACTTTTAGCTGCAGCTTCCTTACCTTAGAATTCCCTGACGTCATCTTCGAATCCGGAGTTTTTTGTGAGCAGTACCCTGCGCGCGCGCCTTCGGACGGCATCTTTCGGATCCGCGTGCGTCGACCAGCTCCACGTGCGTCGTCAGCGTCGTTGGAGTTGTGTCTGACATCACGGTTGTCTATATAGACGCCGTCTCGGAGCGCGTACGTCAGTTCTTTCCCTTCCGCGCCAGTTAAGTGCAGTTTTGGAAAGAGCTACCCTGCTTCGATGGTTTGTCTATGCTTTTTTGACTGTTTGGAGTCATGTCTTCGAGAAAGACCGGATTCAAGCCGTGTGGTGCGTGTCATCGCACCATGTCGGTGACGGATCCGCACCGAGTTTGTCTTTGGTGCTTGGACAAGCACCACGATTCCACCTCGTGCTCCGATTGTCGGGCCATGGCGCTGAAGGCCTTGAGGGAGAGATCCCTTAAGCTTCTTGCTGCCTGACATTCGTCTTCGGTCGGCGCGACTCCGAGGAGTTCACGGTCTCGCAGTAGGAGGAGGTCGCGGCACCGCTCCCGGAGCCCCAAGTCCTCTTCCTCGCATTCAAGTTCATCGGAAGGTAAGAGGCACAAGAAGAAGAAGAAGTCCAAGGGGACTTCGTCTTCGCCGCGCCCGGCAACCGACGAGGCGTCTAGGGAACATCGATGTTCCGAGCGCGGTTCTGCGGAGCCGTCGCCAGGGTCGACTCTGCGTCTTCCCCCCTTTCCGGGGACCAGACCGACCCCGCTCAAATTAAAGAATTTTACGAGGCCATGCATCTCGTCTTTGAGCGGGGTGTACCCTCGGGTGGGTCTTCGGGCCCCGGGGGGTCAGAAGGGGCCCCTTCGGATTCGATGCCGGCGCCGTTGGGGACTTCAGGATCTGATAACTGATCTGGACCAGCGGCAGTTTCTCACAGTCGACCTCCTTCGGCGCCGGGTCCGACGTCGACGATTCCGCCACCGGCACCCACCGGTGGCAGCCTCATCCTTATTCCGGATGAGCCGGAGCGACGTCGTACGACTTCGACTTCGACGGGGCCGATTCGGCCCAGATCATTGTCTGAGCATTATTTGGAACAGCCAGACGCAGGAGAGGAATGGGAGGGGTCTGAGGACCCTTTAGAATCAGGATTGCAGCAGGACTGGTATGTGGATCTAGTCGAGGCCAGTGGACTGGACACATCTCCAGATACTGGGATGCTCTCTCCTCCTAATGTGGCTACGGAGGAGGGGGCTTTTTTCGCTATGGTGGTGCGTAGGGCAGCTGAGGTCTTGGACCTAGATTTGCCTACGGTGCTAGTCAGGACAAATATCCTGACAGAAATGCTTCAGAACCGTTGTTGCCCTTCAATGAGGCTCTTACAGACGTCCTTCTGGGTACGTGGTCGAAACCCAGCACAGGGGCTCCTGTGAATAGGACGGTCGGCCGCCGCCATAGACCCGCTCCCAGCGACCCTAGTTTCCTGACACAACACCCCACTCCTGAGTGCTTGGTTGTCCAAGCCTCTACTTCACATCTTCACGTGGTGCCTTCCCTTCCGCTCCCCCGGATAGGGAATCCAAGAGGCTGGATCAGCTTGGGAAGAAGATGTTTTCTTCCTCCAGCCTGGCATTGATGTCTGTAAACACCTCTTGCCTATTGGGACGTTATTCCCATACTTTATGGGATACGCTGGAGCAAGTGCTGCCCCAGGTCCCGGAGGGTGTACGGGACACTCTCACCCAGGCGGTAAAGGATGGGAGAGATGCAGTCAAGTTTACAGTCCGGTGTGGCTTGGACACGACCGACTCGCTGGGCAGAGCGATTTCATCGTCAGTGGCCCTTCGTTGCCACGCCTGGCTACGTTCTTCTGGTTTTTCAGGGGATGTCCAGTCCAGCTTGATGGACATGCCCTTTGATGGCTCTCGCCTTTTTGGCGAAAAGGCAGACTCCGCGCTTGAGAGGTTCAAGGATTCTCGAGCCATGGCCAGATCCTTGGGCCTTTCAACGCCGGCACGACAGCAGTCTGTCTTTCGCCCCTTTCGAGGCTTCGGGAGGGGCGTGGTGCCACACTAGCCACAATTTAGCCACCGTCCTCAGGCTTCACAGCATCCCGGAAGAGGATGTGGTCGTGGTACCATCAGACCCAGAGGGTGTGGCCAGAGTTTGACCGCCACACAGCCCCCCTCCACTGCGCCCAAGCCCTCCTAGTGTGGTTCTGCGGGATCACGTCCGTCCAGTTGGAGGGAGGATTCGTTTTCATCTCCCTCACTGGCATTCCATCCCCACGGACAAGTGGGTCCTGCAGATCATAGGGAAGGGCTACTCCCTTCCCTTCCAGTCTTTCCCTCCTTCTATCCCTCCGACAAAGGAATGGCTGATGGAGGACCATTTAGCTTTGCTCCGCAAGGAAGTTTTGGCTCTTTTGGCCAAGGGAGCCATAGAAAGAGTCCCGATATCAGAAGTAGACAGTGGTTGTTATTCCCGCTACTTTCTGATTCCCAAAAAGAAAAAAGGCCTTCGCCCTATTTTGGATTTAAGGGACGTCAATCTCTTCCTCAAGAAGGAGAAATTCAAGATGCTCACTCTTGCTCAGGTTTTGTCTGCCCTAGACCAAGGAGACTGGATGGTAGCGTTGGATTTGCAGGATGCGTATTTCCATATTCCTATCCTGCCAAGCCACAGGCGTTACCTGCGGTTCAAGGTGGGCCACAAGCACTTTCAGTTTACCGTGCTTCCTTTCGGTCTCACCAGTGCCCCTTGGGTGTTCACAAAGGTGATGGCGGTGGTGGCGGCTCATTTGCGCAGGTCAGGGATTTCAGTCTTCCCCTACCTGGACGATTGGCTGTTGAAGGCTTCTACGCCCCAGGCTCTTGTCACCCACCTCCAGACGACGGCGGACCTCTTGCATTCGCCGGGGTTCACTATAAATGTGCCGAAGTCACACCTGACTCCCTCTCAGAAGCTCTCTTTCATCGGAGCTGTTCTGGACACAGTGCAGTATCGGGCTTATCCTCCCGATCAGCGGGTTCAGGATATTCAGTTTATGATTCCGATATTTCGGCCTCTATCCTGGATCTCTGTGAGACAGACTCTGAGGCTGCTGGGACTCATGGCTGCCTGCATCCTGTTGGTCAAGCATGCCAGATGGCGCATGAGGGCTTTGCAGTGGGACCTGAAGTTCCAATGGCCACAGCATCAGGGAAATCTTACCGACGTGGTTCAGATCTCGGAGAGGACTGCGGAAGATCTGCAGTGGTGGTTAGTGAACTGCGAGTGGGTCAAGGGCAGACCTCTCCCTTCCCCAACCAGATCTAACGGTAGTGACAGATGCGTCACTCCTTGGATGGGGCGGCCATCTGGGGGAGGTGGAGATCAGAGGTCCCTGGTCTCCGGCGGAATCCGGGCTCCACATCAACTTGTTGGAGCTTCGGGCGATCCGGCTAGCATTAAAAGCATTTCTTCCTGTTGTGAAAGGGAATGTGGTGCAGGTGTTCACGGACAACACTACTGCAATGTGGTACTGCAACAAGCAGGGCGGTGTGGGGTCGTGGACCCTTTGTCAAGAGGCGTTACGCCTCTGGACATGGCTGGAACAGCAGGGCATGACCCTGGTGGTTCAACACCTGGCAGGTTCTCTGAACGCCAGAGCAGACAAACTCAGCCGAAAATGCTTTGAGGATCACAAATGGTGTCTCCATCCGGAGGTGGCGCAAGGACTCTTTCAGCAGTGGGGAGAGCCTTGGTAAGATCTGTTTGCCTCCGCAGAGAACGTGCAATGTCAGCAGTTTTGCACGTTGGAGTTTCCAAGGGGGCTATCGCTAGGCGACGCTTTTCGTCGCAAGTGTAGTTCAGGCCTTCTGTACGCTTTTCCGCCTATACCACTTCTGCCCAGAGTTCTCAAGAAAATCAAGAACTACCGGGCCCAAGTAATCCTTGTGGCTCCGGATTGGGCACGGAGAGTTTGCTATCCAGAGCTTCTCAAAATGAGCATCGGTCCTCCAATCAGGCTGCCTCTTTGGGAGGATCTTCTGTCGCAGCAGCAGGGGAAGGTTCTCCACCCGAACCTGTCAACTCTGCGCCTTCATGCGTGGAGATTGAGCGGCGACAGTTGATGGTTTATGACCTCCCTCCCGAAGTTTGTGATGTCATTCTGGCAGCCAGGCGTCCCTCTACTAAGTCGATCTACGCCTGCCGTTGGAAACGTTTTGTTTCTTACTGTTCAGAGAGGTCTATTGATCCTCTTTCTTCTTCTCTGTCTAACATCCTTTTGTTTATTTTGTCTCTCGCCCAGCAGGGTTCCTCCTTGGGGACTCTCAAGGGCTATCTTGCAGCCTTATCGGCTTTTCTTCAGTTGCCTGATCAACCATCTCTGTTTAAATCACCTATAGTACAGAGATTTTTGAAAGGGCTTGTACATCTGTTCCCGCCTGTGCCTTTCGTTATGCCCCAGTGGGATCTTAATCTGGTTCTTACCTTCCTTATGTGTGCTCCTTTCGAGCCCTTGCATAACTGTCCTCTCCGGCTGCTCACTATTAAGACAGCCTTTTTGGGAGAGTGAGTGAGCTGCAGGCTTTATCTTCTAAGCCACCTTATCTCATGACATATCCTGACAAGGTGGTGTTAAGAACTCGTGCCTCTTTTCCCCCCAAGCTGGTGACCCCGTTCCATCTGGGTCAAAGTGTCACCCTGCCCACGTTCTTTGCACCACCGCATCCCCCTAAGGAAGAGGAGGGTCTCCATCAACTGGACCCAAAAAGAGCGTTATCGTTCTACCTTTACCGCACTAAAGAGTTCCGGGTGGACAACTCTTTGTGGGGTACGTTGGTGCAAAGAAGGGTCGGGCAGTACAGAAACGATCCATTTCGCGCTGGGTCGTTCTCTGTATAAAAATATGCTAAGCTTTGGCGAAGAAGCAGCCTCCTGAGGGCTTGAGAGCTCATTCCACTAGGGGGAAAGCTGCTACCACTGCGTTAGCACGTGGCGTACCGGTGGTGGACATATGTCAGGCCGCAACGTGGGCTTCTTTACATATGTTTGCGAAGCACTACTGCCTGGATAGCCAGGTGAGGAGAGAGGGGCATTTTGCCCGTTCTGTCTTGCAGGACTTCCTTATATAAAAAAATAATAATAATCTCCTTCAGACAAACCACCATGGGTTATAGCTTGGGTATCTATTCTAAGGTAAGGAATCTGCAGCTAGAAGTCTCTATCAGATGAACAAGTTACTTACCTTCGGAAACAAAGTATCTGGTAGAGACTCTATCTAGCTGCAGATTCCTTACACCCGCCCAAGCCTCCCCGCTCTGGGGACATTTTTTCTCATATGCATATGTATATATATATGTATATTTATATATATATATATATGTTTAATTTTTGGCAACTTTTGCCTTTCTTACAGGCATGATAGTGTTTTTCTCCAAGCAGTCAAAGAGGTTAAAAGTGTATTAGTGGGTTCTTCCATGACTCTGTGCTTCTGGCGCGGGAAGTTGTGGAAAAGAACTGACGTTCGCGCGCTGGAACGGCATCTATATAGACAACCGTGATGTCATAGACGACGCTGACGACGCACGCGGAGCTGGTCAACGCACGCTGATCCAAAAGACGCCGTCCGATGGTGCGCGCGCAGGGTACTGCTCACAAAAAACTCTGGATTCTAAGCTGACGCCAGGGAATTCTAAGGTAAGGAATCTGCAGCTAGATAGAGTCTCTACCAGATACTTCGTTACCGAAGGTAAGTAACTTGTTCATCTACATATTGTAAAGCCTTCCTGGGCTGAGAGAAGGGCTGGAACCTCCTCTCCCTACCATTGTAAAACCCTGTAAGAACTGACTATAAGTACAGGAGAACTTTCCCCACAATTTGAACATTCTTGGAACTTGAAACTGGACCCAGAATGCTGATGAATGGACTCACCAGGAAACCACCTTGGACTGCTGCTGCTGTGCTGACCTGTGACCTGCCTGGTCACTAGAAGGAACTAATGTGCGGTTTCACGTTCCGGAGGGTAGGTCCAAAATTCGGACCGGCGCTTCCATACTGTTAGCCGAGTCCTTGGGACGTGCTTACCAAGGAGCCTGTTCCCGACTTGGGGGTGGGCGATCTGACTGTGACTTAGCCTAGTATACCTCAATGTAAGTGACCGGCTCATGTAATTTTTTATTTTGATACTATTAATTTTTGTCTAATTGGAGAAGAGCTTACTAACATTTTGGTCCTGATGAAGCGTCATTGGATCCGTGGGGACCACACGACGCGAAACATGTTGACCCTGGTTGAGGAGGATTTCTAGAGGATTATTCCTCCGAGTTTATTGCTCTTTGAAAGTAATTGAGCATTGATACTCAATTTATTACTTTCTCTTGTTTTTAATCTTGGTTGCATCCCTGACTATTGATTAAAATGATGATATATGTAGTGATGACTAACCAATTTTATCCTTAATTTTCTTTGTTCTCTCCTTTGTGTACTGGTGCTTGAATGTAGGCATGTCTGTTTAGATAGTTAGTACTCACCAGTAACTATCAGAACAATACGGCTTAGTGCCCCCCGTGTGGGGAGCCCGTCAGGCGTTGCACTGCCGGCCTGGCGAGGAGCATTACCCGATGATGATGCCAGTCATCCATTGTGATGCTTGAGGGCACTCGCTCCTGATATTTCAGGTCTCCCTAGTTTTCTTTTTATGGAACAGTGTACTTTGGGTTTCTGCACTAGAAGGAACTGCCACCATCTGCACCCCTTGTGCTGGCCTGTAGCTGGGCCCACCAGCCCTGTGCTTTCTCTTGCGTTATTGTTCCCAGGGGCAGGGTGCGGTGGCCCCTGCCACGATCTCTACAAGTTTGGTTTGTAGCACTTGGGAAAAGCGCTCTGGCTGAAGTCCTGCAGAAAGATCAACGCCGCAGCCCGGGCTTTTAACTTTGCCCCAGCACTTGGAAATGCGCTTTACTTTTGCCCAAAAAGTCACTGCCGCAGCCCGGGTGCCACATTTGGACTGCAGCGCGAGGATCGCACTGACTCCAGTGCCCCCGGGGCACTTCAGAAAAGTAAAGAAGGGACCTTGTACGCTCCTACCGTGTCCCCAGGTGACGCGCACTTTTAAGAGCGCCCCCGGGGCACACTCTGGCCCCAATTCCTCACGCTGCTTCCCTTTGGAGAGGGAAGGCAGACGCACGGCTCGTGCACCGGATCGGGTGTGGCCGCTTGTGGAAGCAGGTGCAGAGCCTCATCGGAGGCCCCTGCTTCCCCCGTTACTTCATAGGGCAGCCGCACTGCAGACAAGGGCGGCTGCCTCTCTAACAAGCAGGATGCGGGGGAGAAAGGGAGTTCCCTTTCCCCCGGTCACTGCACTAGGGGCGCGATCGCCCCGACTACTCTAAACCTTTGGCTTTTGCCCCCCCCACCCGTAGAGGGCCATTAGATGCCCGGGAGGGCCCCAAAGCTTATAGGTAATTGTATGACTTGTGGTATATTCTCTTATGTTCCTGTTATTTAGGGATTGTTCATGACAAGTACATATATCTTTTACTACAATTCCTGACTACTGCTTATGTTGCAGAATCCTGAGTACTTACGTGTTCTAATGTGGCAACTGCATATTCCTGCACAGTACTAGTAACTTGTGTAACATTCTGTTCTGACAACAGCTAAGGTAGCAGGGTATTGTTCACTTGTAATATTGGTCTAATTATGTTTTGTGCAATACAGATTACATTTACATATCTCAGTGTTGTGTTTACTTTGTGGTGTACAGTTTGCGTCACGTGTGTTGTGTGTGTTGTGCAAACGCTTTACACATTGCCTCCAGGTTAAGCCTGACTGCTCGTGCCAAGCTACCAAGGGGGTGAGCAGGGGTTATCTTGGACGTGTAACTCCCTAGCCCTGACTAGAGTGGGTAGGTTCTGCCTGGCTGAGGTGCATACCCTAGCCAACCAGAAACCTCATTTCTAACACTCCCCATGACCGTGAGTGCCTGGTAACAAAGTAACCCGATGCCTGGACCAAGCACTGCACTCACAGCCCCCAGGGCCAAGAGGAACCACATACCAGTGCAGGAGTGACCAGCAGGCGGCCCTCATCCTAGCCCAGTCGGTGGCTGGCCCTAGAAGCCCCCCTGTGCCCTGCCTGCATCGCCAGAGTGACCCCTGGGTCCCTCCATTTTCCAGAAAGCTCCTTCTTTGGTTTTTGCACATATAAAAGAGACCCAGTTACACAGTAGGTGTAGGGAAATCCCTCCCTTGCCATAGCTACCCCCTAACCTTTTGTTTTTTGCCTTTCGTTGATGCTAGTTATGACTGAAAGTGTGCTAGGATCCTGCTAACCAGGCCCCAGCCCCAGTGGCACCTGTGGCATAGGTAAGCCACCCCTTTAGCAGGCCTCACAGCCCTAAGGCAGGGTGCACTACACCACAGGTGAGGGCATAGTTGCATGAGCTATATGCCCGTACTGCAGTGGTTCCCAAACTGTGCGCCGTGGCACCCCAGTGTGCCACCAATCTCAGCCAGGGGAGCCACGGTCACTTGAAAACTATCAATGCTGCACACATTGTTCAGCAGTGAACCTTTTGCAGATCGTTTCAATGAACTGCAGTTCCTGTAATAGCCACGAGATGCCAGTATGAGCATAGATTTCCAGACTTCGGAACATCAGTTCTAGTTGCATCATTTTTATTGCTGAAGGACAGCTTTAGTTCTACTTAACCGTGTTTCCACTTTTGTAAGCCACCTCATCCAGGCAACAGATTTTAAGAACAATGGTACCCCTGCCCTACACACTTAAGGTGACTCAGTTTTGTTTTCATTGTTGCATTCTCTCAGCTTTGCTGGAATACTGCTGATATTTTACTCTTTTGAAGTAGTGAAACATGCTGGTGTTAACATGTTTTTCTAATTCCTGTGTTAGTAACAGTCAGTCGGGCCTTTAAATTATTATAGATTCTCAGGTTTACCCCTGCAACAAATTGCTATAATTTTGATTCCAGGATGTATGCAGTAGGAATTTACACATATCCTCTTTCAGTGTCTGATGGTGTACAGAAACAACAAGCTGCCAGGATTACATTTGGCATTTTAATGTATTCTCTTTTCCTTCACTGTGAACTGATGCTGCATGAGCCATCATCATACAACGTCTCTAGTAGAAGGGTGATGAATGAGAATTACAGTGCACACTGTTCGCCCGCCCCGCCAAATACATGTAATGTAATCGGGAGTCGCGGCCAACAGCCAATTGGTCAAGGGAGCTGCGGGTCGAAAAAGTTTGGGAACCACCGCCCTACAGTGTCTAAGCCAAATCTTAGACATTGTAAGTGCAGGTTAGCCATAAAGAGTATATGGTCTGGGACTCTGTCAAATACGAACTCCACAGTTCCATAATGGCTACACTGAAATCTGGGAAGTTTGGTATCAAACTTCTCAGCACAGTAAATGCACACTGATGCCAGTGTGGGTTTTATTGTAAAATACACCCAGAGGGCATCTTAGAGATGCCCCCTGAATACCAGTACGACTCCTAGTGCTAGGCTGACCAGTTTCTGCCAGCCTGCCACAACCAGACAAGTTCCTGGCCACATGGGGTGAGTGCCTTTGTCACTCTGTGGCCAGGAACAAAGCCTGTACTGGGTGGAGGTGCTTCTCACCTCCCCCTGCAGGAACTGTAACATCTGGGGGTGAACCTGTTGTTCCAGCACTCCAGGACATCCCAGCTAGTGGAGATGCCTGCCCCTCCAGACACAACCCCCACTTTTGGCAGTAAGTCCGGAGGCGATAATGAGAAAAACAAGGAGGAGTCACCTACCGGTCAGGACAGCCCCTAAGGTGCCCTGAGCTGAGGTTTCCACTGCCTTTAGAATCACTCTATCTTGAGTTTGGAGGATTCCCCCAATAGGAATACGGATGTGCCCCCTCCCCTCTGGGAGGAGGCACAAGGAGGGTGTAGCCACCCTCAAGGACAGTAGACATTGGCTACTGCCCCCCCTGACCTAAACACACCACTAAATTCAGTATTTAGGGGTGACCCTGAACCAAGGAAATGAGATTCCTGCAACCTGAAGAAAGAAGGACTGCTGACCTAAAAGCCCCGCAGAGACGGCGGAGACACCAACTGACTTGGCTCCAGCCCTACCAGCCTGTCTCCTGACTCAAAGAACCTGCACAGCTACGCCTCCAGCAGGACCAATGACCTCTGAGGACTCAGAGGACTGCCCTGCACCTAAAGGACTAAGAAACTCCCCGAGAGCAGCAGCACTGTTCAGAAGCTGCAACAACTTTGCAACTTTGAAACAACTTTTAAAGACACTCACACTTCCCACCAGAAGCGTGAGTCTTGACACTCTGCACCCAACGCTTCCGGCTCGAGTCCAGGACAACCAACACCGCAGGTGGGACTCCCAGGCAACTCCAAAGACGTGGACACCCTGAGTCGACCTCCCTGCACCCCCAGAGTGGCACCTGCATAGAGGCTCAAGAGGCTCCCCCTGACAGCGATTGCCTGACAAAGGAATCTGACACCTGGACCAATCACTGCACCCGCAGCCCCCAGGACCGAGAGGAACCACCTACCAGTGCAGGAGTAACCAGCAGGCGGCCCTCATCCTAGCCCAGTCAGTGGCTGGTCCGAGAAGCCCCCTGTGCCATGCCTGCATCGTCTAAATGACCCCCGGGTCCCTCCATTGCTTTCAATAGCAAACCCGACACCTACTTTGCCTACTTCACTCGCCCGCCCCTGCAGTGCTGAGGGTGTGTTTTCCTTTCCTTGTTTTATAATCAGCAGGACATTATTGGGGCTCTTTGCTATAATTTCTGCAGGTTCTGAAAGGCCATTTGGGGATTCAACCCACACCTTAGCAATAGGGTTTTTGTCAGTGGAAACAAAAGTTCCCTTGCACTGACAGAAGGGCTGGGGCAGTCCCCTTCCTCGCCAATACTCCATACACTGCGCTTATGACACATTGGGCAATTCTGTGTCCAATCTATATGAATGAATCAGCTTCTCCACTATTTAACTGAATAGGTTTGATTTCTATCTGTCCTGGTAACTTTCCTCTCCCCAATTGACCTTTGACTGTTTGTGGGACAGATCTCTGTTGTGTGTGCTGACATATAGGGATCACAATTTTAATCAAATCTAGGGGAATGTGCATTCCTCTAATCTCTGCCCACCTGTAAGTGGCTTTTTCTCCCAAGTGTCCACATTTCTGGTGTGCGCATTTAGCCATCCCCACCAAGTCAGAATTCTGGGTTGCCACTTCTGCCTACTGACATTTTAGCTTTGTCATCTGCAAGGGAATTGAACCAGCGTTCTAGTGAGTCAATGGGACAATGAACATCTATATGGTACATTGTGACTTTACTCTGTTCTAACATTTACCAAATTTCCTGTCACAACTCTTTGCTCCACACCTCCTTTAAGTGAATGATGTGCATGCCATGTGGGAAGCCAAGTGGCTAACCCATTGGCAGTGGACCAAGAATCAGTGTAAATATGACAAGTCCAAAGTAGCTCTTGCTTTAGAGCCTGATATACAGCGTGCAACTCTGCATATTGGCTACTTTTTCCTTCCCCTGTGGTGGTCACACGTTTTCAGTAACTGGATTGTATGACACTGCTTTCCAATGTCTTTTGGTACCCATGTATTTGAATGGACCATTAGTGAACCAAACATGCTTCCTATCCTCAGGGGACAAGGATTGAAATATCACACCCCATCTCACTGGTGACTCTTTTACCTGCGGTTCCTCCTGCACCTTCTCCTCCTCCTGTATAGGGGCTTGTGACACCTGTTCATGTAGGGCTGCAGTGCCTGCCGGTGCTACTCAAGCCCTGTCTTGTGTGTACCATTTGCAGCGTAGGATAGTAGCCTCTTGTGTATGTCTTATACGGTGAGATTTAGGTGAACTCATCACCCACTGCATGATTGGTATTTCAGGTCTCAGAATTCCATTATGACCTAGTGTTATTTGGTCAGTATCGACTAAAGCCCAATAACAGACCAAGAACTGTTTTTCAAAAGGAGTGTAGCGCTCCCCAAAGTCAGGTAGTTTTCTCGTCCAAATTCCTGGCACTCTGGTCCTCCACTGTTTCTGCCACATAATCCAGTTTGCATATTGTCCCTAAACAGTTACATATCTCCATCTTGCACTGGCTACAAGTCTAAAGCCTGTTGAATTATTTAATTTCCAAATTAAAAGCATACTGCTGCTCTTCACATTGAAACTCATGTTTTTTTCATGTTACTTTGTACCAAAGGGCTAAGATTTTACTCGGATGAGGGTTATGCTGTTTCCAAAAATCAAACAATCCCATGAAACTCTGTGTCTCTTGTTTAGTGCGAGGAGTAGTAAACTCCAAAATCTTTTGTTTTACCTGAAACAACATCTCTCGATGTTCTTGATTCCACTGAATTCCTAGAAACTGCACATTTTGCGTTAGTCCCTGTGTCTTGTCTGAATTAATTGTGCACATCGTACTCTGCAAAAGTTCTGTGAATATATCGTTAACATCCTCAACTTCTTGCTGGGTGTAATGTTTTATAGAATGCATTTCAACTCCTGTCAAAAACTGTGTGCTACTCTATATTTTCTGTCCAAATACTGGCTGCGCACGAACTACGTTCTGCTCATGCACCTCACACTGGCCCCCACCTTCTTTAACCTTCTCATTACTGGAATGTGAAAAGTCAGATTCCCCTGTGACAGCTTGTAATAACTTAATATTTTTTGTCTTAAGTTGTTCCTTCAATTTTTGATTTGCATGTTCTGTTTACATCTCTCATGCGTTTTTCAGTAAGCACCTTTTATAAACATGTAAAAATATTCAATAATTTAGTTTTATCCATGCACCCATGCCAACATTTAGAAAGTCCTGCTAAACAAGAAAACACATTTGCCAAGACATCATATGGCATTTTAATTTCACATGCATTTTCAAATATGGTTTGCAGTGTTTCCTTTAACACTCTGAATAAAAAACATATTTACACTTTTAAATCGTGCACTCTCAACTGCCAACCTCTCTTTTAGACTGTCCGATCTATGCCAAAATGTTTTGTTTTTCACTAATGACCGAGCTGAAATACTCATGCACTGTCAAAAAATCTCTGAAATGCACTTCTTAGTCTAAAGAAAACATTTATTATTACACTTTACACTATGCAAGATTCCGAAAAGGAGATTAGCATTTTGAAAGCACACGTTTAAAAATAGTCACAACAATGAAATGAAAAAATACACAAATGATTCTCCACTGCAATATACAGAGCAAATATGTGTATTTATATTACAATGCAAAGCTCATAATGAATTAAAAATGTATCACCGTAAGGCCTGTCAGGTGCTTCATCTTTCTCCTGCTGGCAAGCTGATGACCCCGTTCGACTGCGAGAGAGAAATAGAGATCTCTACCCTCACGGGAAATCTATATCAGGCATCCGACGTCTGAATCCTGATTGAGGTCTCTGAATCTCCTACTGTCTAACTTGGTCTCTTTTATGTCTTGAAAAACTGAAGGAGGAGGTTTCTGGAAAAAACCCTCAAGTTGCACAAGAAGTATTGAAACATGCTGGCAGGTTTTGGTATGCTTTGAAAATAACAAGTTGTGATTTGGCCACAATCCCAAGATGTCAAGCCAAAGGAAGGCCGTTCCCTGCCGTCTGAGTACATTCTTATCTGCCAAAGCCCTTGGTGGGAATTAATACGAGAATAAGACAGAATGTACAGTTTACAATGTTGAAAATTACGGGCTGCCTTTAACATGGCAGTTTCTAATGCTATGATAAAGTCAATAGGCAGAATGAAGTTAAGGCTAAACTGACTGAATACAAAATGGAGTCTGTAACTGGTGAACACTGGCCAGCTAAGCCAGGTGCAAAGTGGTGCAACACGAAATCACTGGTCAAAACACACATTTCACTACACTCGGACAGGTGGGTTCTCCAGATTGTACGAAGGAGCTACTCTCGCCCCTTCGATGCACCTCCTCCAGTCATGCCACCTTTATACAATCACATATCGGAGGATTATATGGCGCTTCTTCGTGAGGAAGTCCAAGCACTTTTGGCCAAAGGAGCTATAGAGGGGGTTCTGTTGCCAGAAATAGGTCATGGTTGCTATACCTGCTACTTCCTGGTGGACCTGGGTCTTCGTCCTATCTTAGATCTTCGGTCCCTCAACTCCTTCCTCAGGAAGGAGAAGTTCAAAATGTTGACATTGGCTCAGGTCCTATCTCCACTGGTTCCTGAGACTGGATGGTAGCTCTGGAATTGCAAGACGCATACTTCCCCATTTCCGTCCTGCCGTCCCACAGACGTTGCTTACGATCTTTAAAGGGACTCTCACCTCACTTCTGAAGCGTGAGTCCAACTACTCTGCACCCTACGCCCCCGGCCCGTGTCCAGAGAAACCAACTAGCCAGAGAGGATCCCCAGGCGATTCTGACTACGTATCCACCCTGAGCTGACCTCTCCAAACCCCTACGACGATGCCTGCAGAGGGAAGGACCCTCCCTGACCGCGACTGCCCACGAAGATATCCATCTCCTGGAGAAGCACTGCACCCGCAGGCCCGAGAGAACCCGAGCACCGGTGCAGCAACGACCAGCCGGCAGCCCTCACCATTGCCCGGTCAGTGGCTTGCCCGAGAAGCCCCCCTGTGCCCTGCCTGCAGCACCTAAGTGCCACCCTGGTCCCTCTATAGAGTTCTTTTGAGAACCCGAAGCCCTGTTTGCACACTGCACCTGGCCGCCCCTGTGCCGCTGAGGGTGTGGTTTCTGTGCCTACCTAGGGCCCCTCCTGTGCTCCTTCAAACCTCCCCAGTCTGCCCTCCAATAACGCAGGTACTTACCTGCAAGCAGCTCGGAACCGGAGTACACCCTGTCTCCATAGGGGCCCACGTTATTTTGGCTCCTGTTTGACCTGCACCTAACCGGTCCTGTGTTGCTGGTGCTGGGTGTTTGTGGTTATCTTGAACCCCCAACAGTGGGCTGCCTATGCCCTGGAGATTGAACCTGTAAGTTTGTTACTTACCTCAAAAACTGTACATACTTACCTTCCCCAGGAACTGTTGAAAATTGCAGTCCACTTTTAAAATAGCTTTTTGCCATTTTTAAGAAAATTTTATACATTGTTGGTTCCATTCAAAGTTCTAAGTATTACTGTGCAAAGTACCTTTCATTTTATGTACTGCCTGCAAACTGAATCTTGTGGTTCTAGAAATAAATTAACAAAATATATTTTTCTATATAAAAGCCTATTGGTCTGGAGTTAAGTCATTGAGTGTGTGTACCTTCTATTGCTTGTGTGTGTACAACAAATGCTAAACGCTACCCTCTGATAAGCCTAACTGCTCGGCTTCTCTGCCACAAATAGAGCATTAGTATTCTCTAGTATTGCCTCTGGGGAACCCCTCGACTCTGTGCACACTATATCTCATTTTGATATAGTATATACAGAGCCAGCTTCCTACAAATATCATTCAAAACAATTCCAACTTGTGAAGCTTCACCACCCTCCCATGGAAATTGACAGTAAAGTAATTACATAGATCATCAGTTGGAAGCATTCTAAGTACCCCTTTATACTGCGCCTGGGGAAGGCATCACAACTAGGAGACTGGCCCTGACATTTGGGATCTAGGCAGCCATTCATTCATAGGCAATCAGCATGAAAGTACATTCAGGGCGAGCTCAGTAAACTGAGTCAATCTATACCAGTACTATCATTAGAGCATCCAAGAGTACTGTGACTTTTCTAGAAAGAGTCTTCCTGGCTAATCTGCTCTGTGGTTCCTCTTTAGGTGCCATCAGCGTAAACCATGATTGTACTGGTGGAGCGGCTGTCTGTTCGGCTTTTACTCCAAAGTTTTCCGCAACCCGGATGGGGCAGATGCTGGGAGACAGAGCCCCGCCAAGACTGACAATGATCTGGCGATTGTTGGAGTATGTCCAACCATTCACACGTCTTCAATGAGCTAAAGAAAGAATGCACCATTACTGCGTGTTGAACACATAACAAGGACCATAGCAGGTAGCCACAGAATAGTATGGAACATCAGCAGGTAGATAGTAACTCAATGTGCCTTACTGGGTGGTGGAGCGTTGCAGCAGTTCCTGGAACAATGCCCTCTGATCAGACGGAATGGCCCCCTGACCAGGGGATCCCAATGCAGCATGAACTCTATAGTGCCGCACACGAGGCAGGACCGGTGTGTAGATCCCATGCCTTGGTGGCTCACCTTTATGTAGAACAGGCAGTCAAATTATCACCACCAATCTCCTCTGCAACACGCTGGCCAGGAAGAGCAGGTGACCTGGAGCTGCTCTCCCGGCAGGCGGAGACTTTTCTAACTTCTCTGGGTGGCACTCGACACAGCCTGGCGTCGTCATGGGAAGTGCATCCTTGTCCCTGTACGCCAACCTCCCACAGCTGGGTCCGTCTGTGATGCGACTTCACAGGGTCACTGGCCACACACAAACACCTAGATCGTGGAGCTCCCAGGACACCACAACTGGAAAGGTCTCGCTCCACCTCCTCGCACAGCCTACCAGGCCCTACGCACAGACCTCCTTCACCACTCCACCCTCTGACTGTCCGCAGCCCTAAATACAGGATTTTTAGTCACCAATCAGGTAGCGGGCTGGGGGCAGGGTGGATCAGAATGCAGCACCAGGTTAAAGTAGGATAACTGCTTAGCTGAGTCTAACCGGCCATCTTACTTGGCCATGCCCCGTACAATAAATCAAGTTGATTGGCTTTATAAAGATGCATGCAAACACAATAAAGAAATATGTAAAGACTCAAGACAATCAAGAGTGATGTACAGGAGATGAGTGTTGGTACTTACATCAGCAAGCGAACATTTCCTGTAGGAGAGTTGCTGTTATGGCTGAAGTGACTAACTGCGAGGAGGTAAGTATTTAGTGGTTTGAGAAGAATTCTTTCATACCTTTATTAAGTGTTCTTAAGTGTGAGCAAGGCTAGTACCTTCCTCAGTTCTAGAGGAATGTTATTCCAGCTTCTGAATTGGGCCCCATTGCTTTCTGAATTTTAAAATTTCTAGTGTAGGAAAATGGCTCTTTGTTGCAGTTACCCCCCCACTTTTTGCCTGATATTGATGCTGACTTGACTGAGAAGTGTGCTGGGACCATGCTAACCAGGCCCCAGCACCAATGTTCTTTCACTTAAAATGTGCCATTGTTTCTACAATTGGCACACCCATGGCACACAGATAAGTCCCTTGTAAAAGGTACCAGTGGTAACAAGGGCCCTGTGGCCAGGGAAGGTCCCTAAGGGCTGCAGCTTATGTTGTGCCACCCTAAGGGACCCCTCACCTAACACATGCACACTGCCATTGTAGATTGTGTGTGTTGGTGGGGAGAAAAAGGCAAAGTCAACATGGCATCCCCCTCAGGATGCCTTGCCCACAAAATACTGCCTGTGGCATAGGTAAGTCACCCCGCTACCAGGCCTTACAGCCCTAAGGCAGGGTGCACTATACCACAGGTGAGGGCATAGCTGCATGAGCAATATGCCCCTTCAGTGTCTAAGTCTATTCTTAGGCATTGTAAGTACATTGTGGCCATATTAAGTATATGGTCTGGGAGTTTGTCAAAACAAACTCCACAGCTCCATAATGGCTACACTCAGTACTGGGAAGTTTGGTATCAAACTTCTCAGAATAATAAACCCACACTGATGCCAGCGCTGGATTTATTAAAAAATGCACACAGAGGGCATCTTAGAGTTGCCCCCTGTATTTTACCCAATCCCTCAGTGCAGGACTGACTGGTCTGTGCCAGCCTGCTGCTGAGAGACTAGTTTCTGACCCCCTGGGGTGAGGGCCTTTGTGCCCTCTGAGGCCAGAAACAAAGCCTGCACTGGGTGGAGGTGCTTCACCCCCCCCCCCCTTGCTGGAACTCTAACACCTAGCAGTGAGCCTCAAAGGCTCAGGCTTTGTGTTACAATGCCCCACGGCACTCCAGCTAGTGGAGATGCCCGCCCCCTGGACACAGCCCCCACTTTTGGCAGCAAGTCCAGGGGAGATAATGAGAAAAAGAAGGAGGAGTCACCCACCAGTCAGGACAGCCCCTAAGGTGTCCTGAGCTGAGGTGACCCCTGCCTTTAGAAATCTTCCATCTTGATTTTGGCGGATTCCCCCAATAGGAATAGAGACGTGCCCCCCTCCCCTCAGGGAGGAGGCACAAAGAGGGTGTAGCCACCCTCAAGGACAGTAGCCCATTGGCTACTGCCCCCGACCTAAACACACCCCTAAATTTTGTATTTAGGGGCACCACCAGAACCCAGGAAATCAGATTCATGCAACCTGGACTAAGAAGAAGGACTGCTGACCTGAAAGCTCTGCAGAGACGATGGAGACGACAACTGCTTTGGTCCCAGCCCTACCGGCCTGTCTCCTAACTCGAAAACCTGCAACAGCGACGCATCCAACAGGGACCAGCGAACTCTGAAACTTCAGAGGACTGCCTTGAACCAAAGGACCAAGAAACTCCCATGAGCAGCAGCTCTGCTCAACACCAGCAACAACTTTGCAACTTTCTTTCAAATTTTAAGACTTCACTCTTTCCGCCGTAAGCGTGAGACTTCACCCTCTGCACCCGACTCACCCGGCTCGAGCTCCAGAGAACCAACACCACAGGGGGGACTCCCAGGCGACTGCGACCTCTTGAGTAGCCAGAGACTAACCCGCTGGACTCCTACAGCGACGCATGCAGAGAGAATCCAGAGGCTCACTCTGACCGCGACTGCCTGTAACAAGGGACCAGACGCCTCGACCAAGCACTGCACCCGCAGCCCCCAGGACCAGAAGGAACCAAACCTCAGTGCAGGAGTGACCCCCATGCGACCCTCTGCCTAGCCCAGTTGATGGCTGGCCCGAGAAGCCCCCCTGTGCCCTGCCTGCACCGCTAGAGTGACCCCTGGGTCTCTCCATTGGATCCAATACAAAACCCGACGCCTGCTTTGCATACTGCACCCAGCCGCCCCTGTGCTGCTGAGGGTGCGTTTTGTGTGCCTACTTGTGTCCCCCGCAGTGCTGTACAAAACGCCTCTTGTCTGCCCTCCGAGGATGTGGGTACTTACCTGCTGGAAGACTGGAACCGGAGCACCCCTGTTCTCCATAGGCACCTATGTGTTTTGGGCACCTCTTTGACCTCTGCACCTGAACGGCCCTGAGCAGCTGGTGTGGTAACGTTGGGGTTGCCTTAAACCCCCAACGGTTGGCTGCCTATGCCCAGGAACTTAGACTTGTAAGTGTCTTACTTACCTGATAAACTAACCATTACTTACCTCCCCTAGGAACTGTTGATTTTTGCAATGTCCACTTTTAAAATAGCTATTTGCCATTTTAACCAAAACTGTGTGCACTACTGTTTTAAATCAAAGTTCTGTACTTACCTGTGTGAAGTACCTTGCATTTTATGTACTTACCTCAAATTTGAATCTTGTGGTGCTAAAAATAAATTCAGAAAATATATTTTTCTCTATAAAAACCTATTGGCCTGGAGTTAAGTCTTTGAATGTGTGTTCCTCATTTATTACCTGTGTGTGTACAACAGATGCTTAACACTACCCTCTGATATGCATACTGCTCGACCACACCCTTGGACTCTGTGCACACTATCTCTTACTTTGAGATAGTATATACAGAGCCAACTTCCTACATCAAGCATCAGCCTTTCTTTGTTTTTGTTTTTTCTAAAATATGATGTCTCCATGCTAGGTAGTTTGAGATTGTTTTCATGAATTACATTATAGATTAAGCAGGCTGTCCTAACTACACAGCATTTCACATAGGACCCAGTATAGTGTTTGTTATTAGTCTTGCTGCAGAGTTTAAAACTACTTTTAGGACCAATAAAGTGGAGCAGTTGCTTAGTCTTATCTAGACATTCTGATGGGCTGAACTATTATTTGCTGATCTTGAGCAGAGACCAGGTATGAGAGGTTGCAAATGGTGCATAATCGGAATTGGATAGGTTTAGAAATGCTTTTCACAAGATCTAGTAGTGATAGTCGGTTATCAAGTATGAAGCCCAAGGATTTCTTTTTTCTAACTGTAGTTCATGTGATTCATAATCGATTTAACTTTTTTCATTTAAGTGTTGGGTAGGTATGTTGTTTGTAGAAAGTCAAAATACACTTCTGTCCGGTTGAGCTTCAGAAAGAGTTTTGAAGGGGCTTCCAACCACATCTGTACACTCACAGCCACCCTGGCCAGCAATCCCCACAATATTTTTTGTGGATGATGAAGTAATTCCAAGTAGTAGAGGCAGCCAGCAGTCCAAACCCCTTTGGTATGCCATCTGACCATAATGGGCATTCAATAGGGGGAGGATACACCATCACCTGTACCACTGCAGGCCAGTAACATCCGACCCATTTTGTAGCTCGTCCAAAGGGGGTACTCTCTCTCCTTTGTGTCTATCGCCCCACACTCATGCCCCCTACTTACAACAAGCTGATGAAGGACCACCTTCCCTTGCTCTGTCAGTAGATGTTAGCTGTCTTGTGCAAGGGAGCTATGGTGAAGGTGCTGACATCAGAAGTAGGTTGTGGTTGCTATTCCAGCTTCCTTTCTTGTGCCCAAAAAGGGCAGAGGACTTTATCCTATTTTAGACCTGCGCCTTCTCAGTATGTTCCTGAAACAGGAGAAATTAAAAATGCTCACACTTGCACAAGTCCTGTCTGTCCTAGACCCAGGAGACTGGGTGGTATTGCTTTACTTCCAAGTTGCGCTTATTTTCACATTAACATCCTGTCAGCCCTCAGGCGCTAACAGTGGTTCACAGAAGGCCAAGTGCACTTTCAGTTTTCCCTGCTCCACTTTGGCCTTACCAGCTCCTGTCCGGATATTCACAAAAGTGATTTAGGTGGTTGCTGCTTATTTGTAGAGATCAGAGATTTAAGTCTTTCCTAACGTGTATGATTGGCTGATGAAGGTGGCTTCGTCCCAAGCAGTCGCCTCCCACCTCCAGACTACGGCAAATCTTCTGCACTTGCTTGGGTTCACTATCAATATGCCGAGGTTACACCTGACTCCCTCTCAGACGTTCTGGGTACAGTGCCATTTCTGGCCAGTCTAGGATATTCAGGCTATGTTACCAATGTTTCAGCCTCTATCCTGGAATTCAGTGAGATTGACTCTGAGGCTGTTAGGCTTCATGGCCTGCCCCATCCTGCTTGTGACACATGCCCACTGACATATGATTGCTCTGCAGTGGGACCTCAACTTCAGGGGGGCACAACGTTGGGGGAATCTCTCCGACATTGTTCAGATCTTGGAGGAAACTGCATAAGACCTGCCGTGGTGCTAATGAACTGTGAATGGGTCAGTGGCAGACCTATCTCTCTTCACCACACAGAGCTGGCTGTGATGCCAGATGCATCTCTTCTGGGTTGAGGTAGTCATCTGGGAGAGGTGGAGATCAGAATATTTTGGTTTCTGGCAGAAGCCAGACTTCACATCAACCTGTTGGAGCTCCGAGTGACTATCGTTGAAGGTCTTCCTTCCTTCAGACAGGAAAAGGCAGGTTCAAGTGTTCACGGACAACATCACTCCCATGTGGTACTGCATCAAACAAGGCGGGTGAGGTTGTGGACCTTGTTTAAAGAGGCTATGCTACTCTGCAGATCATCTGGGCCTATCCCTGTTGGTTCAAGACCTGGTGGACTCTCTGAACACCAGGGCAGACAAACTCCACCGTCGATGTCTATGGAATGACAAATTACATCTCCATCCAAGGGTTGCGCAAGGTCTCTTCCAAGAATCGCGAGAGCCTTAGTTGGATCTGTTAGCCTCCACCGAGAACATGCAATGTCAGCAGTTTTGCGTGCTGGAGTTTAGAAGGCGGTCTCATACAGAAGCACTTTTCGTCCTGAGTGGAAATCACTCCCCGTAAGCCTTTGCACAAATACCACTCCTGCCCAGAGGTCTCAAGAAGATCTGGAATGACTGGGCCCAAATCAATCTGGTTGATCCAGATTGGGCACGAAGAGTCTGGTGTCCCAAGATGTAGAGCATGTGCCGTCTGATCAGGTTGCCTCTTCAAGAGGATCTTCTCTCGCAGCAGCAGGACAGGATTCTTCACCCGAACCTGACAAATTCTTGCCTTCATGCTTGGAGATTGAGTGGCAATAATTCAGCTTTCGACCTCCACAGAAGTCAGCAATATTATCTTGGCAGCCAGGTGTCTCTCCACCAGCACAGTATACACCTGCCATTGGAGTAAGTATATGGAATGGTGTAGAGATGAACAACCCTCTATCTGCACCTCTTTCCCAGGTTCTTTTGTTTATTCTTACTGTGGCTCTAGTCCAGCAGGGCTCTGCTTTGGGCACCTAAAAATGCAATATTTCTGCCATTTCAGCATTTCTGCTCTTGCCAGATCAACCATTCCTGTTCAAGTCCTCTGTTGTACACAGGTTTTCGAAAGGTCTCCAACACATGTTCACAACTTCACCCTTCATTATGCCTCTCTGGGACCCTAACTTACTCGTAACTTTTCTCATGTGTGCTGCTTTCAAGACTTTACAAAGCTACCCTACCAGGCTCCTTACTGCAAACAAAACCGTTCTAGTGGCAATAACATCTGCTCAGAGGGTCAGGAAGCTACAGGCTTTGTCATCTCAGCCTCCGTACCTTACCATCTACCTAGACATGCTGGTCCTTTTGACTAGGGTATCCTGCCTTCCAAAGGTGGTCACTACCTTTCATGTAGGCCAGTCCATCACCCTGCCTACTTTTTACAGTCCACCTCACTCCTTTAATAAGAGGATAGTCTCCATCCTCTGGACCCAAAAAGTGCAATCATTCGACTTTGACCACACAAAAGAGTTCCAGGTGGACGATCAGCTGTTTGTGGCGAACTTCTGAGAGTAAAAAGGAAAGGCAGCGCAGTGATGGATAGTGCTCCACATCAAAATCTGCTATGCATTGGCCAAAAAACATTCTCTTGAAAGTTTGTGAGCTCATTCTACTAGGGCTAAGGCTGCGACCACTACGTTAGCTCGCAGAGTACACATCCTGGATCTATGTCAGGCAGCTACGTGGACCTCCCTGCACATGTTTACGAAGACCTGCTTCCTTGACAGTCATGTCAGTCGAGATGGGCATTTTGCCTTTTCGCTCCTGCAGGACTTTCTAGTATAATGCGTGTTGCAGTCCCACCTCCGGGAAAGTATTGCTTGTGTATCTGTTTTAAAGTAAGGAATCTGCGGCTAGAAGTCTCAGGAACAGTGTATTTCTTTAGTAGTCTCTGTGGGATGAACAAGTTACTTTCCGTAATGCCTTATCTGGTAGAGGCTCTATCTAGCCACATACTCCTTACTGACCCACTCATCCTCCCTGCTCTGCAAACGGATAATGAGTTATGGGCTGTTTACCTTTAGGGGTGAGGTGGCTTCTTCATAGGCAGCGCGCATGTCACTCCCGGAGCGGATTATACTACCATGCAGAGCGGAACAACGCCACTGCTCATGAAAATTTAAAGATCCATTCTGACGCCTGGGGATAATTCGAAGTTAAGAAGTATGCAGCTAGATAGTCTCTACCAGATAAGGCATAACCAAAGGTAATTAACTTGTTCTTCAAAGCTCTTTTGAATCCAGACTGTGAGCTGGCAAGGATTCAAGATGAGTAATTTTGTGGAAAAAACCTACGCGTTGGAAAAATCATTACTGAAGCTGTTGTCTCGTCTTTCTAATCGATATTAGCTTGTGAAGATTCCTTCAGAAGCATCAAATTAGATGCAGACAATTATATTTGTAGCATGTGTGGCTGTAGAAAGGCATGCTCTGCCTTCTACTGCCATTTATTGTTGGGCTCAGATTTTGCAGCAAAAAGTGTTTTTGTAGGAATATGCCTCTCTTGGTATGGTTACCGCCTAACTTTTTGCCCTTTGTTGATGCTAGTTATGATTGAAAGTGTGCTGGGACCCTGCTAACCAGGCCCAGCACCAGTTTTCTTTCCCTAAACTGTACCTTTGTCTCCACAATTGACACAGCCCTGGTACACAGATAAGTCTATTGTAAATGGTTTCCCTCGTACCAAGGGACCTGTGGCCAGGGAAGGTCTCTAAGGGCTGCAGCATGTATTATGACCCCTCACTCAGCACATGCACACTGCCTCACGCCTTGTGTGTGCTGGTGGGGAGAAAATGACCAAATCGACATCACACTCCCCTCAGAGTGCCGTGCCCACATCTCACTGCGTGTGGCATAGGTAAGTCGCCCCTCTAGAAGGCCTTACAGCCCTAAGGCAGGGTGCACTATACCACAAGTGAGGGCTTAGCTGCATGAGCACTATGCCCCTCCAGTGTCTAAGCCAATCCTTAGACGTAAGTGGAGGGTAGCCATAAAGAGTATATGGTCTGGGAATTTGTCAAACGCAAACTCCACAGTTCCATAATGGCTACACTGAATACTGGGAAGTTTGGTATCAAACTTCTCAGCACAATAAATTCACACTGATGCCAGTGTGGGATTTATTGAGAAATGCACACAGAGGGCATCTTAGAGATGCCCCCTGTATACCAGCCCAAATACTAGTGCTAGGCTGACTAGTTTCTACCAGCCTGCCACATCCAGACGGGTTTCTGACCACATGGGGTGAGTTCCTTTGTCACTCTGTGTCCAGGAACAATGCCTGTACTGGGTGGAGGTGCTTCACATCTCCTCTGCAGGAACTGTAACACCTAGCAGTGAGCCTCAAAGGCTCAGGCTTCGTGTTACAGTGCCCCAGGGCACTCCAGCTAGTGGAGATGCCCGCCCCTCTGGACACAGCCCCCACTTTTGGCGCCAAGTCCAGAGGAGATAATGAGAAAAACAAGGAGGAGTCACCCTCTGTCAGGACAGCCCCTTAGGTATCCTGAGCTGAGGTGACCCCTGCCTTAGGAAATCCTCCATCTTGTTTTGGAGGATTCCCCCTAATAGGATTAGGGATGTGTCCCCCTCCCCACAGGGAGGAGGCACAAAGAGGGTGTAGCCACCCTCAAAGACAGTAGCCATTGGCTACTGCCTCCCGACCTAAACACACCCCTAAATTGTGTTTTTAGGGGTGACCCTGAACCCAGGAATCTAGATTCCTGATGACCTACAACAAGGACTGCTGACCTGAAAGCCCCGCAGAGACGACGGAGACAACAACTCACTTGGCTCCAGCCCTACCTGCCTGTCTCAAGACTCAAAGAATCTGCACAGCGACGCATCCAGCGGGACCAGCGACCTCTGAGGACTCAGATGACTGACCTGCACCCAAAGGACCAAGAAACTCCTGTGGACAGCAGCTCTGTCCAAAACAGCAACAAAGAAACCATCTTTAAAGGGACTTCAGCCTCACTCCAGAAGTGTGAGTCCCCAACACTCTGCACCCGACGCCCCCAGCTCATGTCTAGAAGAACCAACACTGCATAGAGGACCCCCAGGTGACTCCAATGACGTGGACACCCTGAGGTGACCTCCCTGCACCCCCACAGCAACACCTGCAGAGAGGATCCAGAGGCTCCCCCTGACCGTGACTGCCCGATAACAAAGGAACCTGACCCCTGGAGGAAGGACTGCATCCGCAGCCCCCAGGCCCGAGAGAAACTAACTACCAGTGCATGAGCGTCCAGCAGGCGGCCTTCATCCTTGCCCAGTCAGTGGCTGGCCCGAGAAGCCCCCCTGTGCCCTGCCTGCATCGCCAGAGTGACCCCCCCAGTTCTCTCCATTGATTTCTACCTAAGACCCGATACCTACTTGACACACTGCACCCAGCCGCCCCTGTGCCGCTGAGGGTGTATTTTGTGTGCCTGTTTGTGACATCAACGCCCCCCAGTTCTCTACAAAACCACCCTGGTCTGCTCCCAGAGGACGCAGGTACTTACCTGGCAGCAGAGTCGAACTGGAGCACCCCTGGTCTCCATAGGTGCCTTTGCTATTTGGGCGATACTTTGATCTCTGCACCTGACCGGCCCTGTGTTGCTGGTGCTTTGTGCTTGGGGTTGCCTTGAACCCCCAACGGTGGGCTACCTATGCCCCAGAGACTGAACTTGTAAGTGCTTTACTTACTGTGTACATTACTATTTTAATTCAAAGTACCATATTTACCAATGCTAAGTACCTTACAATTTATGTACTTACTTGAATTCTGAATCTTGTAGTTCTAAAATAAATTAAGAAAATAATATTTTTCTATTTGAAAACCTATTGGCCTGGAGTTAAGTCTTTGAGTGTGTGTTCTCATTTATTGCCTGTGTTTGTACAACAAATGCTTAACACTACCCTCTGATAAGCCTGTTGCTCGACCACATTACCACAAATAGAGCATTGGTTTTATCTTTTATTGCCTCTCTCCAGCCTCTTGGGGAATCCCTGGACTTTGTGCACACTATCTCACATTTTGAGATTGTATGTATAGAGCCACCTTCCTACAGTTTTTGTTTCAGGAAGTGTTACAAGTTGTGTCAAGTGGCTCCTCCCTTATCAGATGCTGCTCATGGACATCAACTCCATTATTTTTCTTTACCATCAGGTTCGACTATGTCCTGACAGGGGTTCCCGGATTCAACGTGCTCCCACTCCTCACAATCTTCAATAACACTCAAAATGTTCAAGGTCACAACTACTATCCCTCTTCCTCTTAGTCCTCCTCCTCTGCCCCCAACACCAACATGTCTTTCACCACCTCCTTCAGCTGTCCATCCCTCTCCTGGGCCCTGCCACCTCCTCCATATTCCCCTCCCGGGTCTTCAGAATCCTACTCAGATGTGGGTAGTCCATACGCCCTCTCCAAAAGATTATGAACGCCCATTACTACCACAGCCTAGTAATGACCCACGGGAGGACCACAACATTGATCCACCAGTGGACCCGGACCTAGATCACGTCCAAAAAGAGGCTCCCTCCCAAATCCATACAACCCATGATAATACAGGGCAATAGAACAAGTGGGTGCCTGTGACAAGGTAGAAATGCTTACCATGCCTGAGGAGGAAGATATCCTGTTCGAGGCCATCAGCTTCCTATGGCCTTATGACAGGTCTCACTGGGAGGAAATGGAGGAACTCAGTCGATATCTCCCTAACCAGTTCAAGAAAAGAGGGAAGAAATAGTGGCAGACAGAAAACCCATCTCCAACACCATATACACTGTGCCCTTGACACTGCTGACACCACTGCTAGAGGAGTATATGCAGCCATTTTATTCAGCTGTCACTCTTGACTTTCTGTATCCAGCTTCAAGCCATAAGTCCATCAAGCTTTTGATGGAGAGCATCTCTTCGTACCCCAGGTTGAAGAGATACTATAAACAAATCAAGAACGGCACTGATATTGCAAAGTCCACTGCTCCCATGCAGACCCCATCAGGAAGGGGGTCCTTTTGTAAGCAGCAGTCCAAAGCAGGAGCCAAGACCAATTCCCCCTGGACAACCACACACACATACTAGAAGAAGCAGCAGTCAGACCACCAAGGTGATAGTGGCTATGGGATCAGGGCATATATGGGTAGCAACTTCATCAAGTGTAGGGATAGACAGGCCTCCAGTAAGGAAGCCTCTGCCTCTAAACATTGACTTGCCCCACATTCCCCCCCCCAACCACACAATGCCTGCTGTGAGAGGTTTCAAGATTTCCTTCCTCTCTGGGAGTAAATCATGTCAGACCAATGAGTTCTCACAAACATCCACCACGTGTATTTCCTGGAACTCAACCTCACTAAACATTCCACCCCACCCTCACACCATAATCTCAGACCTACCTTAGCATGAGAAGGTCTAAACCAAATCTCCTCAAAGGAGCAATAGAGCTGGTGCCATTTCAAAGCCAAGGGGATTGCACGCAATCTTACCTTTTAGCCAAAAAGGAAGCCTCTCTGAGACCAATCCTTGATATCTGATAGAGAGAACAAGCCGCAGATTCCTTATCTTAGAATTCGTCCCCAGACATCAGACTGGATCTGGAAATTTTTTCTCAGCAATACCTCTACGCGTCGGTAGAGGGCTTTGAGCGACTCCGCAGCGATGTCGTCAGCGGAGTCCATATATTCCCTCCTCTGACGCGCTGATGTCAGTTTCTTCTTTTCTGCGCAGCAACGCGGATCCGGTGCCTCAAGTACCTCGGGCCCGCTTGGCTCTTCTTTCCAGCGTCTGGTATTTTGTTTAATTTCTTAACATATAATAGTGTAAATGCCTTCTGGGTTTAAGCCCTGTGGATCCTGTTCTCGGGATATGTTGGCCACTCATCCTCATTCTGTTTGTTTGTGGTGTCTGGGGTCTCATCATGATGCAGCTGACTGCGACGCCTGCCATTGTTTGATGCCGAAGCCTTTGAGAGAGCGTCGCATGAAGCTCCTTGCGGCACGGGCGGACAAGACCTCTTCGCGCCGGCATCGCAGTCTGTCTTAGTCTTCACAGTCTCGGGAGCGCTCCAGGAGTCGTTCTCAGATGGTTCCGTCGACCATGGTTGCAACCTTGGTGTCTCCAGATAGGTCTACCCAGGCGCCTGCACGCTCTTCTACGTCTCCTCATTCTCCTCCAGGGGAGTACGCGCCCGTGTCGACCCCATCTCTTCTGCCGTATCCCGGCGCCGGGGCTACTATTGGCCAAATGTGATGTTATTATACGTCCCTCCATTCTGTCTTTGGTCCTTTCCCTCCCTCTGGAGCGCATTCCGGCCCTATGGAGGTGGTGAGTGTTTTGGCAGGGTCTTTGCTGGTGGTTTCCAACTCGGTGCCTGCTCACAGTCTTGTATCCGACTCTGGATCGGATTGATGCACGACCTCGTGCGACCTCCTTTGCCCGATCCTACTGACCTGACGCCTCTCACGGCGCCGTTGGACCAGTCGACTCCGCTTGACGCGCCTATATTGATCTCTCCGGAGTTGGACAACGATGCTTCAGAGGAAGCTTCCCCCACTCGACGTTGGTCACCACCAAAGCCAGGAGCAGCTCTGGGGTCTTTACATGAGGCTTCTGTGCTTCCGTGCTTCCATTTCTGAGCCTCTTGCACATCCTCTTGCTCCCTTATAGGACTCATTCCTAGTTCATCCTCGGATTGGGTACTTGATTTGGGAACTGCTAGTGGTCTAAGCTCCTCCCCAGCATCTAGCCTGCTCTCGTCCCCTGGTTTGACGACGGAAGCCAGCACTGCATTCGCAGATGTTTTGAGGCGGGTGTCTGCTGGTCTGGGCTTGCATCTTCCTATGGTGCAATTATCTGTTGATCCGTTGTTATCTTTTACTCCGTATCATCAATCTGACACCGAACCAGTTCTGCCTTTTTGCGAGGCTCTCTACGACATCCTTCTAGGTGTCTGGACTTAGCCTGACTCTGGTCCTTCGGTGGATCGTTCTGTTTCACACAGGCATCGGCCGGCATAGACAGACCCCTTGTGTCTTGGCCACCACCCTCCTCCTCAAGGGTTTGTTGCTCAAACTGCTTTGGGCGTTCCTGCTCTGGAGCTTGTTCCACCTACTCTGCCGCACAGGGATTCTAGGCAGCTGGATTCTGCCAGCAGATGTATTTTCGACTCTTCTAGTGCCATTCTTTGTTCCAACAACACTTCCTGTGGGTTGGCCCGCTTTTCCCATGCTCTTTGGGACTCTTTGGAACGTTTACTACCATCACTTTCTGACGATGTTTGACCTGCTCTGATGCCTTTGATCAGAGATGGTCAACAAGCTGCTCGACTTGCAGTTCAATCCGGTATCAATTCTACTGATTCCATTGGACAGATCATAACTGCTTCTGTTGCCATACATTGCAGGGCTTGGTTGGCTGCTTCCAACTTCTCATCTCCAGTGCAAGATGCTCTCCTTGATATGCCATTTGATGGCAAGTAGCTTTTTGGGGCACATACAGATTCTGCCTTGTATCATTTCCGTGATTCCCCTGGTGGGGACTAGTGTCCTTCCTCTCCTAGCACACGTTATTGGCAGTTGCGACTATATGTGGACTGTCGAGTTTCTCTCTGGTGTGGGCATCCTCACTCCTTCTCTATTGTTATGGTGTTGGTTGCATCAGTTGGGTCGCTTCAGACTCGTATTCTTTGTTGCGCTCTTGTTATCCATGTTAGATCTTTTTGCGCTTCCTTTGATGCGCACAGTGCTATCTCTATACTGTGCTCCTGTCTGCAGAGCACTGGTTCT
The DNA here is from genome assembly GCF_031143425.1 of Pleurodeles waltl. Lineage (NCBI taxonomy): Eukaryota > Metazoa > Chordata > Amphibia > Caudata > Salamandridae > Pleurodeles > Pleurodeles waltl. Next base: position 325,064,973 of record NC_090440.1, on the reverse strand, counting down.
GGACCATTTTTTGTGTCTCGGCTGGAGCTGCCTCCTATGTACAGGGGGTTTCTTGCACAGTCATAACAGTATGGTCCACGATAATTGTCATGGTGAGTTTGCACTATTCCTTTCATTTCCATTCGGCGAGATTTCACTGTGCTTGGCAGTATCTCTGTTTGAGACGGGCAGGGTGCCCTCCTCTCATTTGGCCTGCTTCCTGATGGAATGTCCGCCTTCATTTTGTCTTTTCCTACCACAGTTTGTGGTTTTCTTTCTGTTGTCCATTACTGCCAACATGCCTCTTTTTTTGATTTACCCTTGGCATTTTGCCCTTCATCTCTGTTGCTGAGAGATTCGTTTGGACATTCTCTCTTTGAGCTTTTGGTGGTGGATGCTGTTTTTCGCATCTTTCTTGTTTTATTCCCCATGTGGACATATATTGTTGTACTCCTTTGGGAGCCAATTCTTACCTACTTTTGGTAGGGTCTTTCACCTCTAGTGTCCCTTCTTAGGAAGGTTTCTCTTCCCAGTTTTCCAATGGGTTCTCCATTTGCTGCTCTTTCTCTGCTACGGACGCATATTGTGCTTGTTGGAGGTTCCACTCCCTGTCCTTTAGGATCAAGGAGCTATGGCTCAGTGGCAATGTCTTCTGCCTCTGGTGGTACAGGCTCCCCAGGACCAGGGTTCACATTCCGCCAATACTATCAGGGGCTGTTAATCTTTTGTGTTCTTGGTCTGTCGTACCCACTGTTGATCATGTTTCTCCAGGACCATTATGCCATTGCTCAATAATTGTGGCTTCTACCTTTCAAGGCACTGGCTTCCGCGTTTCAGGGATTCCATGCTTCCTTAAAAAAAAAATTAAAAAAAACACAGAATTATTATGCTGTGGTACTGTACTGATACTGTCCATTTCACTATGTTTTATTGCCAGCTCCTTTCTGCTAATTTCTGGGCTGCATCCTTCCCATGTTGTTTTTCACAGGTTCTTGCTTTCTTTTCCACAGGATGTTGTGGGTTATCGTACTCCCTCTTCTTCAGACAGGGCGGTTTCTTTTCTTGGCCCTTTCGGAGGTATCCTTTATTCTTGGATTTCCTTCCTGGCACCACATTCTACTGTTCACCCCCTGACCACCACCCCTATTTTAATAGATGGGGTATGGTGCATGTTCCAATACTGTATTATGCAATATTTTACAAATTGCTTGGTGCCCTTTTTGTCCCTCGCCCTCCTTGTTCATGGTGATGGCCTGGGAGGTGTACTGTCTTTTGTTTCCTGTTGTCAGTAATCCTTCCGTTGTTTTGGTATTTTGCTGCTGATATATAGTTGGGTCCCCTTCTGGACATACCTCTAGGGTCCATTCCCTACTGTTTCTTATCTGCGTGATCATTGTTAATTTACATTAATTCTGTCAGATCCCTCCTCCAACCCTCTATCCTTCTGCCTCTGTGGTGGTTCTGTAATTTTACTTCCAGTTGCTGTTGTTGACACCATATTTACTATCTTTCTTCCTTGGCATGAGCAATGGTTGACTTTCAGTATCTTTTTACGTCTTTGGGACCTCCTCACTCTTTCAGACTTGTCTCTTCACGGGTCTCAGATTCCATTGTCTTTCTCTCCTCATGTTCCTTATGGGGTGCCATGTTTGGTTTCTTTGGGATATCCAGGAGCCCTAGCTTGGTAGCTTGGTCCCCTGTCTTTGGTGCAGCAGGCTATCCCTCTACATGGATTCAAATACCGCCGAAGCTCTTACATATTAGCAGGCTCCTTCCTTTATTATCTGTGCTTTCTTTTACACAATTGTTTGGCTGCCCTGGTATGCGGTTGGTCATTCTGTCAGCTTGTTTTCTGGCATTCATTTTTGCTCGGAGCTCTCACTGGAACGTCTGCTCCTTTTAACTTGTCGTTCAAGTTCTACTTCAGTGCTCTCTTTTTTTCCCCTCTATCTTCCATGCCTAGTGTATATCCATACACTTTGCACTTGCGTACGGCCTTACTGACCTTTCTCATTTTGTTGTTCCTTTTGAGCCTGAAGCTGTTTATGTGCTCCTTCTGAGCCTCCATCCAGTCTGTCTGTACTCTTTCAGTTTCTTCATTCGCTTCTCTGACTAGAGTACTCTCTCATTCTGACGGTGAGATTTTTGTATGTCACGGTTCTGCTGGTCTTTCTCTTTGCATATTTTACACATTTTATGTCATGTGTGTATCTGTCTTTTCTGGTGCCCCTTTACAGGGTTCCATTTCATCATCCTGCTGTTTTTTTTCACTGCAGTTTCCCTCCCCCTCTGTGGGTGGTTACTGCCTATTCTCTGGTAGAGGCTTTTCCTTCCCAGCCATGACTTAGCTTTTCCCCGGTGGATTTGCAGTTCCTTTTCTCGTATGAGTCGCTTATGTTTTTGTCTCTCACACTCGAGCCTGGTTATTCATCTGTGTTCGGGTGTGGTCTATTTGCATCCCTCCGCCAGGGGTTGGGATTGCTTGGGTATCTAATTCTAAAATAAGGAATCTACGCTAGTTGTCTCTATCAGATGGACAAGTTACTTACCTTCGGTAACGCCTTACCTGGTAGAGAAACAGACTAGCCGCAGATTCCTTATCAACCCACCCATCCTCCCCACTTGCAAACTGTGTCCTCTTCAGTCTTCGAGTGGTTTTGGGTGTTTTGTGATTCTGCTACATCTCTAGACTTATCTTTTCCTATCTGATAGAGACTTCTAGTTGCAGATTCCTTACCTTCGAATTTCCCTCCAGGAATCAGACTGGATCTGGAGATTTTTTCTTCGAGCAATACCCTTGCGCGTTGGTAGGTGGCGCCGGTCGACTTCCCAGGCCTCATTGGCGTCGTAGTCGCCATGATGATGTCGGGAGTAGTACATAGACACCATCTCAGCGCAGTGATGTCAGTTCTTTCATTTCCGCGTCACGCGCTGATCCGAAGAGACCTACCCTGGTCTCTTTTTGACCAGGTTCAACCGTTTTGGTGAGTTTTTGGTGCGTCGAGATGTCTCCAAAGACTGGTTGTAGGAAAATGGCTCCTTGTTGCAGTTACCCCCCCTAACTTTTTGCCTGATATTGATGCTGACTTGAACTGAGAGTGTGCTGTGATCCTGCTAACCAGGCCCCAGCACCAGTGTTCTTTCACTAAAAATGTACCACTGTTTCCACAATTGGCACACCTCTGGCACATAGATAAGTCCCTTGTAAAAGGTACCAGTGGTACCAAGGGCCTTGTGACCAGGGAAGGTCCCTAAGGGCTGCAGCATGTGTTGTGCCACCCTAAGGGACCCCTCACCTAACACATGCACACTGCCAGTGCAGATTGTGTGTGTGGGTGAGGAGAAAAAGTTACAATGCCCCAGGGCACTCCAGCTAGTGGAGATGCCCGCCCCTTGGACACAGCCCCCACTTTTGGCGGCAAGTCCAGCGGAGATAATGAGAAAAACAAGGAGGAGTCACCTACCAGTCAGGACAGCCCCTAAGGTGTCCTGAGCTGAGGTGACCCCAACCTTTAGAAATCCTCCATCTTGGTTTTGGAGGATTCCCCCAGTAGGAATAGGGATGTGCCCCCTCGCCTCAGTGCAGGAGTGACCAGCCGGCTGCCCTCATCCTAGCCCAGTTGGTGGCTGGCCAGAGCAGCCCCCCTGTGCCCTGCCTGCATCGCCTAAGTGACCCCCGGGTTCCTCCATTGCTCAATATAGCAAACCTGACGCCTACTTTGCCTACTGCACTCGGCCAGCCCTGTGCCACTGAGGGTGTGTTTTGTGGGCTTGTGTGTCCTCCCCCCCCGTGCTCTACAAAACCCCCCTGGTCTGCTCCTCGAGGACACAGATACTTACGTGTAAGCAGACTAGGACCGGAGCACCCCTTTGCTTCATAGGTGTCTATGTGTTTTGGCCCTCTTTTGACCTCTGTACCAGACTGGCCCTGTGTTGCTGGTGCTGTGGTTTTGGGGTTGCCTTGAACCCCCAACAGTGGGCTGCCTGTGCCTGGAGACTGACTGTGTAAGTGCTTTACTTACCCCCCTAGGAACTGTTGATTTTTGCAGTGTCCACTTTAAAAATAGCTATTTGCCCTTTTAACTAAAACTGTGTGTACTACTGTTTCAAATCAAAGTTCTATACTTACCTGTGTAAAGTACCTTGCATTTTATGTACTTACATCAAATCTTGAATCTTGTGATTCTAAAATAAATTAAGAAAATAATATTTTTCTATATAAAAACCTATTGGCCTGGAGTTAAGTCTGTGAGTGTGTGTTCCTCATTTATTGCCAGTGTGTGTACAACAAATGCTTAACACTACCCTCTGAAAAGCCTATTGCTCGACCACCCTACCACAAAATAGAGCATTGGTATTATCTAATTTTCCCACTATCAACCTCTAAGGGGAACCCTTGTACTCTATGCACACTATCTCTTACTTTGAGATAGTATATACAGAGCCAACTTCCTAAACTGTTGTATTCCAAAACAAATTGATCCTCCTAAAAACACTGTCCACGTTAATGTCAGCCACTTACTTCAACTTCAAAAGCCAGGGCTAGCTTACAAGTGTGTTGTGTGCGCTATAGCCACTTGCTTACACAATAGGCAACCTTCTTCAATATTTAGATTTCCTGTCATTAAGGCATTTTATGGAAGACTTCAAAAAGGCTATTCCATGCAGGTTCTCACCTGTTCCCATCTGAATCCTAAATGTTGTTTTACAAGGCTGACAAGACTTCCCTCCAAAACTTTATACTCTTTTCCTTTACAATTTGTCTCTTAGGAAGTGGTTTTCCTTGTGGCATTTATATATTTAAGGCATATTGGTGAGCTAGACACTCTTACTTTTCAAGAGCCCAAACAGTGGAGCTCCATTCTTTTTTCTTCTTACCCAGATTCAGTACCTGAAATAGCTCTTCATGCATTAAATGTTGAACACACACTAATGTATTACACTGACAGAAGTAAATCCTTTTGTAGTATTCAGCAACAATTTTTGTTTTTACTAACCGCTATAAGTTCTAAGCAGTATGTAAACCTGGTATATCTAGATGTTGAATGTATCCAAAGCTGCTACCATAAAGCCAAAAGACCTATCCACCCCAGGGCACACACTGCCTGTAAAAAGGGTGCAGGAATAACTTCTTAGGAAACTTTCCGATTGCCAATATTTGTAAGTCCGCTACATGATCAACTCTGCATACTTACACTAAGCATCATTGTGTAGTTGTGTTACCTAGCTAGCAGTCCAGAGTTGGCCAGACAGTCTTGCAAAACATTATTTCAGACATCTGGATCGTACACTGACCAACTACCACTTTGGGGGTCCTGCTTTATAGTCTATGCAGAGTAGGTGTATTTTCAGCCACACATGCTATGAGCAGAAAATGTTACTTACCCTGAAAGCATCTGATTGTAGCATGCAATGCAGTAGATTTACATGCCCAGCCCACCCACCTCCCCAAGAGCCAGTGTCTGTTTCACACATCCTTATCCTCAACTTCTAAAACTCACAAATAATTAGCATGGTTAGCATACTGTCCTCAATTTCTACTCCATACTTAGCCTCACCCGCTGTGCAGTAAAACAATGTAACGATGGTGTACCTGCTAAGGGAGGACTCACTCAACACCTTGTGACTCGAAACACTTCTTTGAAAGAAACAGACATACAACGTTAAAGCCCTAAACACCCGACAGGATTATGCAGAATATGAATCTAAAGTACTACACGTTCAGGAGAAATGCGTATAGGATTGTAAACCTTTTCCTTCTACCATTGTGAAATCATCATTGCTAGGTGACATTGGCAACAGTGGTATTTTGCAACTTCACTTTGAGTGAAACACTGGCGCCTTATATGATATGACAAGGACTGATGATGTTAGTGTCTTTTTTTCACATCTTTCCTGACTTGGGATCCAGAACTGCTGAGGTTTTTTCTTGATTCTTAGATATTTTTCATTATTTTTCTCTCCAAATTTAGATATGTCCCACCAAATCACTTTAGTTCTAGCCTTGCTTGACCTCTGTCATCAGATGCACTTTAAGGTCCGTCGACAGGTACTTGTTATGCTTTTTATGGCTTTCAAATTGAGAAATATGAAATACACCCTGAAAGTCCCAAAATAATTCTAGTGCTCATTTTCATTCTTCTGAGGGGAGAGCACAAAAACATAAAAAAGGACACTGTCACAGTGCTTCCTCCCGTCACCAGAAAAGATAAAACGAGCGCTGTTCATCTTCTCAGGTAAGCTTCCACCTTGCTGGACCCTCCTATTACCAGGACCATCAGCATTAGTGGCCACTCATAATGATGGCCTGCATTTGTTCATTTGCATTCACAATTTAACGGTAAACACTTCAAGCAATTTATAAGAGTAAGTAAAGAGAAAGGGTCAGTTGTACGGCCCTCTGTGTTTCCGACTCACAATTTTTTGTGACTCGCAAATCACGAGTCGCTAACACTGATGTACAACAGTGTCAGAGACACTGTTTGCGATTCCCAAATGGCTCACAAGGGATCTGCCTCATTAATATTCTTGAGGCAGGTTGCAATTTGCGACCTATTGGGAATGGCCGGCACTCTCAGGGAGGGTGGCCTGCTGGTGTCAGCAGGCCACCATGTCGGTGACTGCTTTTTAAATAAAGCAGTTTTTAAAAAATGCAGCCGTTTTTTCCTAAAAGAAATAGGGATGCATTTTAAAAAATAAAAATGAAAAGTTTTTTTGTTGGTTTGTTTAAGAGTGAGCAGTGGTCCTTGGGGACCCCATTGTTGTATTTACATTTGGTTGCTGTTTTGTGTTGGGGTGCGGGTGGAATACGTGTAGGTAATAGATGGGAGAATGTTGCAGAGTTTGGTGAAGAAAGGGACCTGAAGAGAAGACGCTTATGGCTGCTTTACATGAATAAAACTTAACTGTATATTATTCATCCAGATGGAGAAGTATCATTATACCCTTCCTGTTTACGAATGGGTTACTAACATGCTTCACAGAGCGGGTAAAGTATGAATGTTTAGCAACCTCATTCCCGGTCGCAAAACATTCATATATACCAGTGCGACTCTCTTTTAGGAAGGGGCACCCTTTAAAACTCCCCTTCCTAAAAGCGACTCGCAAACCTTATTTTGCGAGTCGCAATAGGTAACAGCCTCGCAAAATAGTAACATAGGAAAAGGCATTTTACCGATTGCAAACAGCCCAATGGACTGCGAATGGTAAAATGCTTTGTACATCTGCCCCTAGCGTTCAAATGCATCCAAAATTAGTAAAAGCAACCTTTAACAACTAAACCTACACCGTCCTCTAAATATCAGCATATTCTTAACAATAGTTTGAATCTTGGACATCGGTGATTTTGAGCTCTCCAGTCACCTCCTACTAAAATATGGACAGATTCTCTTTTGTGTGCTGATAGTCCTCCGAACTTAGACACACCTAACTCTGAGTGGACGGACTAAAAGGCTTTTTCTTTTGACAGTTTTCCTAACCTCCTTTTACACAATACATGTTAGTAACTTCATCTTGTTCCGCTCATCCTACCTTGTCTTTGTAATCCCACTCAAATCCTCTATTCTATCTTCTCTTATTGAGCGGTGGGCTCCTCTTTGCTATTTAATAATGGATGACTACACTCTATTCCGTCTGCTTGAAACAGAATAATGTTAAATAATTGAATCTATCGTCCTTTTTTTGCATTCAACTATAATATCATTTTTAAGGCCAATTTCAGCTTTTTCACTTCAACCATTAGCCCGTCAGCTACCACAAAAAAAGAACCTCTGCAAAATGTTCCTTTAATTCATCTCTTACACTGTCAAGACCTTGATGAGGACACTAGTCGTCAGCAAGCTGGACTACTCAAACATGCATCTCTCTGACCTCACCCATTAATCCCAGCAGTCACTTGAAAAAGTTCCTGCTTTACCTTCCACATTCATCCCTCCCTTCCCTAACCTCTAGCAGCCTGTCTCACTTTGTATCAAAGATCGTGGCTTTCTAGGTATTCTTTTTCTGTACAGCCAGGCTCCTTCAGTTGAAAACTCATTTCTTGTCCAACCTCCATTGTTTCTCTTTAAAATTCAGGTAATTGTGGCATTTAATGCTTCTCCCCTGGACCTCCTTTCAATCTAGGAGCAGCCACCACCTACAGCAACTTCAAAATAAACTTCAAACATCAACTCCTTGAACATAAAGGTCATCTCTTCACCCTTCTTCAACAGGTAACCTCTCCTGCTCATATCATGAAGACCCACTGGTCTTTGGTACAATTTTATAGTCGCCGTAATACTTCATGGTCCCCCATTTCTTCAAAACACTAGATTTCTCCTACCATCTAGTGCCTATGCCATTTGATGTAACCTCTGCCTGTGTTGCACTAATGGTAGTGTAAAAATTAATAAATACAGAATTAGGTAAACCACAGAGATTCAAGCCACCTTTAATGTCATCAGATTGCTTAACTGCTGTATCAGTTATGGTCGACTTGGTTGGGATGCTTCAAGAAACAAACATGCATTTTATGGTGGAATGGTATGTAAAAGATATTTTATATATTCCTTTTTTATTTTATTTTCCAACAAGGTGCAGTGCATGATGAGATTAGATTTTAATACATAAATATTTTATATATATTTTCTTCACAAATAAATATGTTCAAAACCAGTAAAGATGCTTGTTACTTTGTCTAAAAAGTCTTAATAAAATGCTCTGCTCTGGATAATACTCATCATTTCTTAAGTTATCTCGCTTTGCCGTAAAACGTAATTGGTAATGCATTAGCTAATGATGCAGTAATGAATATCAGTCTTAACATTTGTTTCTTTTTTCATCAGAAATGTGTGTTTTTGGGACACTTTGGTTCCATCTAACAGCAGTCTTGTGCATGGTAAGTGTGTTTAATAATTTAAAGTGGTATTGTGGCTCAACATGGGCTGATTAATTTCAAGCTTTGAAGCAATGTGCAGAAAGTGTTTATTTAAACAGGAAATTGCCAATAGTCGTGCTTCTTGTAACTAAATCTATTGCCATAATCATAAGGTTTTACAATGTTCACTAATATTTCATTCAAGCTCTTCAGAGTTAAAGCTCATTCTTGCGGTTTCATGAGACCCTAGTTAACCCCATTTGAGCAGTATTGAGAAGCCGCATTCCACAGCCTAGAGTCGGACATAAAGAAATCATTAGCCTCCCACAGCTGATACTAAGTTTTTGTCAGCTTATACAACTTCGCTGAGTCTTGTGGGTATAGGCTTGGTCAGCAAAGACTAAACCTAAAGTTCTAACTATTGATTCTGTAGATCAAAATGACATTCTATACAGGAAGGTCTTTGCTTTAAGAGGTCTGGCAATCATGGCAGCCAGTGTTTCCCATCTCTTTGCTGAATACACTGAAACATTGCTGGAAATAGTCCTTTTCCACTGCGAGACCACATAGAAGGCCCATTACAAAAGCATAGGATTTGCCAAAGTGGTGGATGCAGAAGTAAGGTCAGCAACCACAGTCAATACACATGAATGTGATCAGTTATTTTTGGGCACTGTCCAGACAAGAGCAGCGCTACAGCTCACTCCCCTAGCCTGATATCACCTGTGCCTTGGCTCTGATCGAAGCATATGTTGGTCACGGCTCCGCACAATGTCCATTGTTGTTGTCTTTGATCCAAGTATGATTTGAAGTTGTTAGATAGGTTGAATCCGAATGCCATCAGTGTAGGAAGGTTGCCTCTTTCTAGCCTTGTTACCCCCACATTTGGCCTGTTTGTGAGTATATGTCAGTGTGTTTTTACTGTCTCACTGGGACCCTGCTAGCCAGGACCCCAGTGCTCAAAGTTTGTGGCCTGAATGTGTTCCCTCTGTGGTGCCTAACTGTGTCACTGAGGCTCTGCTAACCAGAACATCAGTGCTTATGCTCTCTCTGCTTTTATAATTGTCGCTACAGGCTAGTGACCATTTTCACCAATTCTGATTGGCACACTGGAACACCTTTATAATTCCCTAGTATATGGTACCGAGGTACCCAGGGTATTGGGGTTCCAGGAGATCCCTATCGGCTGCAGCATTTCTTTTCCCACCCATAGGGAGCTCAGTCAATTCTTACACAGGACTGCCACTGCAGCCTGGGTAAAATAACATCCACGTTGTTCCACAGCCATTTTACACTGCAGTTAAGTAACTTATAAGTCACCTATATGTCTAACCCTCACCTAGTGAAGGTTAGGTGCAAAGTTACTAAGTGTGAGGTCACCCTGGCACTAGCCAAGGTGTCTCCACATTGTTCAGGGCAATTTCCCCCGACTTTGTGAGTGCAGGACACCATTACACGTGTGCACTACATATAGGTCAATACCTATATGTAGATTCACAATGGTAACTCCGAATATGGCCATTTAACATGTCTAAGATCATGGAATTGTCCCCCCTAAGCCAAATCTGGTATTGGGGTGCCATTCCCATGCATCCCCGGGGCTCCAGCATGGACCCCGGGTACTGCCAAACTATCTCTCTGGGGTTTTCACTGCAGCTACCGCTGCTGCCAACCCACAGACAGGGTTCTGCCCTCCTGGGGTCTGGGCAGCCTAGTCCCAGGAAGGCAGAACAAAGGATTTCCTGAGAGAGGATGTTACACCCTCTCCCTTTGGAAATAGGTGTTACGGGCTGGGGAAGAGTAGCCTCCCCCAGCCTCTGGAAATGCTTTGAAGGGCACAGATGGTGCCCTCCTTGCATAAGCCAGTCTACACCGGTTCAGGGATCCCCCAGCCCTTGCTCTGGCGGGAAACTGGACAAAGGAAAGGGGAGTGACCACTCCCCTGTCCAGCACCACCCCAGGGGTGGTGCCCAGAGCTCCTCCAGTGTGTCCCAGACCTCTGCCATCTTGAATGCAGAGGTTTGAGGGCACAATGGAGGCCTCTGAGTGGCCAGTGCCAGCAGGTGACGTCAGAGACCCCTCCTGATAGGTGCTTACCTGGTTAGGTGGCCAATCCTCCTCTGAGGGCTATTTAGGGTCTCTCCTGTGGGTTTCTCTTCAGATAACGAATGCAAGAGTTCACCAGAGTTCCTCTGCATCTCCCTCTTTGACTTTTGCCAAGGATAGACCGCTGACTGCTCCAGGACGCCTGCAATACGCAAACAAAGTAACAAGATGACTACCAGCAACATTGTAGTGTCTAATCCTGCCGGCTTTCGTGACTGTTTCCTGGTGGTACATGCTCTGAAAGCTGTCTGCCTTCACCCTGCCCTGGAAGCCAAGAAGAAATCTCCTGTGGGTCGACGGAATCTTCCCCCTGCTAATGTAGGAACCAAACTTCTGCTTCACCTGTTCTCTGGGTCCCCTCTCCTCTCGACAAGAGTGGTCCCTGGAACACAGGAACTGGATCCAAGTGACCCGACAGTCCAGTGGTCCTTCTGTCCAAATTTGGTGGAGGTAAGTCCTTGCCTGACCACGCCAGACAGTAATCCTGTGTACAGCGTGAAATGCAGCTGCTAGGGCTTCTGTGCACTTTTGCAAGGAATCCTTTCTGCACAGCATAGCCCAGGTCCCCAGCACTCCGTCCTGCATTGCTCAACTCACCGAGTTGACCACCGACTTCGTGGGCCCCTCCTTTGTAGTGTTGAGACGACCGCCGTGCTCAGATTTCTTGAACGCCTGTTCAAGTGCTTCTGCGGGTGCTACCTGCTTCTGCGTGGGCTCTGTGCTACGGAGCGCCCCCTCTGTCTCTTCCTCCAAGGGGCGACCTCCTGGTCCTGGGCAGCACCCATTTTCTTCAACCGCGACCTTTGCAGCTAGCCACGATTGTTTGCGGTCTTTCTGCATGGAAACAACTCTGCATCCTCCAGCACGCCGGGGGACATCTTCTGTGCAAAGGAGAAGTTCCCGGCATCTTCCGTTGTTGCAGAATCTTCAGCTTCTTCCACCCCGGCGGCAGCCATTTTGCACCTTCATCCGGGATTTAGTGGGCTCCTGCCCCCCTCCCCCGGACACTTTCGTGACTCTTGGACTTAGTCCCCTTCCTTTACAGGTCCTCAGGTCCAGGAATCCATCTTCATTGTTTTTGCAGTCAGTTGTTGTCTTTGCAGAATCTCCTATCACGACTTTAGTGTGTTTCTGGGGAAGTAGGGTAACTTTACTCCTACTTTTCAGGGTCTTGGGATGGGGTATCTTGGACACCCTTAGTGTTTTTTACACTCCTAGCAACCCTCTACAAACTACACTAGGCCTGGGGTCCCTAAGTGATTCACATTCCACTTTCTTAGTATATGATTTGTGTTGCCCCTAGGCCTATTGCATCCTATTGTATTCTACAGTGTTTACACTACTTTTCTAACTGTTCACTTACCTGATTTTGGTTTGTGTGTATAGTTTGTGTATTTTACTTACCTCCTGAGGGAGTACATCCTCTGAGATATTTTGGCACATTGTCACTAAAATAAAGTATCTTTATTTTTAGTAACTCTTGAGTATTGTGATTCTTTTGATATAGTGCAATATGATATAAGGGGTATGGTAGGAGATTTGCATGTCTCCTAGTTCAGCCTAAGCTGCTCTGCCATAGCTACCTCTATCATCCTAAGCTGCTAGAACACTACTAATCTACTAGTAAGGGATAACTGGACCTGGCACAAGGTGTAAGTACCGTCAGGTACCCACTATAAGCCAGGCCAGCCTCCTACAATCAGGGAGCAGAAGGCAAAGTTTTACATCACTAAGCGTATACACGTAGGGTTGATCAGGTTCTGAGTCGTGACCCAGTCCTGCTACAAGTCCCGATCCTGACCTTCATCCTCTTGAAGTCAAAATTGAAACCAAAGACAAGTCTAGAGAAGAGGCTCCCCCCATATCTCTGACTGCATGGAGGGTCAAGCAGTTGGCACCCCCAAGGGCCCTGCTCGGCAAAGATTGTCTGATTCTGGCCCCAGTGGAAGCAGGCCACCTGCAATTCAGCAGCAAGCAGTCATTCCATTGCAAATCTTCCAGATGATTACGGATCCCTCTGAATCACCTTCAGGCATCACAGATCCACAGAGGGATCTAGTCAAACTCCTGCTGGTGATCACTCTCCTGGAGATCACTCTCCTGGAACCGACTGACCACACTCAGCCCTCATCTACCCATGCACTGGCACTGGCACTGGGCCGTGCTTCTACTCCCTAGCTGAAGGCCTATTGGTCTCTACAGTGCTGTCTCCAGATACGCTGGTTCGAGAGCTGCTGGTTCCAGATATACCCTTACGCTGATCTTGGATCCAGAGCCAGTTTGGTTAGATCTAGGCCAAGGTCCTGCTACACAATCACTAATGCTTAGCAAGTAGTGCTTGGGGATCCTGCAGCAGTGCTTTTCCCTGGGTGCCAGTATCTTCAGCACATCAAGACGATATTCCGCTCAGACTTACATGTACAGGAGATTTGGAAAGCCCATAAAGGTAATGAAGATGTCCTGTCAACTTGCCTACTTACTATGTTAAGATGGGACTTTATCGAGACCTCCAGGATTAAAGTGAAACTGAATTGGATTCCCCATTGGCGTCCTCTAATGAAGGTAGTCCCTCCTTTGCTGTGGTTATATGCAGCATCGGTTCTAGAGCTACAATTGCCTACTTCTGAAACTAAGGCTACTACACTGATTGATTTATAGCAAAATGGTCATCCATCGCCCACCCTTCTTTTCTAGGAAGTGTTGATAGACGTCCTGATTAAGACATGGGCAAAGCGCTGCTCTGCACCACCAATAGGTTCCCCCATAGCGAAGCACAGCAGACCTTTTTTCCAGCATCCTTATCTGGAAAGTATTGTACCGCAGGCTTCATCCAGCACAGTACACGGGAATGCCCTTCGTACTGCTCCACCTAATGGAGAATCTAGGCACATTATTAACTTGGAAAGACGGTGGGACGCGGAGGCAAATAAATATAGTGTCAGGAGAAACCATATGATACAGCAAACGAATGGCATGGAACCATACTTATGCAAAGTCACGAACCCAAGACATCGGTTTGTCCTTACGCGCTTGAGACTAGAGTCCTTTCATCGCCTCGTTAGTTTTCCCCTGACCAATGACTGGTCTTTACAATTGGAAAAAGGTCCCTGTGATAATGTCTCCGATCAAAATACAATGCACACACTTCTCTTTTGTAAATATTATTCAACTTTTAGGAAAATGTTTGTGATACCATTTTTAAAATTAATGCATTTTAAACAATGTCGTCCAGCTTTTTTGTATCTTTTATCCCTTCCATCTATCATGGTTTGCAATGGATTAGCCTTGTTCCTGTGTTCAGTGATTAAGGCCAGAAAATGTCTTGAGGCAAATGGGTGATTGTCATTTCTTTTAATCAAATTGTTTATTGACTTTCACTTCCTTTTTACATTTTTTACCTGTTTATATTTATATTCATATTTATACGTATTTTATTCTATGCATCTCTCCTTCTTTTTCTGAAAATTGTTTTTTATGTATAATGACTTTTATGATTGTAAAAAACAATCGAATAAAGTTTTTCTGATGATGATGAACTTGGAAAGACGGTATTTTCTCCACCAAGTTGGCCGTACAGGCCTTGAATGTGGTGTGTCTAGTAGGCACACACATTCTCTAGGATATGGCGACTGACATCTTGCATGTTCTGCCTTGGGAATTTCAGAACAGTATCACCCAAGAGAGCCATAATGGGCAGAACACAGCAAAGTACATCTTACAAGTAGGTCTGGACATTGCAGGCTGCATAGCCCACTGTATGGGCATTAGTGTCATATGTCATCACATCTTTGTGTGCCACTGGTTGCCCCTGGAATGTGCTGGCATCCCTGATTGACAAGCACTTGTGTCCTTTAATTCTGTTCACGAGTTCTTATAGAGAGCATGACTACCCGGAGGCCTCCCAGCGCTAATTGCTGCAAACTATTTAGAGAGGAGGATTCAACAATAGGAGCAGTTTAAATGCAGTCATGCTAGAGTTCAGAGTACAATTTACAAATTTCACCAGCTAGTCTAAAAGTTCAGGAGATACTCCTGAAGTCTGGCATATGTCAAAGGATGCCATCCCAGTCCGTCCAACAGTCTGCTCTGACTTTCAGGGCTCTAGGGGATGTGGTGGCAGTACTGAGCCACCAGCAGCATGGCCAGTCCTAGTCTTCTCTTCCCCTGCTGCCACTGCCTCCAGGCTACTAACCCCCCCCCCCTTTTCACCCCTGCCAGAGAGTTGCTTGCAGCTAATAGGGGCCATAATATGTTTTTAGCTGCCCAACTAGGACACAATTACTAGCGGAATCTGCTTGTTGCCAGTCAAGGTTACACTCACCTCCACTTTCACCGTTTTTACCCTGACCTCGGATGAATATGCCTCCATCCTTGCTATAGAGGTACTTGCTGATTGTTTGTTCCCTAAAAGTATGGAGGGCTCAGGCTAATTATCGGCCTCTAATTTGTTTATGCTTTCCTTTGGAAGTATAAACTTAAAATGCTTACCTTGGCCCAGGTTTTATCTGTTCTGGACTGGATGAGGTCCTTTGACTAGTAGGACATACACATCATGTGCATTCCTATGATTTATTGTAGGGAAGGAACGCTTTATGTTCACTATTCTTCCGTTTCGGTTTACTCAGTCCTGTCAGCTATTCATGAAGGAGAAGGTGGTTGTCGCAGCCTATCTTTACAGGCCAATAGTGCATGTCTTCATAAACCTCTATGACAGTCTGCAGAGTGTGGGCTCTTTGCATTCATTTGCAGTGAGAACAATCTTCTCAGTGAATATATTACTAGTGTTCCCCATCTGTGAGCCACAATCACACCGGCCAGTGTAAAGGATTTCCTCAATGGTGGCAGTTCTGGAGACAGTGACAGTGACAGTCAAAGCCTTCCTGCCCCCCAGCAAGTCTGACACATTCAAGATATGATCCAGATTTTTCAGGCTTAGCCCAGGTTCTAGTCCAGTTAGTTCTTCTGACCTCGTATATTCTTCTGGTGCCTCATATCCATAGGCACATGTGCTGTCTAGTGGAAACTTCACCGCCAATGGGATCAACACTGGGAGTACTTAACAAACAACATTTGTTTGTCAGATGAGGCAGCTGACAATGACGGATGAAGGAGGGGCAGCCTGATATGTGGCAAGCTGTTCTCCTTACCGTATCCAGAGTTCACAGAGGTGCCGGAAGTATGAGTGTTGTGCTGGTAGGCCCTGAGACTTTGGCACTGGCTGGGCCCTCTGAAATCCCACTAACCTTCAGCTATCTGTCAGCATCACTGATCCCCAATGTGAACAAACTCGGTTGGCACTGTCTACCTGATTGCAGGCGGTGTCTGCACCCAGAGGTAATTCAAGACTTCTTCACCCAGTTGAGCATGCCTTGTGTTGATCTTTTCACTGCTGCAGTGAACTCTTACTGTCAAGCTTTTTGCACTCTAGTGTTTCCACCTCTAGGCTTACTGGGGGATACCTTCTGCCTTCCTTGGGACTATAGTATCTGTAAGTGTTCTAATCTCTGCCACTGCTTCCCTGTGTTCTGACAGAGGACAGGAGAGACTGGGTGGAGATCACTCTGATATCCATGTACTGGGCTCAGAGTAGTACTGCAAGCTGCTAGGCCTAAGCATTTGCCCCCAGCTCCGTCTTTCTCTATTGGAGGATCTGCTGTTTCAGCAACAGAGCAGGATTCTTTATCCCATCTCAATAACCTACACCTCAATATGCACATCGGAAATTAATTCATTGACCTTAACCATATAGGATATGGATGTTATCTTGGAAGGTCACTCACTGCGTGTCCACAAAGTCAAAACTTTCCAAATTTTTGGGGAAGTTTGTGGTGTGATGCTAGAACTATTAAGTCAATCCATTAAGTCAATAAACTGGTATACTTTTTGTACTGTTTTTTGCTTTTTTGTTTACCTGATTTTAAGCTTTTTAAATCCAAACCTTTCAAGCCTGTGTACAGCTGTTCTTTGAACATTTGGCCCTTAAGGCTATCTTCTTTAAAGAAATTACTTCTGTGCACTGTGTGAGTTAGCAGCAGATGCCTTCGGTACAACGACCATATACCACCTTCTTTCTGGAAAAGCTAGTGCTTCGGACCGAGATGTCCTTTCTACTGAAGTTTGTGTCACCATTTAATGAGAGGCAACCTGTCACACTCCCTACTGTCTTCGCTATGCTACATCCACTAAGGAGCAGAAGAGGCTTGTCCAAAAGACCCTCAGGTTTTACATTGACCTGAACCAAGCAGGCAACAAACTCTTTTTGGATTTCTCTGATGCAAAGAAGTGAAACCAGACCAGATACTGACCCTATCCTGATGGATTGTTCTTGGCATTAACGTGCTATCTCTTGGGCAAGGAGGAGCCTTCTGAGACCCTTATTATTTATTCCATCAGGGTTAAGGCCCTCAGAAGGCTTCACATACATGGGGCTAAGTATACCTTCTATCTGCCTTTCTCACACCAATTTTTTGTATTTTGCAGAACTCCTCTGCTGTAGTTTTTTTTCTAGAGACTACCATGTACCCAGGGATCAGGGAGCCAGCTGGTCACCCAGTCCACTCCCCCCCCCCCCCCCCCAGTTGGTTGCAGGATTTGCCATCCCCTGCCCCAATGGCAATCCATTACATCTGTGTTTTTCTTTTCACTAATGACCAAGCTGAAATACTCATGCACTGACAAAAAATCTCTGGAATGCACTTCTTAGGCCAAAGAAGACAGTTATTATTTCACTAAACAAGGTTCCTAAAAGGAGATTAGCATGTTGAAAGCTAACATTTACAAATAGTCACAACAATGAAATGAAAACATACACAAATGATTCTCCACACAGCAAATATTTGTATCTGTATTATAATGCAAAGCAAATAATGAATTAAAAATGTATCACCGTAGGACCTGTCAGGTGCTTCATTTTTCTCTTGCCAGCAAGCCTATGACTCAGTTTGACTGCGAGAGAGAAAGCAAGATCTCTACCCACACAGGAAATCTATATCAGGCATCCGACATCTGAATCCTGATTGAAGTCTCTGAATCTCCTACTGTAGGAAGTTGACTCTGTATATACTATTTCAAAGTGAGAAATAGTGTGCACAGAGTCCAAGGGTTCCCCTTAGAGGTTGATAGTGGCAAAATTAGATAATTCTATAGCTCTATTTTGTGGTAGTGTGGTCGTGCAGTAGGCTTATCAGAGGGTAGTGTTAAGCATTTGTTGTACACACACAGGCAATAAATGAACACACACTCAAAAACTTAACTCCAGGCCAGTATGTTTTTATATTGAAATATATCCTTTCTTAATTTAGTTTTAGAACCACAAGATTCCAATTTTAGGTAAGTACATAAATTGTAAGGTACTTTACACAGGTGAGTATAGAACTTCGATTTAAAATAGTAGTACACACAGTTTTCGTTAAAATGGCAAATAGCTATTTTAAAAGTGGATACGGAAAAAATCAACAGTTCCTGGGGGGGGGGGGGGTAAGTTTTGGTTAATTCCCCCGGTAAGTAAAGCACTTAAACAGTCAGTCTCCTGGGCATAGACAGCCCACCGTTGGGGGTTCAAGGCAACTCCAAAGCCACAGCATCAGCAACACAGAGCCGGTCAGGTGCAGAGGTCAAAGGAGGGCCCAAAACACATAGGTGCCTATAGAGAACAGGGGTGCTCCAGTTCCAGTCTGCTAGCAGGTAAGTACCTGCGTCCTCTGGGAGCAGACCAGGGTTTTTTTGTAGAGCACTGGGGGACACATACACAAGCACACAAAACACACCCTCAGCGGAACTGGGGCGGCCGGTTGCAATGTGCAAAGTAGGTGTTGAGTTTGCTGTAGAAATCAATGGAGGGATCCGGGGGTCACTCTGGCGATGCAGGAAGGGCACAGGGGGGCTTCTCGGGCCAGCCACCGACTGGGCTAGGATGAGGGCCGCCTGATGGTCACTCCTGCACTGGTAGGTGGTTCCTCTCGGTCCTGGGGGCTGCGGGTGCATCGCTTGGTCCAGGCATCGGGTTCCTTTGTTACCAGGGAGTCGCAGTCAGGGGGAGCATCTGGTTCCTTTCTGCAGGCATCGCTGTGGGGCTGAAGGGAGGCCGACTCAGGGTGTCCACGTCGTTGGAGTCTCCTGGGAGTCCTCGCTGCAGTGTTTATTGTCCTGAACTCGAGCCGGGGGCGTTGGGTGCAGAGTGTGAAGACACACGATTCTGGCGGGAACTGAGAGTCTCTTTAAAATTGCTTCTTTGTTGCAATTTTATTGCTGTGTCTGGACAGAGCCGCTGTCCTCTGGAGGTTCTTGGTTCTTTAGGTGCAGGTCAGTCCTCTGGGTCCTCAGAGGTCGCTGGTCCTGCTGGATGCGTCGCTGTGCAGGTTCTTTGAGTCTGGAGACAGGCCGGTAGGGCTGGGGCCAAGTCAATTGTTGTCTCTGCAGGGCTTTCAGGTCAGCAGTCCTTCTTGTTGTAGGTTGCAGGAATCTGATTTCCTGGGTTCAGGGTTGCCCCTAAATACTGAATTTAGGGGTGTGTTTAGGTCTGGGAGGCAGTAGCCAATGGCTACTGCCCTGGAGGGTACATAACACCCTCTTTGTGCCTCCTTCCTGATCCTACTCCTATTCCTATTGGGTGAATCCTCCAAAACAAAGATGGATGATTTCTTAAGGCAGGGGTCACCTGAGCTCAGGACACCTTAGGGGCTGTCCTGACTGGTGGGTGACTCATCCTTGTTTTTCTCATTATCTCCTCCAGACTTGCCACCAAAAGTGGGGGTTGTGTCCAGAGGGGTGGGCATCTCCACTAACTGGGATGCCCTGGGGGCGCTGTAAAACAGGCATTAGCCTTTGAGGGTCACAGCCAGGTGTTACAGTTCCTGCAAGGGGAGGTGAGAAGCACCTCCATCCAATGCAGGCTTTTTTCCTGGCCACAGAGTGACAAAGGCACTCACCTCATGCGGCCAGACACCCGTCTGGTTGTGGCAGGCTAGCAGGAACTGGTCAGCCTAACACTGGTATACAGGGGACATCTCTAAGATGCCCTCTGTGTGCATTTTTCAATAAATTCCACACTGGCATCAGTGTGCGTTTATTGTGCTGGGAAGTTTGATACCAAACTTCCCAGATTTCAGTGTAGCCATTATGGAACTGTGGAGTTCGTAATTGACAGACTCCCAGACCATCTACTCTTTATGGCTACCCTGCACTTACAATGTCTATGGTTTGGCTTATACACTGTAGGGGCATAATGCTCATGCAACTATGCCCTCACCTGTGGTATAGTGCACCCTGCCCTAGGGCTGTAAGGCCTGCTAGAGTGGTGACTTACCTATGCCACAGGCAGTGGGTTGAGGACATGGCACCCTGAGGAAAGTGCCATGTTGACTTAGTCATTTTCTCCCCACCAGCACACACAAGCTGTGAGGCAGTGTGCATGTGCTGAATGAGGGGTCCTCAGGGTGGCATAATACATGCTGCAGCCCTTAGAGACCTTCCCTGGCCACAGGGCCCTTGGTACCATTTACAAGGGACTTATCTGTGTGCCAGGGCTGGGCCAATTGTGGGAACAAAGTTACAGTTTAGGGAAAGAACACTGGTGCTGGGGCCTGGTTAGCAGGGTCCCAGCACACTTTCCATCATAACTGGCATCAACAAAAGGTAAAAAGTTAGGGGGTAACCATGCCAAGGGATGAATTTCCGTACAAGAGCTGAGCCCAGTTCTGAAGAAACCCAAACTATATTTTCCAGCTTTATATGCCGACCCTTCCCAGGTTGAAGCCTTTCAATAGGATGTCCTGGATATCTGCAGGGTTGCCTCTCATCCCTGCAAGTCAGACCACAATGGTAGGAGAGATCCAGCTTTGCAGGATCCAGTCTGCTTTTGGGGTACTTCTCCCTTTTGAGGGATAGCTACCTGATAGGGAAAAGGTCCATTCACAGGTGTGCTCACAGGTTGAATGCAGTATAGACTGGCTGTTTGCCCTCTGATAACCTTCGGGTGCATGGAAGTTTAGGAGTCACATGCTAAAGGATCTGTAATTCTGCTGGATGTGATACCGACACTCTATGGCTCCTTGCTCGAGCCTCAGCAACAATCTCAGTGAATCCACTGCTTATAAGGGTGCATGCCTGGTTATTTGTCATGCCCATTCAAACCTCGTACCTAAAGCTGCCCAAGTAGCTTCCTTTCAATATTTGTGTGGCTAGAACATTTTTGCAGGGACCAACTTCTTACTGACATTTCTAACTCTCCTCAGTCTTCAATGCTTTGGATATACGTAATCTTGATATCAGATAGAGACTTCTAGTTGCAGATACCTTCCCCAGGCGCCAGACTGGATCCAGAGATTTTTCTTCGAGCTGTCCCCTTGCGCACCGTCAGTCGACTCCACGTCCGTCGTTAGCATTGTGGTCACTGTGATGATGTCTGAATCTTACATAGGCGCCTAGGCGCAGTGATGTCGGTTCTTTTCTTTTCGCGCTGATCCGGAGAGAGCTAGTCTGGTCCCTTTTTGACCAAATTCAACACTTTTGTCAAGTTCTTTTGTGTCTTTTGGTGCATCGAGGATGTCCCCGAAGACCAGTCTCAAGCCTTGCAAGGTCTATCACCACATGATGTCGGTGACAGATCTGCATCGGGTCTGTTTGTGATGTTTGGCGCGCGACCACGACCTGAAGTCCAGCTTCGGCCTCTGAGTGTCCCTCCGGATTCGCTGCCAGATCTGTGCCAATGCCGGTGATACCATTGCGACCTGCGCCGGCTAGGAAATCAACGCTTCCGACGTCGGTTGTGCCCACGATCAACTTCAACCCATTCCTGATCCCTGATGACCTGGAGCCAGAACGGCATCAGCCGACGCCGCTTCCAACTTTGATAGGGCCTACTCAGCCGAGGTCGGATTCAGACCTTTTTTCCTTGGGGTACGAATATGAGGAAGGGCTGGAGGGGACGCTGGACCCTTATGAATACCAACTGGACGACCCAAACATGGACTGGGCACAGGAATTGGGCGAGGCCTGTGGCCTAGATACTTCTCCAAACGCTGGGATGCTTTCTCGTGTTACCGTGACTACGGCAGAGGGAGCCTCCTACTCAATAGTGGTCGGTATGGTGGCTGAGGTCCTTGGTCTCAAGCTGCCCACTGTAGCGGTCGCGACTAATCTCCTGGCAGAAGTGCTTCTGCCTGGGGCTTCTGCTTTGGAGCCTTTCCTCCCCTTCAATGAAGCCCTCACTGATGTCCTGCTGGGTACCTGATCCAGACCCAGCACAGGGGCTCCTGTGAATAGGACAATCGCACACCGCCATCGACCTCCCCCGAACGACTCTTAATTCCTTTCCCAACACCCCACACCTGAGAGCCTTGTTATCCAGGCATCCTCATCATCTGGCGCATTTCCCTCTGCTCTCCCAGATAGGGTATCAAAGAGACTTGACCAAATTGGGAAGAAGATGTTTTCTTCCTCCTGTCTGCCTCTGCAGTCAGTGAACACTGCATGCCTTTTGGGCTGCTTACCCACTCTGGGATATGGTTGCGCAAGTTCTACCGCAGAACCTGGGCTATTGCCTCCCAAGCCGTTGCTGATGGGAGAGACGCGACGAAGTTCACTATTCGATGTGGGCTGGACACAATCGACTCTCTGGGTAGATCGGTTGCGTGGACGGTGGCCTTGAGGCGCCACACCTGGTTGAGGACATCTGTTTTTTCGGGGGATGTCCAACAGACACTTATGGACATGCCCTTTGGCACCCGTCTCGTCTCAGACAAGGCGGACTCGGCACTTGAAAGGTTCAAGGAGTCCTGGGCAACGGCTTGGTCCTTTGTCCTTTCTAATGCCCTCATCCCAAAGAGCCCGCCTTTCGTCTCTTTCTTGGCCATGCAAAGGGCTCTCTGTCACGTTCCTCTCCCAGCCATCGTGCCACCCACGCTACTCAGCCCCCATGTGGCGAGGGATGAAGAATCCCACGGGCTCATGGTACAGGGAACCAGAGGTCTGCCCAGTCCACCCCGCCCCTACTGCAGCATCCAAACCTTCCTAGTCCTTAACCCCATCGCAAACCAGTTGGCAGCAGCATTCACCATCACCTGCCCCACTGGGAATCCATCACTACGGACAGGTGGGTTTTGCAGATCATCCAAAAGGGCTACTCCCTCCTCTCCGAGACTGCCCCATCGGCCATACCTCCATCCTGTGGTCGCTTACTGGAGGTTCATCTGGCACTTCTCAGTGAGAAAGTCGTGGCTCTCTTGGCCAAAGGAACCATAGAGAGGGTCCCTGCATCAGAAGTAGGTTGTGGCTTATTTCATATCCTAGACCTTCGGCCCTCAATCCATTTCTCATGAAGGATAAGTTCAAAATGCTCACTCTGGCTCAGGTTTGTCTGCTTTGGACCCAGGAGACTGGATGGTAGTGTTGGACTTGCAGGACGCCTATTTCCATATCCCCATTTTGCCTGCCTACAGACGCTACCTACGATTTGTGGTAGGTCACGAGCACTTTCAATTTACTGTGCTCACCTTTGGACTTACCAGTGCCCCTCAGGTTTTCAAGAAAGTGATGGTGGTGGTTGCGGCTCATCTGCGCAAGTTAGGGTTTTCAGTCTTCCCCTACCAAGTGGCCTGGCTAATGAAGGCCGACACGCCCCATAAAGTCATCTCCCACCTTCAGACTACGGCGAACCTCCTGGACACACTGAGGTTCACTATAAACAAGTCACACCTCACTCCCTCTCAGACGCTCCCTTTCATCTGAGCTGTTCTGGACACAGTGTGATTTCGGGCCTATCCTCCCGAAAAGCGAATCCCGGATATTCAGGCTATGATTCCAGTGTTTCAGCCTCTATCCTAGATTTTGGTGAGAATGACTCTGAGGCTGCTGGGCCTCATGGCCTCCTGCATTCTGCTAGTGACACCTGTCAAATGGCATCTGCGGGCTCTGCAGTGGGACTTGAAGTTCCAATGGGCGCAGCATCAGGGGAATCTCTCTGACATGGGCCAGATCTCGGAGGGGACTGCAAAAGATCTGCAGTGGTGGCTGTTGAATCAGGATTGGATCAACGACCGATCCCTCTCCCTTTTCCAACCAGATCTGACAGTACTGACAGACGTATAACTCCTGGGATGGGGTGGCTAAATGGGAGAGGCAGAGATCAGAGGCCCCTGGTCTCCGGCGGAGTCTAGACTCCACATCAGTCTTCTGGAGCTTCGGGTGATCAGGCTTGTATTGAAAGCATTCCTTCCTTCTTTCAAAAGGAAAGTGGTGCAGGTGTTCACAGACAAGACTACCGCCATGTGGTACTGCAACAAATAGGGTGGAGTAGGATCCTGGAATCTGTGTTTAGAGGCTCCGCTCTGCACCTCTGGACATGGCAGGCACATGAGGGCGTTACCCTGGTCGTTCAACATCTGGCGGGCTCTCTGAACGCCAGAGCAGACAAACTCAGCCGTTGATGCAAGGTCTCTTTCAACAGTGGGTCGAGCTTTGGTTAGATCTGTTTGCCTCCGCAGAGAACGTGCAATGTCAGCTGTTTTGCGCATGGGAGTTTCAAAGCGGCACTCGCTTGGCGAAGCTTTTAGTCTGGAGTGGAACTGAGGCCTCCTTTACGCCTTCCCGCCTATACCACTTCTGTCCAGAGTTCTAAAAAGATCATGAATGACCGGGCCCAAGTAATCCTTGTGGCTCCAGACTGCGCACAGGGTGTGGTATCCAGAGCTACTGAGCATGGTCACAGTTCCTCCAGTCAGACTGCCTCTTCAGGAGGATATCTTTTGTCACAGCAACAGGGGACAGTCCTCCACTCGAACCTGTCCAATCTTCACCTCCATGCGTGGAGATTGAGTGGTGGCAATTGACAGCTTTTGACCTTCCGCTTGAAGTCTGTGATCCTGGCAGCTAAGCATCCCTCCACCAAAACGGTACACGCTTGCTATTGGCATAAATTTGTGGCGTGGTGTAACAACAAGTCTGTTGATCCCCTCTCTGCTTCTCTCTCTGAAGTTCTTTTGTTTATCCTCTCTTTAGTCCAGCAGGGCTCTGCTTTGGGCATCCTTAAAGGTTACTTGTCGGCTATCTCAGCCTTTCTTAGATTGCCATACCAACCTTCTCTTTTAAGTCTCCTATTGTGGGTAGATTGCTTAAGGGACTCATCCATTTCTGCCCACGACTCCGTTTATCATGCCTCAGTGGGACCTCAATCTTGTCCTTACTTACTTGATGTGTGCTCCCTTTGAGCCCTCACACAATTGTCCTTTGCGACTCCTTACTGTTAAAATTGCATTTCTTGTTGCTGTCACCTCTGCTCGCAGAGTGAGTGAGCTTCAGGCTCTTTCTTCAAAGCCCCCATTTTTGTCTGTTTACCCAGACAGTGGTGCTACGTACGAGGGCCTCTTTCCTTTCCGAAAGTAGTTACACATTTTCATGTAGTCCAGTCCATCACTTTACCTAGTTTTTTCACACCCACATCCTTCTTATGAAGAGGAGAGACTCCACCTTCTGGATTCAAAAAGAGCGTTGGTGTTCTACCTCAATTGTACCAAAGACTTCCGGATGTACGATCAACTCTTTGCTGAATATGTGGGTGCGAAGAAAGGGAAGGCGGTGCAAAAGTGTACCATCTCACAGTGGGTATTACTTTGCATCAGAATGTGCTACGATTTGGCTAAAAAGCAACTGAGTGAGGGCTTGCGCGCTCACTTCACCAGACCAACTGCTGCTACCACAGCGTTAGTACTCTGAGTTCCTGTCCTGGACATCTGTCAAACAACAATGTGGGCATCCCTGCACACGTTTACAAAGCATTACTGTCTGGACAGTCTGGTCCACAGAGAGGGTGTAGGAAAGTGCCACTGTTGGCATGGTTACCCCCCCCCCCCACACTTTTTGCTTAGTGTTGATGCCAACTTTGATGGAAAGTGGGCTGGTACCCTGCTAACCAGGCCCCAGCCCCAATGGTCTTCCCCTAAATCTGTACCTTTGTTTCCACAATTGGCACAACCCTGGCACACAGTTAAGTCCCTTGTAAAAGGACCCCATGGTACCAAGGCACCTGTGGCCAGGGAAGGTCTCTAAGGACTGTAGCATATATTATGCCACACTAGGGGACCCCTCACCAAGCACATACACACTGCCCTGCAGCTTGTGTGTGCTGGTGTGGAGAAAAAGACAAAGTCGACATGGCAGCCCCCTCAGGGTGCCATACCCACAGATCACTGCCTGTGGCATAGGCAAGTCACCCCTCTAGCAGGCATTACAGCCCTAAGGCAGGGTGCACTATACCCCAGGTGAGAGCATAGCTGCATGAGCAGTATGCCCCTACTGTGTCTAAGTCCATTCTTAGACTTTGTAAGTGCAGTGTAGCTATATTGAGTATATGGTCTGGGAGTTTGTAATTACGAACTCCACAGCACCATAATGGCTTCACTGAATACTGGGAAGTTTGGTATCAAACTTCTCAGCACAATAAACCCACACTGATGCCAGTGTGGGATTTATTGAAAATGCACCCAGAGGGAATCTTAGAGATGCCCCTTCGTGTTAGCCTAACTGCTAGTGTAGGACTGACCAGTCTGTGGCAGCCTGTCACTTTCAGACAAGTTTCTGATCACATGGGGTGAGTGCCTTTGTGCACTCTGTGGTCAGAAACAAAGCCTGTCCTGGGTGGAGGTGCTTCACACCGCCCCTACAGGAACTGTAACACCTGTTGTGAGCCTCAAAGGCTCAAGCACTCGGATTACAGATGCCCGCCCCCTGACACAGCCCCACTTTGGCGGCAAGTCAGACAGGAAAATTAGGGAAAACAGAGAGGAGGGACCACCCCAGCCACTAAGGTGTCAAGAGCTGAGGTGCCGCCCTCCCTGCAGAATGCTCCATCTTGGTTTAGAGGACAGGGACCAATAGGAATAGGAATTTGCCCCCCTCCCCAAAGGAAGTGGACACAAGGAGGGTGTAGCTACCCTTAGGGACAGTAGCCATTGGCTACTGCCCTCTGACCCCTAAAACGCCCTTAAATCTAGTATTTAAGGGCCTCCCTGAACCCAGCTCAGACAACAGCTTTGGCCCCAGCCCTATCCATCTATCTCCTGCTTCAAAGAACCTCCAAAAGACCAGCGACATGCCCAGCGGGACCAGTGACCTCTGCCCAACTCCGGAGGACTGCTCTGCACCCAAAAGGACCAAGAACTCCTGAGGGCAGAGGCTCTGTCGAAGACAACCTACAACCAAGGACTCCCACCTCTAACAGGATGCGTGAGTCCTGACCCCTGTGCACCTGACGCCCACGACCCGTGTCTGGGTGGTCCACCCAGCAAGAGAGGGTCCCCGGGTGATTGCAAGCAAGTGCTTATCTTGGGTTGAGCTCTCCACCCCTCCACGACGACACCTGCAGATGGGACCCTGAGGAACCCCCCCCCCCCCCCACTGACCGCGAAGCTCCTGGCGAAGATATCTGATGCCTGAAGACACACTGCACCTGCAGCCCCCAGGCCTTCGAGAATCTGACACCTCGTACAGTCACGTCCAGCATGTGGCCCTCCTCCCTGTCTGACCAGTGGTGTTCCCCAGACACCCACCTGGACCTCGCCTGCAGCCTCTGAGTGACTCCCGGGGTTTTCCCATAGCATTGGAAACTCGACAACTTGTTTGCACCCGGCCGCCCCTGTGCCACTGAGGGTGTGTGTTTGGTGCCTACTTGTGGCCCCTTTAGTGCTCTTCTAATCCCCCCGGTCTGCCCTCCGAGTCGCGGGTACTTAACTGCTGGCCGACATGATTCTGAGTACCCCCTGTCTCCTTAGGAGCCCACTTTACAATTGCTAAACTTTGACCTCTGTACCAGGCCCGGCCCCGTGTTGCTGGTGGTGGGTGTTTGGGGTTAACATGAACCCCAACCAGTGGACTTCCTAAAATCCAGAGACTGAAACTGTAAGTGTTGTGCTTACCAGTAAAACGATCTAATATTTCTTCCCCCCAGGAACTGTTTCTGAAAATTGCACTGTCCATTTTTAAAACAGATTATTGCCAATAATTCAAAAACTGTTTAACTTATTGATTACAAAGTACTGTTGATACATATGTGAAATACGAATCTATTGAAGTACTTACCTGCAACTTGAATCATGTGGTTTTAAAAATAAATAACAAAAATATATTTTTGCTACATAAAAACCATTGGCCTGGAGTTAAGTCATTGAGTATGTGGTTCCGCTATTGTCTGTGTGTGTGTACAACAAATGCTCAACACTACCCTCTGATAAGCCTAACTGCTCGACCACATTACCACAAATAGGGCATTGGTATTATCTATTATTGCCTCTGTCAAGCCTCTTGGGGAACCCCTGGACTCTGTGCACTCTATATCTCATTTTGATATGGTATATACAGAGCCAGCATCCTGCATTACTGAACAGTTTTTTGTTGTTACTGGAGCTTGATTCGATACGTTAGGCTAAGGCATTTTTCTTCCATTCTCTAAACTGTCTGTGGTAGAAGTGAGGGCTGTCTTGAAGGTGGTCCTGTCTGTTGTGTCCTTCCTAGTGCGTCATCTCCTTTCCAGTTGTCTACATTGTCGTTTAGCGTTTCTAAGGTTTTCAGTATACCAGCTACCCTGCTTGGCGGACCTTCTGTGAGTTTTGTTGCTGTTAGGAGCAACACTGTTGAAGCACTTGGTGATCCAACTGTTAAAGTTTCTGACATTCTGGCCTATGTTATTCATTGAGATAGGTTAGTGGTGCTGAGGGGAGCTGATCCATGCCGTTGAGGAGACTGGTAGTGTTGATGTCATTATGCTCGAGATGAAATGGAAGTTGAGATTGCTGAGCAAAATGTAGCTGTTGGAGTCAATGGCGAGAGGGGCGATGTCAGTGAAGAGCTCAGGGATGGTGTATCTTTGGGGAGGATGAGAGGGTCAAGGGTTGTGGCACTAGGCGCAGTTTGGGCGCAGATGGGCTTGTTTCTGGGGCGATCGTTGCAAGGTAGCACTGGAACCTGCATTAAGTGGGTCCTGGGGTGCATGGGGTTCTATTGGCAGGAAGAATGGTGAGTGGGAAAACCTGGGCGGCAAAACTTGGCCAGTGGCAGTGTCACTGGATCAGGCTAGAACAAGCAGGTACGTTAAAAACCCACATCACAACAGGTGACGGAAACAAAAATGGCTTAAAAATGTCAAAAGAGCTGAAAAATGCCCTTTATATGTGCCCAAACCCAAACCTTGCTGGACTACAGACAATGCGAACATTTGAGGGCCCGTTAACTGGAAGCAGTGTCTCAGAACTAATTTGCCCCAGTAGGAGGACGTCAGTTGATACACTGGTCTTGACTTTCGTCGTGCCGCTCTGGCATGACCAATGCATGACCATTGCAAAGGAGGCACCCTCTTCTGCTGCTGGGCCAGGTGAAGACACTAGTCCAGTGCCTGGTGAAGTGTCAAGTCCACTGGCATCATAGGCTTCCTCATATCAATTGACCTCAGTATATGAGTGGGCAAACTCATCCCCATTTGTATTTGCATTAGGGTATGAACCCGCCATGGGGCAAAGGCAATTTTTCAGAATCACAAGAGTTGCTAAAAGGCAGCATCTCAGGTGGATCATGCCTCAGTCGAGGTCGAAGCCACAAGTTTGACCACACTAAGAATTGTGCTTTAGCTTTTGACATGACATCTGCGTCTGTGCATCCTGCTCCAGTTTGGGTTGTGGAGCTAGGATGGGAACTGGCAACGGTAATTAACCTGTACCACAGCCAGAGGGCCCAACTGGCTCCAAGAGCGGACCTGCTGGCAGAGACCCAGCTGAGAGGCCTCTTATTTACTTGGGCCCTGGAGTTGTGCCAGAGTGAGGCAGTAATGAGTCAGAGTCGAAACATGGCCTCACAAAACTACTCCATTTGTTAAGGAATCGCTCTCGGTCACGGAAACTTCAGTTTCCGGCAGAACAAGTCGGAATCGGCTTAGAAGATCGACCTTGAGAGTAAGACTAGGAGGCAGGTTGACACCCTTAAGAGTAGCAGGAAGGAGCCCTGTCCCAAATTGAACCTGTTTTGCTTCTTCTTATGGTTGGTCTAAGATGAAGATCTGCTGTGCTTATGACTTTGGAAGCGGGGACGGGACCTTCCCTTTGACCTTGACCGGTGCTTCACAGGGAAAAGCTTTGCTTCCCATTCTCGAATGGCTTTGGGTGTATTGAGGCACATTCACTTCAAGCCTTGGAGTATTGTTCCGACCCCCAGGCAACATAGGTAAACTTGATGGTGATCTGCCAGAGCCATTTGTTTGAGATACTCTCAAAATCATTTACACTCTATAGTCTTTTGCCGTGAGGTGGCGTTGGTCAACCCAGTCTGCTTGCAGGTAAGTACCCGCATTGTCGGAGGGCAGACCACAGGGGTTTGGAGGAGTACTGGAGGGTCCCCAATTAGGCACAAAAACCACACCCTCAGCAGCATGGTGGCAGCTGGGTACAGTGTGCAAACAGGGCATCAGGTTCTCAATAGAACTCTATGAAAGGACCCAAGGGTCACTTAGGCAATGCAGGCAGCGCACAGGGGGGCCTCTCGGACAAGCCACCGACTGGGCAAGGATGAGGTCTGCCTGCTGGTCGTTGCTGCATCGGTGGTCGGTTTCTCACGGGCCTGGGGGCTGCGGGTGCAGTGCTTCTCCAGGAATCGGATATATTCGTCCTGGGTAGTCGCTGTCAGGGTGGTTCTCGGGATTCCCTCTGCAGGCATCATCGTGGGGTTGGAGAGAGGTCAGCCCAGAGCGGACATGTCATCTGAGTCGCCTGGGGGCCCTCTCAGGATAGTTGGTTTCTCTGGACACGGGCCGGGTGCGTCTGTGCAGAGTAGTTGGGCTCACGCTTCTGGAGTGAGGTGAGACTCCCTTTAAACTTGGGTTCTTGATATTCTTTTTGGATAGTTCCGCTGCCCACAGGAATTTCCTGGTCCTCGGTGATGCAGGCAGTCCCCTGAAGGCTTTTCAGGGGTCGCTGGTCCTGCAGGACGTGTTGCTTCTTTTCTTGCAGCTTTTCGAAGTAGGAGACGGGCCGATAGGACTGGGGCCGAGTCAGTTGGTGTCTCCTTCTCTTCTTTGCGGGGCTTTCAGCTCAGCATGTCCTCCTTTCTTGGGGTCGTCAGGAATCTGAAGATCTGGGTTCTGGGTCACCCCTAAATACTAAATGTAGGGGTGTGTTAGGGTAGAGGGCAGTAGCCAATGGCTACTGTCCCAGAGGGTGGCTACACCCTCCTTGTGCCCACTCCCTATGGGGAGGGGGCACATCCCTATCCCTATTGGTCCTATTCCTCCAAAGCAAGTTGAAGGATTTCTCAAGGAGGGGGTCACTTCAGCTCTGGTCACCTTAGGTGTGGACCTGGCTGGAGGGGTGACTCCTTGTTTTTCTCATTATCCCTCTGGACTTGCCACCAAAAGTGGGGGCACATCCGGGGGAGGGGCAGTCATCTTCACTGGCTGGAGTGCCCTGGGGGCATTGTAACACCAGTCCTGAGCCTTTGAGGCTCACTGCTAGGTGTTACAGTTCCTGCAGGGGGAGGTGTGAGGCAAAAAACTGACGACACCACATCTTCAACCTAGGCGAAGCCAGAATCAGGCATGTACTCGCCACCTTGCTTAACACCTTATTTGTCATGGTAACCTTCCCAGAGGACTAGAAACACACAGAAGTCAACGTCCTACTAATGAAACTATTGGTAGACCCCAGCAAATTCAACTCCCTACGTATATTCCTACTTCTGTTCTTGGCCAAAATATTAGAAAAAGCCATAAACCAACAGCTCCCCTCATATCTGGAATGAGACCTCCTACTTGACTCCTCCCAATCCAGATTCTGCAGCAACCACAGCACCAAGCCACCCTCATCGCAGCTACGGACGACATCAAAGCCCTACACAACCGAGGCGAGACTGTAATCTCCCACCACACACTCATCACAAGGCTGCCCAACATAGACATCCAAGGGGCCTCCTTCAGATGGATCACCTCTTTCCTCACTGGAAGAATGCAAAAAGTTTGCCTTCCCTCCTTCACCTCCGAACTTGAGGCAATCATCTGTGGTGTTCCCCGAGGATCCTCACTCAGCCGGACCCACTTCAACACTTACGTGACACCTCTGGGTAGCATTGCCAAAACCCACAGACTCAACATCATATCATGTGCCAGTGACTCACAACTCATCTTCTTCCTCACCGAAGACACCACGAAGACCAATGCCCACAACTACATGACAGACATCGCCAACTGGATGAGGGACAACTGCCTGAAGCTAAACACGGACAACACAGAGGTATTTATTTTCTGAAACAAAAGATCTCCACGGGACATATCCTGGTGGCCCTCCAAACTCAGACCTACTCCTACCCCCACTGACCATGCTAGGGACCTAGGCATCATTCTGGTCAGCAAACTGACCATGATGACCCAGGTCAACTCTGTCTCCTCCTCCTGCTTCTTCATCCTCTGCATGCTTTATAAGATATCCAAATAGCTACCATCAGCTCTAGAAGCACCATCACCCAGTTCTTCATCTCCAGCCGACTGGACTATGGCAGATCTCTCAACACAGGGGATCACAGCTCGCCTCAGATGACTACAGACCACATGGAACGCTGCTGCCAGACTTCCTGGAGCTCCCTAGACAAACTAACTTTATCCTCTACCTCAGGGAACTCCACTGGCTCCCTGTACGGAAAGATGCCAGTTCAAGCTCCTGACCCATGCACTCAAGGCCCTACGCAACTATGGACCCATCTAATTGAACCACCCCCTGAACTTCCATAAGCCCACCAGACACCTCCAATCCATGTCTTATTCTCTAACCCTCAGCCCCCCCCCCCACTTCGGATGTAGGTGATATGGTCTCCTTTTCTCACCTAGCAGTGAAGACATGGAATGAGTTACCCTTTCATCTATGGACTTCCCCATCTCTTCCAGAGTTCCAACAGTCCCTGAAGTCCTGGCTATTCAGCTATTCAACTGGACCCTGCCAGAGCCTGGATACCCTCATGGTTGACAAGTAGCCCTCTCCAAATCTATTGATTGATGGTTTGATTGAGGTTTGCAACATGTTCCCTCCCCTCCCTTTCTTTTCATTATACCTCAGAGAGACCTGAAGTTGGTTCTCACAATCCTTATGTGTACTCGATTTAAATCTTTGCACAGCTTCCCTCTACGACTCCTAACATTCTAGACAGCCATTCTTGTAATATCATCGGTGCAGTTAGTTTGTGACCTGCAATCCCTCTCCATCATCCCCCCATACAACATGGTCTACCTAACTAGACCCAAGCCTCCTTTCATCAAAAAGTGATGACTCCTTTTCCTTTTCACATGGGCAAAATAGCACTCTACTGATGTTCATCTAATAGAGATTTCTATTTGCATATTCCTTGCCTTGCCTTAGAATTGACCCCAGGTGTCAGACTGGATCTGGAGATTTTTTCTTCAAGCAGTACCTTTGCGAGCCATGGGGTGGCGTCAGTCGACTCTATGTCCGTCCTTGGCGTTTTTGTTACCTTGATGACACAGCGGTTGTATGTAGGCACTGTAGAAAGATGGCTCCGTTCATGTTATACCAAAATGAGGTCCAGTGTGCACAGAGGCCAGTGAATCACCAGAGGTTTAACAGAGGCTAAAGTAGATAATATTGATGCTCTAATTTGTGGTAGTGTGTTTGAGCAGTAGGCTTATCAGAGGGTAGCGCAAAGCAATTGCTCACACTCAATGACTAACTCCAGGTGTTTTTATATAGTAGAAAATATACTTTGTTACTTTATTTCTAGAACCAAAAGGATCTTTGTTGCAGATAAGTACAGTTGTAAGTTTGTATCAGTCTTGTATATCAAATGTACTTTGTTTAGGTTTTGCAGATAAAAATAGTTTACAAGTAAGTAGCACTTTACAATTTTAAAAGTAGACAGTGCAATTTCTCATAGGTACCAACGCAGTCCTAGGGCAGGAAAATTGTTAATACAGTTTACAGGTTAGTACTCGATTTACAATCTCAGTCAAGTTGAACCCAAAAGCGCACCACCAGAAACACAGGACCGGCTGGGTGCAGAGATCAAATTTGGTGTCAGACATATAATGGAATCCTATGGAGACTGGGGGCACTTTGAAAGAAACAGGTTGCCAGATAAGTACCCGCAGCTTCAGGGCACAGACCTGGGGAGTTCATATGAGCATCGGGTGTGGGGGGCGCAGGCCCGTACCAAACACACACACTCAACTGCGGCAGGGTGCAAACACAGCATTGGGCACCCAATGCTTTTCAATGGGTGAACCCTGGGGGTCACAAGGATGCTGCAGGCTGATTCCAGGGAGTCCGTTGCCAAAAACCAAAGGATGGACAGGTAGGAAAGGATCCCGCTAGACTTTGTTGGACCGTTGGTTGAATTCCCCAAGGCCAGGGGGCTGTGGGTGCCGGGGTACCTTTGGGCATCGGGAACCTTTGTCGGATCTGGTCGCAGTCAGGAGGGTTCCCCGGATTTAGGCTGCAGGCATCGTTGTTTTGGTCAGGAGGGGTCAACCCAGGGTGGACTTGAGGTCAGGATCACCTAGGAGCCTCTTCAGGTCCGGTGGGCAACCAAGACACGGGCTGTGGGCATCAGGTATGGAGTGGGCAGCACCCGCAGATCCTGGGAGGCTCTGGAGTCTTTTTGGAAGGTTTCTTGTGGACAGGGCCGCTGTCCTCGCAAGTTCTTGGTCCTCTGTGGGCAGGCAGTCCTTTGAGGGTTTGTAGAGGTCGCTGGTCCAGCAGGGTGAGTCACCTTTTTGTAGCAGAAGTCTTGATGCTGCAGATAGGCCGGTAGGGCTGGGGAAGTCAGTCGTCGTCTGGAGTCTTCACTCCTGGGGTCTGCTCTTCAGTCCTTCTTCTTCTTGAGGTTGCCAAGAATCTGAAGAGCAAGGTATAGGGATGCCTCTAAATACTAGATTTAAGGGCTTTACAGGGTCAGAGGGCAATAGCTAATGGCTACTGTCCCTGAGGGTGCCTACACCCTTCCAGTGCCCACTCTCTTTAGGAAGGGAGGCACATTCCTATCCCTATTGGCTACTCTCCTCCAAAGCAAGATGGGAATTCTGCAAAGATGGGGTCACTTCAGCTCTGGACACCCTAGGGGTGGTCCCAGCTAACGTTGTCACTCCTCCTTGTTTTTCCTAATTTTCCTTCCGGACCTGTCGCTTTGTCCTGGTTGCGGTTATCTCCACTAGTTGGAGTGCCCCGGGGCAGTGTAACAGGAAGCCTGAGCCTTTGAGGCTCACTGCCAAGTTCCTGCAGGGGGAGGTGTGAAGCAGCTTCATCCGAAGCAGACTTTGTTTCTGACCCCAGAGAGCACAAAGGCTGTCACCTCAGGGGATCAGAAACATGCCTGTTGGTGGCAGGCTGGCACAGATGGCTCAGCCTTACACTAAAGGGTTGGGTAAAATACAGTGGGGCATCTGTGTGCATTTTTCAATAAATCTAACACTGCCATCAGTGTGGGTTTATTGAGCTGAGAAGTTTGATACCAAACTACCCAGTTTGCAGTGAAGCCTTCATGAAGCTGTGGAGTTCTTAATGACAACCTCCCAGCCCATGTACTCAATATGGCCACGCTGCACTTGCAATGTCTAAGAATGAACTTGGACACCATAAGGGCATATTGCCCATACAGCTAGTCCCTCACCTGTGGTATAGTGCACCCCGCCTTTGGGCTGTAAGGCCCGCTAGAGGGGTGACTTACTAATGCCGCTGGCAGTTGTTTGTGCGCAAGGCAGGCACCCAAGGAGGGATGCTGTAGAAAGCTGGCTCTGTATATACTATCTCAAAATGAGAGATAGTGTGCACAGAGTCCAGGGGTTCCCCAAGAGGCTTGACAGAGGCAATAGTAGATAATACTAATGCTCTATTTGTGGTAATGTGGTCGAGCAGGTAGGCTTATCAGAGGATAGCGTTAAGCATTTGTTGTACACACACAGGCAATAAATGAGAACACACACTCAAAGACTTAACTCCAGGCCATTAGATTTTTATATAGAAGAATATTTTTTGTTAATTTATTTTAGAACCACAAGATTGAAATTACATTAATTGTAAGGTACTTTGCTTAGGTATATATAGGACTTTGAATCAAAACAGTAATGTACACAGTTTGGCATAAAATTACAATAAGCTGTTTTAAAAGTGGACACTGCAAAATTCGAGGTAAGTACGGTTAGGTTAATGTGGTAAGTAAAGCACTTACACAGTCAGTCTCTGGGACATAGGTAGCCCACCATTGGGAGTTCAAGTAAACCCCAAACAGCCAGTACCAGCAAAACAGGGCCGGTCAGGTGCAGAGGTCAAAGAGGAGCCCAAATAACATAGGTGCCTGTGGAGACAGGGGGTGCTCCAGTTCCAGTCTGCTAGCAGGTAAGTACCTGCGTCCTCGGAGAGAGCAGACCAGGGGGGTTTTGTAGAGCACTGGTGGCGGGGGGTCCCAAGTAGGCACACAAAGTACACCCTTAACGGCACAGGGGTGGCCTGGTGCTTTGTGTAAACAAGGCGTAATGTTTGTGATAGACCTCAATGGAGGGACATGGGGGTCACTCAGATGTTGCAGGCAGGGCACATGGGGCCTTCTCGGGCCAGCCACTGACTGGGCAAGGGTGAGGATCGCCTGCTGGTCACTGCTGCACTGGTGGTTGGTTCTTCACGGGACTTTGGGCTGCGGGTGCAGTGCTTTTTCCCGGCGTCGGGTTTCTTCATACTGGGCAGTCACGGTCAGGGGGGTGCAGAGAGGTCAGCCCCAGGGTGGACACGTCGTCGGAGTTGCCTGGGCTTTCTCTCTGGGTCGTTGGTTTCCCTGGACACAGGCCAAGGGCGTCGGGAGCAGAGTGGTGGGGACTTACGCTTCTGGAGTGAGGTGAGAGTCCCTTTAAAGATGCTTTCTTCTTGTTGGTTTGGACAGATCCGCTGTCCACTGGAGTTTCTTGGTCGTTGGTAGTTGCAGGGCAGTCCTCTGAGTCGGCAAAGGTCGCTGGGCCCACAGGATTTGTCACTGTTGCAGGTTCTTGGAATCAGGAGACATGCCGGTAGGGCTGGGGCCAAAGCAGTTGTCATCTTCCTTCTTCTCTGCAGGGTTTTCAGGTCGACAATCCTTCTTCTTTGTAGGTCGACAGGAATCTGATTTCCTGGGTTCAGGGTCACCCCTAAAACTAAACTTAGGGGTGTTATAGGGCTGAAGGGCAGTAGCCAATGGCTACTGTCCCTGAGGGAGGCTACACCTTCCTTGTGCTGCCTCCCTCCGGGGAGGGGGCACATCCCTATTCCTATTGGGGTAAATCCTCCAAAGCAAGATGAAGGATTTTCTAAGGAGGGGGTCACATCAGCTCTGGTCACCTTAGGGGCGGATCTGGCTGAGGAGGTGACTCCTCCTTGTTTTTCTCATTATCTCCCCGGACTTGCTGCCAAAAGTGGGGGCTGTGTCCGGGGGGCGGGCATCTCCACTAGCTGGAGTGCCCTGGGGCATTGTAACACCAGGCTTGAGCTTTTGAGGCTGACCGCCAGTTGTTACAGTTACTGCAGGGGGAGTTGTGAAGCACCTCCACCCAGGACAGGCTTTGTTCCTGGTCACAGAGTGCACAAAGGCACTCACCCCATGTGGCCAGAAACTAGTCTGGAAGTGGCAGGCTGGCAGAGACCGGTCAACCTAGCACTAGCAATTGGGCTGGCATGCAGGGGGCATCTCTAAGACGCCCTCTCTATGCATTTCTCAATAAATCCTACACTGGCATCAGTGTGGATTTATTGGCTGAGAAGTTTGATACCAAACTTTCCAGTATTCAGTATAGCCATTATGGAACTGTGGAGTTTGTGTTTGTCAAACTCCCAGACCATATACTCTTTATGGCTACCCTGCACTTACAGTGTCTAGGAATTGACTTAGACACTGTAGGGGCATAGTGCTCATACGGCTATGCCCTCACCTGTGGTGTAGTGCACCCTGCCTTAGGGCTGTACGGCCTGCTAGAGGGGTGACTCACCTATGTCACAAGCAATGGGTTGTGGGCATGGCACTCTGAGGGGAGTGCCATGTCGACTTAGTCTTTTTCTCCTCACCAGCACACACAAGCTATGAGGCAGTGTGCATGTGCTGAGTGAGGGGTCCCCAGGGTGGTATAATACATGCTGCAGCCCTTCGAGATCTTCCCTGACCATAGGGCTCTTGGTACCAGGGGTACCTTTTACAAGGAACTTATCTGTGTGCCAGGGCTGTGCCAATTGTGAAGACAAAGGTCCAGTTTTAGGGAAAGAACACTGGTGCTGGGGCCTGGTTAGCAGGGTCCCAGCACACTTTCAATCAGAGCTGGCATCAACAAAATGCAAAACGTTGGGGGTAACCATGCCAACAGTGGCATTTCCCTACAGATGCCATGTCAACTTTACCTTTTTCTCACCACCAGCACACATACTCTGCGGTGGCAGTATGCGTGTGTTTGGTGAAGGGTCCCTTAGGGTGGCATAATACATGATGCAGCCCTTAGGGACCCTGCCTGGCCACAGGGCCCTTGGTACCACTGGTACCTTTTACAAGGGACTTAGCTGTGTGCCAGGAGTGTGTCAGTTGTGGAAGCAATGGTGAAGTTTAGGGAAAAAGCACAGATGCTGGGGCCTGGTTAGCAGGATCCCAGAACACACACAGTCAAATTAGCATCAGATATCAGTCAAAAAGTCGGGGGAGGGGCAATTTCCTACAGGTGCCACCCCGGCATGCCTTTGTCAGTTCTTTTCTTTCCGCGCCAGCCTGCGCACAGATCTGGAGAAGAGCTCCCCTCAGTTGCTTTTTACCTGACTTTTTTGACCTTTTTGTCAATGTTTTTGACCTTTTTGGTGCATCGAGATGTCTTACCGTAAGACCAGATTCAAGCCGTGTGACTCCTGTCACCGCATGATGTCAGTGACAGATCTGCAGCTTGTGCGCTTGGGGTTCCTAGAGCACAACCACAACACGAATTTGTGCTCCAAGTGTCAGGCCATGGACCCAAGGGCTTTGAGGGAGCAGTCCCTAAAGCTCTTGGAGGGCCGGCGCTTGGCGCAGTGTCACTCCCGGTCTTGCTCAAGAGGAAGGTCACAAGACATCTTGTGGAGCCTTT
Source organism: Pleurodeles waltl (assembly GCF_031143425.1). NCBI lineage: Eukaryota > Metazoa > Chordata > Amphibia > Caudata > Salamandridae > Pleurodeles > Pleurodeles waltl. The sequence continues at coordinate 325,025,950 of NC_090440.1, read as the reverse complement.
ACCAATTGTCCTCATCCCACTCCAAGTCCTCGGGACATTCGGGTCACAAGAAGACGTTGAAGACAAACAAACTTTCTTCGACCTCACCCCATTGTTTGGATGATGCAACGTAGGAGGAGCATCGTCCTTCTAGGCCTTCATCCTCTGAGCCTGCTTCTGGGTCAACTCCACGCCTCCCTGAGTTTTCAGGAGCCAGAGCCACCCCTGCCCAACTTGGAGTTTTGTGAGGCCATGCGCCTCATCTGTGGGCAGTCCGACCCTCCTGTGATGCCCTTGGACCCAATAGGGTCGGTGTGGGCCCCAACAAGTTCCACACCTGTGGCTTCAGACTTGGCTCCGGACAGCACCCCAGGATCCATTACCGGATCAGAGCCAACGCTGGTCTTGCCATTGCGACTTTCTCCGGCACCGGTATAGAAGTCGATACTTCCGATGTTGGTCGGGCCCACAATGGATGTCGACCCCATACTCATTCCTGACTCCGAACTGGAACGATGTTGTTTGACGTAGATTCCAACTTCAACGGAGATCTCATTCCCCAGATTGGATAGACCCTTATGCCTATGGGTACGGGTGAGGTGAGAGTATGGAGGGGTCGCTTGACCCTCTGCAATACCAGCTTATATAGACTGGGCTCAGGAATTGGGAATAGTCAGTGGTCTGGACTCCTCCCCTGACTCTTGCATGCTTTTTCCCCCTACAGTGGCTACAGAGGAGGAAGCTTCATGCTCAATGGTGATGGGAAGAGTGGCTGAGATCTTGGGCCTCGAGCTGCCATTCGTGGCGGTGATTAATCTGGGGGCTTCCACATCTGAACCTCTTTTGCCCTTCAATGAAGCCCACACTGATGTCCTGTTGGGGATGTGGTCTAAACATTGCACAGGGGCTCCTGCCAAGAGGACAATTGCCTTCTGTCATAGGCCTGCACTTAACGACCCTGTGTGATTCCTTTCAAGTGTGATCAGCTACTGTGTGACTGCTGTGGTATCGCAAGTACTTTGCACTCCTCCTAGGTAAGTCTTGGCTGCTCATCCACAGCTACCTCTAGAGAGCCCTGGCTTCCTAGACACTGCCTTCATTCACTAATAGAGGCTGTCTGGGCCTTGTACAAAGTGCCAACACCATAGGTGTCCACCACACACCAGGCCAGATTCCTACATTGGTGAGAATGACTTTGAGACTGCTGGGCCTCATGTCCTCCTGCATCATCACCGGAACCTCTCTGACATGGTCCAGATCTTAAAGGGAATTGAGCAAGATCTGAGGTGGAGGCTAACGAACCGCAGTTGGGTCAGAGGCAGACCCCTTTCCTTTACCCAACCAGATATGACAGTAATGACAGATGCGTCACTTCTGGGATGGGGCAGCCACATGAGAGAGGCAGAGATTGGAGGCCTCTGGTCTCCGGCGGTGTCCGGTTTCCACATAAACTTTCTAGAGCTCAGGGCGATCAGGCTTGCATTCAAAGCATTTCTACACTCTCTCAAAGGGAAAGTGGTGCAGGTGTTCAAGGACAACACCGCCACCATGTGACACTGTAACAAGTGGGGTGGAGTCGTGGACTCTTTGTCAAGAGGCCGGGTCTCTGGACATGGCTGGAATATCAGGGTACATCCCTGGTGGTACAACTTGCGCTACCTCTGGATGGAGATGCCATTCGTGATCGACAATGCATCGACGGCTAAGTTCCTCTGCTCTGGCGTTCACGGAGCCCGTCAGAGCAGACATTCTCAGCTGTCAATACATGGTCGATCACAAATGACGTCTCCATCCAGAGGTGGCGCAAGTTCACTAAACGCTACTATTTAGACAGTCAGGTCCGCAGGGATGGCTGTCTGGCCGTTCGGTCGTGCAGGACTCCCTAGTATGATGTTAGTTCGCAGACCCACCTCCGGGGATGGTATTGCTTAGGAATAAATTCTAAGGTAAGGACTATACAACTAGGAGTCTCTAGTAGAGACAGTGTCTAGTTGCAGATTCCCTTCCAACCCACCCATCCTCCTTACTCTGCAAACGGATTTCTACGAACAGGGACTTCAGGGCTCTAGTTCTGGCGCACCGGTCTCAGTGTTCTTAATGGCTCTGCACTTCTGGTGTGGAAAGTTGTGAAAAGAAAATGACGTCAAAGCCCCCGGGGTGTCGCCTATATATGACCACAAGGTTATCACGGTGACCACGTCGCCAACGACGGATGCAGAGTCAACTGACGGCTCCCAAGGGGACTGCTCAAAGAAAAATCTCTGGATCCAGCCTGATACCTGGGGGAAATTCTAAGGTAAGGAATCTGCAACTAGAATATGTCTTTACCAGATAATTTGTTACCAGAGGTAAGTAACATGTTCTTTACTCCACATCACACCTCGAAGGACGAGAGACTCCATTGGCTAAATGCTAAAAGAGCTCTTAGCTTCCACATTGACCGAAGCTGAGATCATCGTGTGGACGATCAGCTTTTTGTGGGATTCCCTGGAGAAAGGAATGGCAGGGCAGTGTGGAAGAGGACCATCTTTTGGTGGTTCATGCTCTGCATTAAAATCTGCTATGCATTGGCCAAGAAACTGCCCCCGGAAGGGTTGGGGACTCCTTCCACCAGAGCAAAGGCTGATACCACTGCAGTGACACGAGAAAGGCCTGTTGTGGATATATGCCAGGCTGCTACGTGGGTGTCCTCATGTTTACGAAGCACGACTGTTTGAACTGACAGGTCTGACAGGAAGGTCACTTTGTCCGCTCTCTCCTGCAGGGCTTTTTGTTTTGAGCCAGTTCATAAACCCACCACCTGGGAGGTACTGCTTTGGTGTCTATTGAAAAGGTGAGGAATACACGGCTAAGGTATGTATAAGAAAAAGTAACTTGCCTTCGGTAGCGCTCTGGTAGATACTCTATCTAAGCACAGATTTCTAACCAAACCGCTCATCCTCCCCGTTCTATGAAATTGAGCTTTTCCACCTAGAAAGGTCCCAAGTATAGAGATCTGCACCCTGGTTCACACCATTCTGTTGTTGGGCTTTGGGTCTGTGGGTGCAAACAACCTAAACAGCAACTGATATCAGCCCACATGGGTGGTGCTTAAGTGCAACTCAGCACATCACTTCCAGAACCGAATGACGTTGGCACATATGGATACTGCTGAAGATTTTCAGATCTAGTCTGAAGACTGGAGAACATCCTAAAGTTGAGGTGAGTGTCTAGAAGAAAAAGTGTTACCAAAGGTATGTAATTTGTTCGACACACGTCTCCCCACAAACCATTTGTGATACTGCAGTGGGACCTCAGTCTGGTCTTGACTTTCTTGACGTACATGCTCTTCCACTTCACATTCTTTGCAGTGGTCTCTTTAACGTCTAAAAAGATTCCAGGTTAGAGAGCAGCTCACTGTCACCAACAATTGTTCTATGCTCTGTGTCTGAAGACACAGAAAAGGAAAGTGCTAGAAACTGATGTCAGTGCACAGGAGCCACCCTGTTATGTGGCTCTCCTCTGTCTTTTTGAAGTTGGTGCAGAGCCAGAATGGAGCAACACAGCATCACCTGCAGGCATGCAGAAGCACTGCTGTGAAGTTTTCCAGATCTAGTCTGGTTCCAGGGTGATTTTCAGAAGGTGAGGAGTCTGCTGTTAGATAAAATATCCACCAGAAAGAGCATTATCAATGGGTCAGTAAGTTATTCTTTCACACAGCATAATACGGTCTTGGAAGTAGTTCTTACCCACTGCTCAAAGGGGCTCAGCAGCTGGTGCCACTGAAGGAAAAGACCATAGGAAACTACTCCACTTACTTTTTTAGTTCCCATGAATGATGGGGGTACTATTCCCATTCTGGACTAGAGATTCTTTGATCTGTGTTCCTCAAACCAAGTTTAAAATGGGTTCCCTGAGTCAGGTCCACCCAGCCCTGAATGCGCAGGATTAGTTGGTGTCCCCGGACCTCCAGGATGCCTACTTTCATCTTTCATTTCTGCATGCCCATTGCAGCAACCTCTCCTACAAAGTGAGGGTCTCGGCAGCTAGTGATTTCTATATTTTGTCTTACAACCACTTAGTGAATCTTCACCAAAGTGGAGGACAGATATGCATGTTTTTCCGTACTGCATCTGAAGAAGGGGGGGGTCCTTTTTCTGGTCACATACTCTCTTTACAGGTTTCCAGTTTATGGTGCTCAGAAGCATAACTTTGACGTGATCCTGGACATATCCTGCATGAAAGCTTTGCCTCAGAGGAACTCAGATGTTCAGAATATGATTTTGGTTTCAGTTCTGCAGGTTCTTCCCCTGTGGTGTTTGAACTTTCTGCTGGTGCCAGATGCCAAGTGGCAGAAGAGGTCCCTTCAGTTGAGCAGGTGATTATAGTGTGTCCAGCATCAGAGGAATCTCTCTGCTCATGTGGAGATATTCCAATGTATCCTTCAAGACTTCCATTGATGATGTGCTGCTCCAACCTCACAGTCTTTTTCCTTTCAGTCTGCCGCAGGCCACTGTTGAACTAGACACCACCTTCTTTGGCTGGGGTGCTTATCTGGGGGAGAAGAAGGTGCAAGCTATTTGGTGCCCATCAGAACCCTGTATGCAGATCAGTGTTTTGGCAATCCATTTAGGATTGAAAGCATTTGTTGCCTCCACTTCAGGGCATATTGTTCAAGTTCTTTCAGACAATATTGCCACCATCCATTGCATCAGCTGACAGGGCGGTGAGGGTTCCTGAACTCTGTGCTTTTCAAGTTCCTCCACCATGTTCAAAAGAATCAAGCACAACTGATTCTCATCGCTTTGTATTTGACAAGATGAATTTATCTATTTTTTTGTCCATTACAGTATACCATTTGGCCCTCTCTTTCCTTTCCAACCTGAATAGATACCTGTAGGTAAATGGCTCCCTGTTGCAGTTACCCCCCACTTTTTGCCTGATATTTAAGCTGACTTGACTGAGAAGTGTGCTGGGACCCTGCTAACTAGGCCCCAGCACCAGTGTTCTTTCACTAAAAATGTACCATTGTTTCCACAATTGGCACACCCCTGGCACACAGATAAGTCCCTTGTAAAAGGTACCAGTGGTACTGAGGGCCCTGTGACCAGGGAAGGTCCCTAAGGGCTGCAGCATGTGTTGTGCTATCCTAAGGGACCCCTCACCTAACACATGCACACTGCCATTGCAGATTATGTGTGTTGGTGGGGAGAAAAAGGCAAAGTCGACATAGCATCTCCCTCAGGATGCCATGCACACAAAATACTGTCTCTGGCATAGGTACGTCACCCCTCTAGCAGGCCTTGCGGCCCTAATGCAGGGTGCACTATACCACAGGTGAGGGCATAGCTGCATGAGCAATATGCCCCTACAGTGTCTAAGTCCATTTTTAGACATTGTAAGTACAGTGTGGCCATATTAAGTATATGGTCTGGGAGTTTGTCAAAACAAACTCCACAGCTCCATAATGGCTACACTGACTACTGGGAAGTTTGGTATCAAACTTCTCAGAATAATAAACCCACACTGATGCCAGTGTTGGATTTGTTACAAAATGCACACAGAGGTCATCTTAGTAGATGTCCCCTATATTTTTACCCAATCCTTCAGTGCAGGACTGACTGATCTGTGCCAGCCTGCCACTGAGATGAGGTTCGGACCCCTGTGGAGAGGGCCTTTGTGCTTTCTGAGGCTGGAAACAAAGCTTGCACTGGGTGTAGGTGCTTAACTGCTTAACACCTCCCCCCTGCAGGAACTGTAACACCTAGCAGTGAGCCTCAAAGGTTCAGGCTTCATGTTACAATGCCCCTGGGCACTCCAGCTAGTGGAGATGACCACCCCCTGGACACAGCCCCCACTTTTGACAGCAAGTCCAGAGGAGATAATGAGAAAAACATGGAGTCACCACCTACCAGTCAGGACAGCCCCTAAGGTGCCCTGAGCTGAGGTGACCCCTGCCTTTAGAAATCCTCCATCTTGGTTTTGGAGGATTTCCCCAATAGGAATAGGGATGTGCCTCCCTCCCCTCCCCTCAGTGAGGAGGCACAAAGAGGGTGTAGCTACCCTCCAGGACAGTAGCCATTGGCTACTGCCCCCCAGACCTAAACACACCCATAAATTGAGTATTTAGGGGTGACCCTGAACCCAGGAAATCAGATTCCTGCAACCTAAAACAAGAAGGACTGCTGACCTAAAAGCCCTGCAGAAACGATGGAGACGACTACTGACTTGGCCCAAGCCCTACCGATCTGTCTCCAGACTCAAAGAACCTGCATAGCGACGCATCCAGCGGGACCAGCGACCTCTGAGGACTCAGAGGACTGCCCTGCGCCCAAAGGACCAAAAACCTCCCAAGAACAGCGGCACTGTTCAGAAACTGCAACAAACTTGCAACTTAGAAACAACTTAAAAGAGACACTCACTTCCCGCCAGAAGCGTGAGTCTTCACACTCTGCACCCGACGCCCCCGACTCGAGTCCAGGAAAACCAACACCACAGAGAGAGCTCCCAGGTGACTCCAACGACGCAGCGACCCAGAGACGACCTCCCTGCACCCCAACCCACCCCCCTCCCTGGCGACGCCTGTATAGAGGATCCAGAGGCTCCCCCTGACCGCGACTGCCTGGTAACAAAGGGACCCGATGCCTGGACCAAGCACTGCACCCGCAGCCCTCAGGACCGAGAGGAACCACCTACCAGTGCAGGAGTGACCAACAGGCGGCCCTCATCCTAGCCCAGTTGGTGGCTGGCCCGAGAAGCCCCCCTGTGCCCCGCCTGCATTGCCAGAGTGACTCCCGGATCCCTCCATTGCTTTCTATAGTAAACCCGACACCTACTTTGCACACTGCACCCGGCCGCCCATGTGCCGCTGAGGTTGTGTTTTGTGTGCCTGTGTGTGTGTCCCGTCCCTCCCCCCCCCCCTCTCCCAGTGCTCTACAAAAAAACCCTGGTCTGCTCCCCTAGTACACAGGTACTTACCTGCTAGCAGATTGAAACCCGAGCATCCCTGTTCTTCATAGTTGGCTATGTGTTTGGGCCCTCCTTTGACCTCTGTACCTGAGCGGCCCTGTGTTGCTGGTGCGGTGGCTTTAGGGTTGCCTTGAATCCCCCAACGGTGGGCTGCCTAGGCCCAGGAGACTGACTGTGTAAGTGCTTTACTTACCTGAGAAACTAACCAACAATACTACCTGTGTGAAGTACCTTGCATTTTATGTACTTACCTCAATTCTTGAATCTTGTGGTTCTAAAATAAAGAAAATATATTTTTCTAAATAAAAACCTATTGGCCTGGAGTTAACTCTTTGAGTGTGTGTTCCTCATTTATTGCCTGTGTGTAAAACAAATGCTTAACACTACCCTCTGATAAGCCTATTGCTCGACCACACTACCACAAAATAGAGCATTAGTATTATCTAATTTTGGCGCAATCAACCTCTAAGGGGAATCTTTGGACTCTGTGCACACTATCTCTCACTTTGAGATAGTATATACAGAGCCAACGTCCTACAATACCAAAGCATGGTCTCCCACTTTATTCATTTTAGTGATCAATGCCAGCAAAATAAGGAGGTGTTCGTGGTTAGGGCAGGTTTGGTTGCCTTACAGGACTGTATAGTAGTTTTAACAACCAATATCGATCCAGTGACTATAATTCTAATGTGACATAGATAGACCTAGTCTGAGATCATCCAATTGTTGATCCAGACCAGTTGTATAATCAGATGTTCCATAGTGGATTTTTGAAAAAATATCTGGGTTGGCACTCTGCCCAGAGGAAGTTTCCTTTTGAGAACTGTAGGAGATGACAGAAGCCCTGGGATGTCATGGGGAATTATGTAATTTCATTCACAAGTAGGGGGAAGTGAAATAATTTTAAGTAAAGCAATAGATAATGGCAGCGTACACCAGACTTCCATGTCTTGTCTCACTGAAACAACTTAGCAATATTTACATCCTAGCAACTCTGCTTATCCTGTGCTATGTCTGTGTCTGGGTATTTGAAGTGCCCATTTGAGGTTGGACTTAAATGGGGTTTTATTTTGGTGTTGTGACTGGAACGTATGTTTATTTCTTTGGATTGAACATAATACTGGGCGTCTCGCTAGGACTTGTAGCATCTTCATCAGCCTGGGCATCAGATTTAGAGGGTCTTGTATTGATAAGAGCATGTTGTCAGCATAAAGGCATATTTTGTTCTCATATTCGCCGCCCACTTAAGGCTGCTGGGCATCTCTTGATTCTATACCAAAAGGGATACAAAACCAGGGAGAATTATGTGGTCCAGTGCATCAATCTCCTTACATTAACCTATAACTGAAATAAGATGCACTGTTTCAAAAGAAAGGTCTCCTTCCATTCCACCAATTAGGATAGGGGGTCTTTTCAGTCACCATATGCAGTATTATTACAGGAACAGTAGCCTTCACTCCCCATTGCTTCATTATCGGGCCATGCTCCTCATCAGGCCTGCACTGCAGTGCCTGATGATCCCTGCTAGAGGGCTCTTTGCTGGAGATCTTTTTAAGAAAGAATTCTGGTAGTAAGTGGATGTGAGAGGGGCTGGGAAAACTGCTAAAACTGGTTAAAGGTGCCCAAGAAAACTATCTTTAATACAACCTGGCACCCCTGCCAATGTTGAAAACAAAAAAATGGAAAAGTACAGAAAGCAATGATCTGGCTCCCTAGCAACAACTAAATGTATGTCTACCACCCTAATTAGAGATTTAGATATTATGGAACTGTGTGTGGGTACTCCCTACACTACTGAACTGCTAGTCATGGTCAACTGTTTTCTTGCCTAATACAGTCACACGGATCAGGTGGAGATTCTTCAGGACCTATTTGTTGTGCTTAAGCCTCAGTAAGAGAGTTAAAGACTCCACTCCTTTTGCCTATGTAACAAATAACTGAAATCTTACATTGGAATCATAAACTTCTGAATGTGGAGGCCTAATCAAACAATATAAAAGAAGATACGTTAAAAACAACACTCAGTGAGCACATAGTAGTGAAATAAAATTCCACCCTCAAAAAACATGTTTTTCAGGTGTATGTGAAAATGACAAGCCACACTCCTGCATGACATGGGGTAAAGTGACCATGTGCTCATGCTGAAGCAGAAGGGCAGCATCCCCCCACGAGTTATTCGAACCCTCCTAGGTCAGGTACATGGGCCCCTTGGGGATCACATGGATGCTGCCCGCTCTTCTATCAAGACAATCTGATAACCATGGTTGTGAAATACATGAGAAATAATTATTTAGGTGTCCTCTCCTAGGTATGCCTAAGTTGTACTGAATTTATAACATCTAAAAATGTATACATTACGTGGAATCCTAAAGTGTAAATTCATAACAGAATATCTAAGTGTAAATCATATTGGTTGTTTGCCCTGGGCAGCGCTATACTCCCGTTATCCAGAAATTGATCTTATGCAAAACAAGAACAAAAACCAAAATATGGAACTAACTTAACTGAAGATCACCATGGTAAGTCTGACTTACCCCATCATCCAAGCTCCATGCAATGATTCGGAGATGGAAAGTGCCGGCATTTATACCCGATATAGGCTGTGACTAGGAAATCAGTGGACACAAAATAGGACCAAAAAGAAAGGTGAACTAAAAGGTGGTCGCCATCTTCGAGTTTGTTCCCATTGGGGAGGGAAACTGAAAAAGGATTGGGAATAGGTAGATTTCCAAGAGGGAAGTAGCAGCCATCTTAGGCTATATCTTCCCTCAGCCTATTGGTATGGCAAAATCTGTATCTAGGATAGTGGAATGCATCTACAAATTTTGTGGTCTAATTGTTGCAAATTGTGCCTTAACACACACAAGGAAGATTAAACTAAAAATATAAATAATAATAATTGAGGTGTAGTGAACTCGATCGCATTTTTCCTAATCAGTTCGTAGGATGCAGTTATGGTCATAGTATACCATGGTATACTTTGCTAAACTTCAGGTAAGGATGTCATCATTCCTACTCCGTGTTCTAGAATTCTGACCATGGTATCTCATGATTTAACCCATGGATATGGGTCCTAAACCTAAAGACCCACCTCTGTTCTTTCTCAAGCTGTTTTTTTTATACCATATGGGAGTCCTTCACCGTTTCTAGGATCACCCATCTGAGACCATTAGGAGAGTGCTGTTGTGGGCACAGAGTTGGGTGGTAGTACGTTGGCATCGGATTGTGCTGCGATGCTTATTGATGCGTGTTTTAACCATCCTTGTGGTTATTCCTACATACAGGAGATTGTACAGACACTTGATCAAATACACACAATTTTTTGTGCAACAGTTTATGTGTTTATAGAAATGCCAGGTCCCTGTTTCTCCTAATTCCACTGCTATTGTGTTAAAGGATAAGGGGCATATATTGCAATGCCCACAAGGATGGTAGTGTCGCACCGGAGGTAAATTCCTGCTAGCTACCTTCGTAGGGTTATTGTTGAACGTGTGTGGACCAATAAATCTTTAATGTTCTTGGTTCTTTTGAAAGCAAATAAAGGCCGGTCTAGGGTCTTACCAATACTCGTCAAACTAGGCCACCTCTTGTTTATGATCTTCTTTTCTTGGTTCGAGAGGAATGTATAAGTAGTAGCACATGTTAATCTGGTTTGTTCAGTGTAAGGAAATGCCTCCTTGGCATGGTTACCCCCTAACTTTTTGCCTTTGCTGATGCTAAGTTATGATTTGAAAGTGTGCTGGGACCCTGCTAACCAGGCCCCAGGACCAGTGTTCTTTCCCTAAACTGTACCTTTGTCTCCACAATTGGCACAACCCTGGCACTCGGGTAAGTCGCTTGTAACTGGTACCCCTGGTACCAAGGGCCCTGATGCCAGGGAAGGTCTCTAAGGGCTGCAGCATGTCTTATGCCACCCTGGGGACCCCTCACTCAGCACATGCACACTGCCTCACAGCTTGTGTGTGCTGGTGGGGAGAAAATGAGTAAGTCGACATGGCACTCCCCTCAGAGTGCCATGCCAACCGTACACTGCCTGTGGCATAGGTAAGTCACCCCTCTAGCAGGCCTTACAGCCCTAAGGCAGGGTGCACTATATCACAGGTGAGGGCATGTGTGCATGAGGACTATGCCCCTACAGTGTCTAAGCAAAACCTTAGACATTGTAAGTGCAGGGTAGCCATAAGAGTATATGGTCCGGGAGTTTGCCAAACACGAACTCCACAGCTTCATAATGGCTACACTGGAAACTGGGAAGTTTGGTATCAATCTTCTCAGCACAATAAATGCACACTGATGCCAGTGTGCACTTTATTGCAACATACACCCAGAGGGCATCTTAGAGATGCCCCCTGAATACCTACCTGACTTCTAGTGTAGGCTGACCAGTTCCTGCCAGCCTGCTACACACCAGACATGTTGCTGGCCACATGGGGAGAGTGCCTTTGTCATTCTGTGGCTAGGAACAAAGCCTGTACTGGGTGGGGGTGCTTCTCACCTCCCCCTGCAGGAACTGTAACACCTGGCGGTAAGCCTCAAAGGCTCACCCCTTTTGTTACAGTGCCCCAGGGCATCCCAGTTAGTGGAGATGCCCGCCTCTCCGGCCACTGCCCCCATGTTTGGTGGCAAGGCTGGAGGAGATAATGAGAAAAACAAGGAGTCACCCACCAGTCAGGACAGCCCCTAAGGTGTCCTGAGCTGAGGTAACCCCTGCCTTGAGAAGTCCTCCATCTTGAGTTTGGAGGATTCCCCCAATAGGATTAGGGATGTGCCCCCTCCCACAGGGAGGAGGCACAAAGAGGGTGTAGCCACCCTCAAGGACAGTAGCCATTGGCTACTGCCCTCCCAGACCTAAACACCCCCCTAAATTGAGTATTTAGGGGCTCCCTAGATCCCAGGAAATTGGATTCCTGCAACCTGAAGAAACAAGGAGGACTTCTGACCTACAAGCCTGTAGAGAACGAGGAAGACGACAACTGCTTTGGCCCCAGCTGTACCGGCCTGTCTCCAACTTTGACAACCTGCTCAAGCGACGCATCTGACAGGGACCAGCGACCTCTGAAGCCTCAGAGGACTGCCCTGGACTAAAGGACCAAGAAACTACCGTGACCAGCAGCCCTGTTCAAAACCAGCTACATCTTTGCAACAAAGAAGCAAATTTCAAAGACTGCACGTTTCCTGCCAGAAGCGTGAGACTTCACCCTCTGCAGCCGACGCCCCTGGCTCTAGATCCAGAGAACAAACACCTCAGGGAGGACTCCCCCGCGACTGCGAGCCCGTGAGTAACCAGAGACGACCACTCTGAGCCCCCACAGCAATGCCTACAGAGAGAAGCCAGAGGCTCCCCCTGACCGCGACTGCCTGGAACAAGGGACCCGACGCCTGGAACCAACACTGCACCCGCAGCCCCCAGGACCTGAAGGAACCGAACCTCAGCGCAGGAGTGACCCCCAGGCGACCCTCTGCCTTGCCCAGGTGGTGGCTGTCCCGAGAAGCCCCCCCCCCTGTGCCCGCCTGCACCGCTAGAGTGACCCCTGGGTCCCTGCATTGTTTCCTACCTGAAACCCGACGCCTGCTTTGCACACTGCACCCGGCCGCCCCTGTGCCACTGAGGGTGTGTTTTGTGTGCCTACTTGTGTGTCCCCCCCCCCCAGTGCTCTACAAAAACCCCCTGGTCTGCCCCCGAGGACAACAGGTTCTTACCTGCTGGCAGACTGGAACCGGAGCACCCCTGTTCTCCATAGGTGCCTATGTGTTTTGGGCACTTCTTTGACCTCTGCAGGTGACCGGCCCTGAGCTGCTGGTGTGGTAACTTTGGGGTTGCCTTGAACCCCCAACGGTGGGCTGCCTATGCCCCAGAACTGAGACTTGTAAGTGTTTTACTTACCTCCAAATCTAACCTTTACTTACCTCCCCCAGGAACTGTTGATTTTTGCACTGTGTCCACTTTGAAAAAATCTTATTGCCATTTTTACAAAGACTGTACTTGATATTGTTTTCATTCAAAGTTCCTAAAGTATCTAAGTGACGTACCTTACATTGAAAGTGTTTGATGTAAATCTTGAACCTGTGGTTCTTAAAATAAACTAAGAAAATATATTTTTCAATATAAAAACATATTTGCCTGGAGTAAGTCTTTGAGTGTGTGTTCCTCATTTATTGCCTGTGTGTACAACAAATGCTTAACACTACTCTCTGATAAGCCTACTGCTTGACCACACTACCACAAAATAGAACATTAGAACTATATACTTTTGCCACTATCCTACCGCTAAGGGGAACCCTTGGACTCTGTGCACACTATTTTTTACTTTGCAAAAGTATATACAGAGCCAACTTCCTACATTGGTGGATCAGCGGTGGGGTCAAAGACTTTGCATTTGCTGGACTAATCAGCCAATACCTAATCACACAACTAAATTCCAAAAAGTGTCATTAGATATTGATTTTTGCAATTTGAGCTATTTTTCCTAATTTTTAAAAGTCCTGCTAGGGCCTTGTGTAAGTCCTTGTTAGCAATTCTTTTAGAGTTTAAAAGGTTGGATTAAGTTCTAGAAATAGTTTTAGATTCTTAAAAAGTAACCCAAATTTTAGAAAAATAATGTCTAGCACAGAAGAGATGGTGGTGGAACTCAACCTCACCCCTTACCTGCATCTAGGGATGTCAGAGTTAAGGACTCTCTGTAAGCTAAAAAAACATAAAGACTGGGTCGAACCCTCCCAAAGTCAGGCTCCAGGAGCTCTTGGCTGCTAGACCACCCCTCTGAAGATAAACTTGTAGAGGGGGAAACTAGTGACCTGGAGGATAATCCTCCCTCCTGTCCTAGTTAGGGGGGCCAGGGTCCCTCAAACCCTGACTCCACAAGTGATAGTCAGAGATACTGGTTCTCCCACAGGGGAGTCCAGTAACTCTGGAAGCATTGAGGGCAGCCTAAAAGAAGATGACCTCCTGTTAGCCAGGATGGCCAAAAGATTGGCTTTGGAGAGACAGCTCCTAGCCATAGAGAGGGAAAGACAAGAGATGGGTTTAGCTCCCATCAATGGTGGCAGCACCTTAAATAGGGTCAGAGAGAATACTGGCATGCTAAAAATCCCCAAAGGGATTGTAACAAAATATGAAGATGATGATGACATCACCAAATGGTTCAGAGCTTTTGAGAGGGCTTGTGCAACCAGAAAAGTAACCAGATCTCACTGGGGTGTTCTCCTTTGGGAAATGTTCACGGGAAACTGTAGGGATAGACTCCTCACACTCTCTGGTAAAGATGCAGAAACTTATGACCTCATGAAGGCTACCCTGATTGAGGGCTTTGAATTCCCAACTGAGAGTACAGGATTAGGTTGAGGGGGGCTCAAAAATCCGCGAGCCAGACCTGGGTTGATTTTGTTCACTACTCATTCAAAATACTAGAGGATTAATGGCAGTGGTGTAAATGATTATGAAGGGCTGTATAGTTTGTTTATGAAGGAACACATTTAAAGTATTTTTTTCAATGATAAACTGCATCAGCATCTGGTAGACCTAGGTCCAATTTCTCCCCAAGAATTGGGAAAGAAGGCAGACCACTGGGTCAAGACAAGGGTGACCAAGACTTCCACAGGGGGTGACAAAAAGAAAGGGGTCACAAAGCCTCCCCAGGGGAAGAGTGTTGAGACATCCAAGGGAAAAAGTAAAGAGTCTTCTACAGGGCCCCAAAAACCTGCACAGGAGGGTGGGTCCAAAGCCTCTTCACAATCCTCATTTGGGCACAAGGGTAAAAACTTTGATCCCAAAAATGCCTGGTGCCGCAGCTGTAGCTAGCATGGACACCAAACTGGAGACAAGGCCTGTCCCAAGAAAGGTTCCACTTCAACTACTACTCCAGTTAGCACTGGAATAGCCAGTCTCCAGGTGGGATCAACAGTGTGCCCAGAGGAAATCAGGGTCCACCCTGAAGTTACATTAGTCTCTGAGGGTGGGGTGGACTTAGCCACACTAGCTGCCTGGCCGTCTAACATGCAAAAATACAGGCAGCAGCTCTTTATTAATGGGACTAGAGTAGAGGCCCTGAGGGATACAGGTGCCAGTGTCAGTATGGTGACAGGCAAACTGGTTTCCCCAGGACAATATCAGACTGGACAAAGGTATCCAGTCACCAATGCTGACAATCAGACTAAAGTACATCCCATGGCTATGCAGCCATGCTGGGTATCCCTGAACTGGTGTGTGTCAAGACTAGGGCACAGTGCAGAGCTCAGGGTGAAAAAGAGGTGTTGGAGTCTGGAACAATGGCCCAACCCTCCAAGAGAAAAGGAAAGAAGACTGGGGAACCAGCTTCAGCACAGAAAAAGAAACAGAACCTCTCTTCTCAGGAAGATGTTCTATCCTCTGAGGGGACTGAGCCTATGGAGTTAGAACCTTACCAGGTTGAGTTCTTGGGCCCAGGGGGACCCTCAAGGGAACAGCTGTGCAAGGGGCAAGAAACTTGTCCCTCTCTTGAAGGCCTAAGGCAGCAAGCTGCTGAACAAGAAAAAGGAATTGTCAGTGGAACCCACAGGGTCTATTGGGAAGATGGACTCCTTTACACTGAGGCAAGAGATCCCAAACCTGGTGCCACTAGGAGAGTGGTAGTGCCTCAGGAGTTTAGGGAGTTCATTCTGACCTTAGCCCATGACATTCCACTTGCTGGGCATTTGGGACAAACCAAGACATGGGAGAGGTTAGTCAACCATTTCTATTGGCCCAGTATGTCCCAGAAGGTAAAGGAGTTTTGTGCCTCCTGTGCCACCTGTCAAGCCAGTGGTAAGACAGGTGGCCATCCAAAGCCCCCCCTCATTCCACTTCCAGTGGTGGGGGTCCCCTTTGAAAGAGTGGGAGTGGATATAGTGGGTCCACTTGAACCTCCCACAACATCAGGGAATTAGTATATCCTAGTAGTAGTGGTTCATCCTACTAGGTACCCTGAATTCCCCTTAGGTCCACTACTGCCCCTGCAGTAGCCAAAGCACTCATTGGTATTTTTACCAGAGTGGGATTTCCTAATGAGGAGGTTTCTGACAGAGGTACCAACTTCATGTCAGCTTACCTGAAACATATGTGGAATGAGTGTGGGGTGACTTACAAATTCACCACACCATACATCCACAAACCAATGGTCTTGTTGAGAGATTTAACAAGACATTGAAGGCCATGATCCTGGGGCTCCCTGAAAAACTCAAAAGGAGATGGGATGTCTTCTTGCCATGCCTGCTTTTCGCCTACAGAGAGGTGCCTCAGAAGGGAGTATGGTTTTCCCCTTTTGAACTTCTGTTTGGCCATCCTGTTAGGGGACCACTAGCTCTTGTGAAAGAAGGCTGGGAGGGACCTTTCCATGAGTCTTAAGTAAGATATAGTGGACTATGTACTAGGCCTACGTTCAAGGATGGCAGAGTACATGGAAAAGGCAAGTAAAAACCTTGAGGCCAGCCAACAACTCCAGAAGATGTGGTATGACCAAAAGGCTACTATGGTTGAGTTTCAGCCAGGGCAGAAAGTCTGGTTCTGGAGCCTGTGGCTCCCAGGGCACTTCAGGACAAATGGAGTGGCCCTTATCCAGTGCTAGAGAAAAAGAGTCAGGTCACCTACCTGGTGGACCTAGGCACTAGCAGGACCCCCAAGAGGGTGATCCATGTTAACCGCCTAAAACTATTCCATGACAGAGCCGATGTAAACATGTTAATGGTTACAGATGAGGACCAGGAAGCAGAGAGTGAACCTCTCCCTGATCTCCTCTCCACTGACCCTAAAGATGGCACAGTAGATGGAGTGATCTACTCAGACACCCTCTCTAGCCAACAGCAAGCTGACTGCAGGCAAGTCCTCCAGCAGTTTTCTGAGCTCTTTTCCCTAACCCCTGGTCAAACACACCTGTGTACCCATGATGTGGACACAGGAGACAGCATGCCTGTCAAAAACTAAATCTTCAGACAGTCTGACCAAGTTAAGAAAAGCATCAAGGTGGAAGTCCACAAGATGCTGGAGTTGGGAGTGATTGAGCACTCTGACAGTCCCTGGGCTAGCCCAGTGGTCTTGGTCCCCAAATTTCACACAAAGGATGGCAAGAGAGAGATGTGGTTCTGTGTGGACTACAGAGGGCTTAATTCTGTCACCAAGACAGATGCTCACCCCATTCCAAGGGCAGATGAGCTAATTGATAAATTGGGTGCTGCCAAATACTTGAGTACCTTTGAACTGACAGCAGGGTACTGGCAAATAAGAATGGCACCAGGAGAAAAAGAGAAAGAGCATTCTCTACACCTGATGGGCACTACCAGTTTACGGTGATGCCCTTTGGCTTAAAGAATGCCCCTGCCACCTTCCAAAGGTTGGTAAATCAAGTGCTTGCTGGCTTGGAGTCCTTTAGTGCAGCTTATCTTGATGATATTGCTGTATTTAGCTCCAGCTGGCAGGATCACCTGGCCCACCTGAAGAAGGTTTTGCAGGCCATGCAAGCAGCAGGCCTCTCTATCAAGGCATATACATGTGGTTTACTTGGGACACCTTGTAGGTGCAGGCCAAGTTCAGCCACTCCAATCCAAGATCCAGACTATTCTGGACTGGTAGCTCCAAAAACCCAGACTCAATCAGGGCATTCCTTGGCTTGACTGGTTACTATAGGAGGTTTGTGAAGGATTATGGATCAATAGTGACACCTCTCAAAGAAATTACCTCCAAGAAAATGCCCAAGAAAGTTAACAGGACCTTGGACTGTCCAAAGGCCTTTGACACCCTGAAGCAAGCAATGTGCAGTCACACACAATCGGCAATGGCAGTGTGCATGTGTTAGGTGAGGGGTCCCTTAGGGTTGCACAACACGTGCTGCAGCCCTTAGAGACCTTCCCCGGTCACTGGGCCCTTGGTACCACTGGCACCTTTAACAAGGTACTTATCTGTGTGCAAGGCTTGTGCCAGTTGTGGAACCAATGGTACATTTTTAGTGAAAGAACACTGGTGCTGGGGCCTGGTTAGCAGGGTCCCAGCACACTCTGTCAAGTCAGCAGAAGTGTTAGGCAAAAAGTGAGAGGGCAACAGGGAGCCATTTTCCTTCATTCATCTCTTGGTTCTGCATACTTGTCCATCCGTCCTACAAAAGGTTGTGTCCAAAAGCCTTCCATCCCCTTCCCCTTATGAGTTTTTAACCAGACAGACCTTTGATAGGCTATCTCCTGCTATATTCACCATAACAGGGAGGACCGGCTGGATAGCCAGCTCTTTATAAGTTTGTCTAGAGCTAAGAACAATAAAGAGGGGACCAAGTGTATTTTTTCACGTATTACTGAGTTACCTACTGAATTAATATCTGCTATGCCTTAGTCAAGAAAGAATCTGTGCCTGGCATTTGTGTTGCCACTATTACGGGGCTTGGTGGTTACTACTTTGCTTGCTGTGTGGTCCTGTGCTTATTTGCAAGGTGACCATCTGGTCTTTTTTGCCTACAATTGCCAAACATTTCTATCTGACATCTCTGGGTCACTGGATATTACCCAGGGCTGTATTGCATGATTTCCTTGGTTTCTCAACACTATGGCCCTCATTATGACATTGATGGGCAGTGGAGGCCGCCTGCTAATGTCTTAGCGCCATAAGGCCACACGGGTGGCCTGAACCCCACCGGCCCTATTTTGAGGCCCCCGCTGGCGCAGCGAGACAGGGCCTTAACATTGCAGCCGGCTCCATTGTGTCGGTACAGCGGGTGCAGCAGCACCTGTCACGCATTCCACTGCCTCTGATTCAGGAAGTGGAATGCGCTATGGGGCTGTGCATGGGGGCCCTTTCATTGCCCATTCCAAGTGTATGGGCAGTTCAGGGGCCCCCCGAGTCTCCCGGTCTACCAGCCTTTCAATGGCTGTGTAAACCGCCATGGGCAAGCTGCTGTATGGGGACTCGTAAGCGCTACCCTGGCGGATCACAGCCTGGCGGTGTCGGTGGTTGGATCGTGGCAGCTCCGCCACAGTCATAATGTGGCGATCGGACTGCCATGACCGCAGCGGTCCGACCACCACCGTGACCCTGGTGGTCTGTGCCCACCTCCAGGAGGTAGGCATTGATTTGGGTCTCATTAATTAAGTCAAGCATCTACTGGAATAAACCCATCAGTAGAAAAAATACTATGAATAAAAGTATTTCTTGTGGGTACTGTATTTTCCTGCAGATTCCTTACTGTCCTCTTTTCTTTCCTTCTGCATAGTATCATTCCCAAAAAGCCTGAAAATTAAGCAGTACTGCTTTCAACTGTGAATTATCTCCTGTTAAGCTTTGTTGGATCATCTCTCTGAATACAATGTTAATCATGAAACAAATATAAGAAATTGACACAAGAACCACAGGAACGCTCCTTGTATGAACCAGCATTTGATAGAGACAGCTAGCCGCAGATTCCTTACCTTTTAATTTCCCAGGCGTTAGACTTGTCCTGGAAGATTTTGGCATGAGCAGTACCACTGTGCTACGTTCGGTTCTCCTCAGTGTCATACACGCCAGAGGTGATGTCGCGGTTACCCATATTGGCACCACCTCGGTGCTCAGACATAAATTATTTTCTTTCCATGCCAGGTAGCACTGATCTGGAGAAGAGCTTCCCCTCGGTCAGTTTTCGACATCATTTTTTCAACACTTTGTCAAGGAATGTGTTAGAGGAAGACAGGATACCTGCACCTGAGGACACATCCTCAGCTCCTCCCATTCCGGATTCAGGAGACACTACAACACCGAAACTGCACTCCTAGCAGCCACGGATGACATCCGCACACCAATGGGATTGCAGCGAGACAGCTGGCCTCATCCTCCTTGAGCTTTCCTCCGCCTTCGACACGTTTCCAGACGACCCTGTGCACCAGACTACACAACGCCGGCATCCAAGGCAAAGCTCTGCTCTTTCCTCACTGGCCGAGCCCAGAGTCAGGCTCCTCCTTTCACCTCAAAGCCGATGGAAACCAGATGAGGAGTTCCCAAGGGCTCGACCCATAGTCCCACCCTCTTCAACATCTACATGACCCTGCTTGGCGAGGTCATCGGATACCACCGGTTCAACATCATCTCAAACGCCAACGACACACAGCTCATGCTCTCCCTCACCAACAAACCATCAACAGCCAAGAAGAACTTTCACAACGGGAGGAAGGTAGTCGCCAACTGGATGAGGGACAGCTGCCGAAAAGCTCAACTGGGACAAGCCGGAGATCCTCATCCTGGTCCCCGCCACTTCCGTCTGGGACGTCTCCTGCTGGCCCAATAGCCTCAGAACTGCCCCACCTCCAACTGACCATGCCCGCAACCTCAGCATCATTCTCTACTCATCACTGTCCATGGCCTGCCAAATCAATGCAGTCTACTCATCATGCTTCCATACCCTTTGGCTGCTCCGGAACATCTTCAAGTGGGATCTCCATTGACGCAAGAAGAACAGTCACCCAGGCACTCGTCATCATTAAACTCGACTACGGCAATGCACAAATAAACTTCAATCAAGACTCCGGAGAATACAGAACGGCGCAGCCATACTGATCCTGGACATCCCCTGCCACAGCCACATCTCTGCCCCGCTGAGAGACCTAAACTGACTCCCCCTCGAGAACCGCATCACCTTCAAACTCCTGACCCACGCATTCAAGGCCCTCCACAACGTCAGACCTGCCTACCTCAACCTCCACCTCTCCTTCTACACCCCCTCCAGGCAACTCTGCTCAGCACAACTGGGCCTTGCTAACATCCCCAGGATCTGGAAGACCACAGCTGGAGGAAGATCTTTCTCCTACCTAGCTGCGCAGACCTGGAACATGATTCCGCACCACCTCAGGCAGTCCCCATCGCTGGCTCAGTTCAGGGAGGACCTCAAGACCTGGCTCTTCAAATGACCCGCGTTGCCCAGCTAGCACCTTGAGACCCCCTTGGTGATAAGCCATTGTAGGAAGTTGGTTCTGTATATACTATTTCAAAGTAAGAAATAGTGTGCACAGAGTCCAAGGGTTCCCCTTAGAGGTAAGATAGTGACAAAAGTAGATAATTTTAATGCTCTATATTGTGGTAGTGTGGTCGAGCAGTAGGCTTATCAGAGGGTAATTTTAAGCATTTGTTGTACACACACAGGCAATAAATGAGGAACACACTCTCAAAGACTTATTCCAGGCCAATAGGTTTTTATATTGATAAATATATTTTCTTAGTTTATTTTAAGAACCACAGGTTCAAGATTTACAGTTAATACTTTAGATGTAAGGTACTTCACTTAGATACTTTAGGAACTTTGAATGAAAACAATATCATGTACAGTCTTTGTAAAAATGGCAATAAGCTATTTTCAAAGTGGACACAGTGCAAAAATCAACAGTTCCTGGGGGAGGTAAGTAAAGGTTAGATTAGGAGGTAAGTAAAACACTTACAAGTCTCAGTCCTGGGGCATAGGCAGCCCACCGTTGGGGGTTCAAGGCAACCCCAAAGTTACCACACCAGCAGCTCAGGGCCGGTCAGGTGCAGAGGTCAAAGAGGTGCCCAAAACACATAGGAGAACAGGGGTGCTCCGGTTCCAGTCTGCCAGCAGGTAAGTACCTGGGTCCTCGGGGGGGCAGACCAGGGGGGTTTTGTAGGGCACTGGGGGGGGACACAAGTAGGCACACAAAACACACCCTCAGCGGCACAGGGGCGGCCAGGTGCAGTGTGCAAAGCAGGCGTCGGGTTTTGTATAGGTTTCAATGGGAGTACACGGGGGTCACTCTAGCGTTGCAGGCAGGCACAGGGGGGGCTTCTCTGGACAGCCACCACCTGGGCTAGGCAGAGGGTTGCCTAGGGGTCACTCTTGCTTTAAAGTTCGGTTCCTTCAGGTCCTGGGGGCTGCGGGTGCAGTGTTGGTTCCAGGCGTTGGGTCCCTTGTTACAGGCAGTCGCGGTCAGGGGGAGCCTCTAGATTCTCTCTGCAGGTGTTGCTGTGGGGGCTCAGGGGGGTCGTCTCAGGTTACTCACGGGCTCGCAGTCGCCGGGGAGTCCTCCCTGAGGTGTTGGTTTTCTGCAGGTCGAGCCGGGGGCGTCAGGTTAGGAGTGTAGAGTCTCATGCTTCCGGCGGCAAACGTGAAGTCTTTGGAAGTTGCTTCTTTGTTGCAAAGAAGTAGCTGGTTTTGAACAGGGCCGCTGTTCACAGGAGTTTCTTGGCCCTGTAGTCTAAGGCAGTCCTCTGAGGCTTCAGAGGTCGCTGGTCCCTGTCGGATGTGTCGTTGGAGCAGGTTTTCGAAGTTGGAGACAGGCCGGTAGGGTTGGGGCCAAATCAGTTGTCGTCTTCCTCCTTCTCTGCAGGCTTGTAGGTCAGCAGTCCTTCTTCTTTCTTCAGGTTGTTGATTTCCTGCGATCTGGGGGAGCCCCTAAATACTGAATTTAGGGGTGTGTTTAGGTCTGGGAGGGCAGTAGCCAATGGCTACTGTCCTTGAGGGTGGCTACACCCTCTTTGTGCCTCCTCCCTGTGGGGAGGTGCACATCCCTAATCCTATTGGGGGAATCCTCCAAACTCAAGATGGAGGACTTCTCAAGGCAGGGGTCACCTCAGTTCAGGACACCTTAGGGGCTGTCCTGACTGGTGGGTGACTCCTCCTTGTTTTTCTCATTATCTCCTCCAGCCTTGCCGCCAAAAGTGGGGGCAATGGCCGGAGGGGCGGACATCCCCACTAGCTGGGATGCCCTGGGGTGCTGTAACAAAAGTAGTGAGGCTTTGAGGCTTACCGCCAGGTGTTACAGTTCCCGCAGGGGGAGGTGTGAAGCACCTCCACACAGTACAGGCTTTGTTCCTGGCCAAAGAGTGACAAAGGCACTCTCCCCATGTGGCCAGCAACATGTCTGGTGTGTGGCAGGCTGGCAGAAACTGGTCAGCCTACACTAGAAGTCGGGTAGGTATTCAGGGGGCATCTCTAGTGTGTATTTATTGTGCTGAGAAGTTTGATACCAAACTTCCCAGTTTTCAGTGTAGCCATTATGGAACTGTGGAGTTTGTGTTTGACAAACTCCCAGACCATATACTCTTATGGCTACCCTGCACTTACAATGTCTAAGGTTTTGCTTAGACACTAGGGGCATAGTGCTCATGCGCTTACCTGTGGTATAGTGCACCCTGCCTTAGGGCTGTAAGGCCTGCTAGAGGGGTGACTTACCTTTGCCACAGGCAGTGTGAGGTTGGCATGGCACTCTGAGGGGAGTGCCATGTCGACTTGGTCATTTTCTCCCCACCAGCACACACAAGCTATGAGGCAGTGAGGGGTCCCTAGGGTGGCAGAAGACATGCTGCAGCCCTTAGAGACCTTCCCTGGCATCAGAGCCCTTGGTACCAGGGACTTACCTGAGTGCCAGGGTTGTGCCAATTGTGGAGACAAAGGTACAGGTTAGGGAAAGAACACTGGTGCTGGGGCCTGGTTAGCAGGGTCCCAGCACACTTTTAAATCATAACTTAGCATCAGCAAAGGCAAAACGTTAAGGGGTAACCATGCCAAGGAGGCATTTCCTTACAGCCATGCTTTATAAATTTTCATTGATTGATTGATTGATTGACGTTTCCTCACCCAACACCCCACCCCTGAGAACTTGGTGGTCCAAGCCTCCAAATTCCATGGCGCTTTCCTTGCTGCATCCCTGGGCAGGGAATCCAAGAGGCTGGATACCTTAGGCAAGAAAAACAAATTCCGCCAGACTGTCTTTGTAGTCTGTGAACACCGCATGCCTTTTGGGCCGCTACTCCCACACATTGTGGGACAGTTACACTGGTTCTGTGACATATCTTGGAGGAGGCTCAGGCCATTCTCTCCCAATCAGCCAAGAATGGGAGAGACGCAGCCAAGTTCACCATTATGTGTGGTTTGAATATAATCAACTCACTAGGCAGAGCTGTTTCCTCAACGGTGGTGCTTCAATGGCATGCCTGTCTGAGAACATTTTGGCTTTTTGGGGGATGCCCAGGCCAAATTCATGTACATACCCTTTGATGGGTCCTGTCTCTTCGGAGAGAAGGCAGACTCAGTGCTGGAGCACATTAAAGACTCGTGGGCTATGGCCATGCCCTTGGATTTCTCAGTTGCTCTATTTCTCCAGTCTGCCTTTTGCTGTGTCTTCTTAAAAGACTGGATTCAAAATGTGTGGTGCATGTCATCGCACCATGTCGGTCACGGATCCACACAGAGTGTGTCGCTGGTGTTTGGAAAAGGATCACAACTCAACTTCATGTTCCAACTGTAGGGCCATGGCTCCGAAGGCCTTGAGGGAGAGATCCCTCAAACTTCTTGCGGCCCGACAGCCATCTTCGGTCGGCACGACTCCAAGGAGGTCACAGTGCCACAGTAGGAGGATGTCACGGCACCGCTCCCGGAGCCCCAAGTCCTCTTCCTCACATTCAAGGTCATGCGATCATTCAGGTAAGAGGCACAAGAAGAAGAAGAAGTCCAAGCGGACTTCGACTTCACCATGCCTCTGGGCCGACGAGGCTTCTAGGAACCGTTGACGTTCCGATCGTGGTTCTGCGGAGCCGTCGCCAGGGCCGAATTCGCGTCTCCCCCCTTTTCCGGGGACCAGAAAGACCCCCACTCAATTCAAAGAATTTTATGAGGCCATGCTCCTTGTTTTTTAGTGGGCTGCACCCTCCCGTGGGTCTTCGGGCCCCGCAGGGACAGAAGGGGCCCCATCAGGTTCGGCGTCCAGCACTGAGTCTGCCTCGGTGCTGTTGGGGACCCCAGGATCCGATAACGAATCCGGACTGGCACCGGTCCCACACAGTCGACCTCCTCTGGTGCTGAGTCCAGCATGGACACTTCCTCCACCACCGGCGCCCACCAGTGGTAGCTCCATCCTCATTCCAGGTGAGCCGGAGCGACATCGTTCGACCCCGACTGCGACTTTGACAGCGCCGATTAGGCCCAGATCATTGCCTGAGCCTTATTTTGAAGAGCCAGGCACAGGAGAGGAGTGGGAGGGGTCTGAGGACCCTTTGGAGTGTGAATTGGAGCAAGAGGAGGACTGCTATGAGGATCTAGGGGAAGCCAGTAGACTGGACGCGTCTCCAGATACTGGCATGCTCTCTCCTCCTAATGTGGCTACGGAGGAGAGAGCTTCTTATGCGGTGGTGCGTAGGGCAGCTGAGGTCTTGGACCTAGACTTGCCCAAGGTGCCAGTCAGGACGAAACTCCTGACAGGTGCTTCAGCCGGGGGTGACTACAGCAGAGCTGATGTTGCCCTTGAATGAGGCCCTAGCGGACGTCCTTCTGGGAACATGGTCCAAACCCACCACAGGGGCTCCTGTGATAGGATGGTCGGCCGCTGCCATAGACCTGCTCCAAATGACCCTTGTTTCCTTACCCAACACCCCACCCCGGAGAGCTTGGTGGTCCAAGCCTCCACCTCCTGTGGTGCCTTCCCTTCCGCTCCCTCCGGATAGGTAATCCAAGAGGCTGGATCAGCTTGGAAAGAAAATGTTTTCTTCCTCCAGTCTGGCATTGAGGTCAGTAAACACCTTTTTCCTGTTGGGCCGTTTTTCCCATACTTTATGGGATACGGTGGCACAGGTGCTGCCCCAGGTCCCGGAGAGCATACGGGACACACTCACAAAGGCTGTCAAGGATGGGAGAGATGCAGCCAAGTTTACAATCAGGTGTGGATTGGACACAACCGACTCACTGGGTAGAGCGATTGCGTCGACAGTGGCTCCACGTCGCCATGTCTAGTTACGTTCGACTGGCTTTTCAGGGGATGTCCAGTGTAGTTTGATGGCTCTCGCTTTTTTGGTGAGAAGACAGACTCCACGTTTGAGAGGTTCAACGATTCTCAAGCTATGGCCAGATCTTTGGGCCTCTCAACCCATCCCTTTTGAGGATTCGGAAGGGGCACAGTACCACGCCAGCCTCAACTCAGCCACCGTCCCCAGGCTTCACACCATCCCGGGAGAGGACGTGGTCATGGTACCGCCAGACCTAGAGGGTCTGGCCAGCGGGCCGCCACCACACAGCCCCCCTCCACAGCGCCCAAGCCCTCCTAGTGTGGTTCTGCAGGACCATGTTGATCCAGTTGGAGGGAGAATTCAATGTCATCTCCCTCACTGGCATTCCATCACAACGGACAAATGGGTCTTGCAGATCATACGGAAGGGCTATTCCCTCCTCCTTCCAGTCTTTCCCTCCATCTATCCCTCCGACAAAAGAACGGCTGATGAAGGACCATTTGGTTTTTCTCCGCGAGGAAGTTATGGCTCTCTTGGCCAAGGGAGCTATAGAAAGGGTCCCGATGTCAGAATTAAGCAGTGGTTGTTGTTCACGCTACTTTCTGATTCCCAAAAAGAACAAGGGCCTTTGCCCTATCCTGGATTTAAGGGATGTCAATCTCTTCCTCAAGAAAGAGAAATTCAAGATTCTCATTCTTGCTCAAGTCTTGTCTGCCCTAGACCACAGAGACTGGATGGTAGCGTTGGACTTGCAGGACGCGTATTTTCATATCCCCATCCTGCCAGCCCACAGGTGTTACCTGTGGTTCAAAGTGGGCCACGAGCACTTTCAGTTTGCCGTGCTCCCCTTCGGTCTCACCAGTGCCCCTCGGGTGTTCACCAAAGTGATGGCGGTGGTGGCAGGTCATCTGCACAGGTTAGGGATTTCAGTCTTCCCCTACCTAGGCAATTGGCTGTTGAATGCTCCAACGCCCCAGGCTCTTGCCACCCATCTCCAGATGACGGCAGACCTCCTGCATTCGCTGGGGTTCACTATAAATGTGCCGAAGTCACACCTGACTCCCTCTCAGAAGCTCACTTTCATCTGAGCTGTTCTGGACACAGTGCAGTATCGGGCCTATCCTCCTGAGCAGTGAGTCCAGGATATTCAGGCCATTTTTGTTCAAGTCTTCTGTTGAGATTCTCAAAAGGGCTCGTGCATATGTTTCCACCTGTGCCTTTTGTCATGCCCCAATGGGATCTTAATCTTGTACTTACTTTTCTAATGTGTGCTGCTTTTGAGCCTTTACACAAAAGAGTTCCGGGTGGACGACCAACTCTTTGTGGGATACGTTGGTGCAAAGAAGGATCGGGCAGTACAGAAACGGTCCATTTTGGGCTGGGTCATTCTCTGTATAAAGATTTGCTACGCTTTGGCCAAGAAGCAGCCTCCAGAGGGCTTGAGGGCTCACTCTACCAGAGGAAAAGCTGCTACCACTGCTTTAGCTCGTGGCGTGCTGGTACTTGACATCTGCCAAGCGGCAACGTGGGCTTCCTTGCACACGTTTGCAAGACACTGCTGCCTAGACAGCCAAGTGTGGAGAGAGGGGCATTTTGCCCACTCTGTCCTGTAGGACTTCCTGGTGTGAGATATATCCTTGCAACCCACCACCAGGAGTTATAGCTTGGGTATCTAATCAAAGGTGAGGAATCTGCAGCTAGAAGTCTCTATCAGATGAACAAGTTACTTACCTTCGGTAACAAATTATCTGGTAGAGACTCTATCTAGCTGCAGATTCCTTACACCCACCCAGGCCTCCCCGCTCTGCGGAGAAATATATATATATATATATATATATATATATATATATATATATATATAATGTTTTTGTATTTTTTGCCTTTCTTAAGGGCATGTCTTTTTCTTCAAACAATCAAGTGTAAAACTAAAATGTTTGTTGGTTCTTCCATGGCTCTATGCTTCTGGCGTGGGAAGTTGTGGAAAAGAACTGACATACGCGCAAGGGTGGTGCTTATATAGAAGACCGTGACATCACAAACGGCTCCAATGACGCTGACGACGCCACGCGGAGCCGGACAACGCACGCAGATCCGAACGACGCCACCCGACGGCACGCGCAGGGTACTGCTCAGCAGAAAAATTCTGGATTTGAAGCTGACGCCAGGGAATTCTAAGGTAAGGAATCTGCAGCTAGATAGTCTCTACAAGATAATTAGTTACCGAAGGTAAGTAACTTGTTCATCTCCACCACTGGCAGCCCATAACATCGAACAAGTGGGTCTTGCAGATCATTCAGGGGGGCTACTCCCTCCCCTTAGAGTCCTCCCCTCCCCCTATACCTCTAACACAAGATCGGCTGACGGAGGATCATCTATCCTTGCTCCACAAGGAATTTATAACTCTCTTCGCCAAGGGAACCATTGAGAGGGTTCCGATATCAGAAGTACGCAGTGCTTGCTATTCCTTCTACTTTCTGATCACCAGAAGGAGAAAGGGTCGTCGACCTATCTTAGACCTCCAGACCTTCAATCTCTACTTTCAAGAAGGAGAAATTCAAGATGCTCACGTTGGCTCAGGTCTGGTCTTCTCTGGACCCCGAAGACTGGATGGTAGCGTTGGACTTGCTGGATGCGTGTTTTCATATTCCCATCTTGCTTGCCCACAGACGGTACCTACTGTTCAAGATAGGCTATGAGCAATTTTAGTTCACCATGCTCCCCATTGGCTTTACTAGTGCCCCTCCAGTGTTCACCAGGGTGATGGCAGTGGTCGCAGCCCATCTGCAGAGATCAGGGGTATGAGCCTTCCCCTATCTCGAGGACTGGCTGTTGAAGACTAGCTTACCCCGGGCTGTCTTCTCCCACCTCCAGACTACAGGCGGACCTCCTGTATTCACTGGCGTTCACTATAAACGTGCTGAAGTTACAACTGACTCCCTATCAGATGCTCGCCTTCATCAGGGCTGTTCTGGATGAATTGCAGGCTTCAGGTGTATCCTCCGGAATGGCAAGTCTATGATATTCACTCTGTGATACTGATGTTTCAGGTTCTTTCTTGTATTTTGGTGAGGCTGACACTGAATATGTTGGGACTCATTCTGCTTGTGACACATACCAGATGGCATACGTGGGCTTTGCAGTGGGACCTGAAGCTTCAGTGGGTGCAGCATCAAGGGAATCGCTCTGACATGAGCCAGATCTCGGAGGGAACTGCAAAGGACCTGCAGTGGTGGCTAACAAACCGCAATTGGGTCAGAGGCAGACCACACTCCCTTCCCCAATCAGATCTCACAGTAGTGTCAGATTCGTCCCTTCTGGGATGGGGGGACCCAACAAGAGAGGTGGAGGTCAGAGGACTCCGGCAGAATCTGGACTCCACATCAACTTGCTGGAGCTATCCGACTGGTATTAAAAGCCTTTCTACCCTCCATCAAGGGAATGCTAGTGCAGGTGTTCATAGACTACATCACTGCCATGTGGTACTGCAACAAACAGGACATGATGGGTTTGTGATTCTTTTGTCAAAGAAGCTCTGCGCCTCCAGACGTGGCTGGAACAGCAGGGCATATCCCTGGTAGTTCGACATCTGGTGGGCTCTCTGAACGCCAGAGCAGACAAACTCAGCTGAAAATGCCTATCCGCTCGCAAATCGTGTCTCCATCTGGAATGGTGCAAGGTCTCTTTCAGCAGTGTGGAGAGCGTTGGTTTGATCTGTTTGCCTCCTCTGAGAACGCACGTCAGCAGCTTTGCACTCTGGAGTTTCCAAGGTGGCAATCGCTTTAAGACGCTTTTCCTCTAGAGTGGAATTCAGGCCCCCTTGTACGCCTTTCTGTCCATACCACTCCTGCCCAGAGTTATCAAGAAGATCAGGAACCACCAGGCCCAAGTAATCCTTGTGGTTGGGCACAAATAGTCTGGTATCAAAAGCTGTTGAGTATGCCCATCGATCCTCAGATCACACTGCCCCTGCAGGACGATCTTCTGTTGCAGGAGAGGGTTCTTCACCCAAACCTTTCCACTCTCCTCCTTCTTACATGGAGTTTGAGCTCCGAAAGGTGACCGCTTTTTACCTTCCTCCAGAAATCTGTGATGTAATCTTGGCAGACAGGTGTCCCTCCACCAAAACGGTATATGCCTGTCTTTGGAAAAAATGTGTGGCATGGTGCACAGACCAGTCTGTTGATCCCCTTTCGATCCCTCGCTCTGAAGTTCTTTTGTTCATTCTTTCTCTTGCCAACCTTACTTGTTTAAGTCTCCTATTGAACATGAGTTCTTCAAATGTCTTACTCATCTCTTTTCTCCTTCCCCATTCATTATGCCCCAGTGGGATCTGAACTTGGCTCTGACTTTTTCGATGTACGCTTCTTTGGATCCTCTTCACAACTGTCCCCTCAGGCTTCTCACATCGAAAACAGCCTTCCTTGTGGCTATTATATCTGCCTGCAGAGTGAGTGAGCTGCAAGCCTTGTTATCTAAGCCGCCTTACCTTTGCATTTATCCTGACAAAGTGGTGGTGCTTCATACTAGGGATTATTATTTTTTGCCAAAAGTGGTCACGCCTTTTCATGTAGGCCAATCTATCACCTTGCCTATTTTTAAGGAAGTGGAAGGACTCCACTGCCTGGGCCCAAAAAGTTATTTGCCATTCTACCTTGATCTTACAAAAGAGTTCTGGGTGAATCACCATGTCTTTGTAGGGTATGTGAGTTCGAAAGATCAGGCAGTGCAGAAGCGGACCATCTCCAGATGGGTCATACTTTGCATTAAGATCGGCTACGCACTGGACAAAAAGCAACCCCGTGGGTTTGCACGCTCATTCTACTTGATCTAAAGTTGCAACCGCTGCATTAACATGCAGAGCTCCGGTCCTGGACATCTGTCAGGTGGCACCATGGGCCCATCTTCACATATATACCAAACAGTACTGCCTGGTCACTCGGGTCTGTAGGGATGGGCACTTTGCCTGTTTGGTTCTGCAGGACATTCTGGTATGAAATTGATTTGCAAACCCACTTTCGGGGATGGTATTACTTGGGTATCTATTCTAAGGTAAGGAATCTGCAGCTAGAAGTCTCAACGCTTTGCCTTTATGCGTGGAGATTGAGCAGCAACAGTTGACAACTTTCAACCTTCCACTGAAGTCTGTAATGTTGTTTTTGCAGCCAGTTGTCTACCAAGAATGTATACTCCAGGAGTTGGAGGAAGTGTGTGCCATGGTGTACAGCCAAATAGATTGATCCTTTATCTGCATCCTTTTCCCTAGCTCCTTAATTTATCCCTACCCTGGCCCAGCCGGTCTCTGCATTGAGCAGGTTGAAGGGTTATTTATCTGCTATCTCCACCTTTCTGCGGCTGCCAGATCAGCCCTCCCTCTTCAAGTCCTCTATTGTAAATAGGTTCCTTAAAGGTCTGCATCACGTTTTCCCAGCTCCCTTTGTTATGCGTCAATGGGACCTTAACTTTATTCTTACCTCTCTATTGTATGTTTACTTTGAGACGCTTCATGCCTGCCCTCCTTAGGCTCCTCACCATCTAGACGGCCTTTCTAGTGGCAATTACATCTGCCCGGAGGGTCAGTGAACTGCAAGTGTGGTCCTCTCAGCCTCCATACATCTTTTTTCCCAAACTGGTCCTTCGGGCTCGAGCATCCTTCTTGTGAAAGTTAGACACACTGTTTCATGTCGGCCAGTCCATCACATTGTCTATTGTTTATGCGCCGTCTATTCCCTCTAATGAGGAGGAGAGACTCCACAGGCTGGACCCAGAAAGAGTGTTGTCTTCTAATTTGACCACACAAAACCATTGCGGGTGGACAATCAACTCTTTGTGGGGTATGGCAGAGCTAAGAAAGGGAAGGCTGTCCAGAAAAGAACCATTTCCAGGTGGATTGTGCTCTGCATTAAGATCAGCCATGCATTGGGCAAGAACCAACCTCCAGAGGGCTTGTGTGCTCATTCCTCCAGAGCAGATTTCCTGTCCTGGGCATCTACAGGGCAGGAACACGGGGCTCATGTTCATCAGCACCACTGTCTGGGCAGTCATTTCTATCAGAACAGGCACTTGTCCACTCATGGCCTAAATGGAGTTTGCAGACTCCTCTGGGAAAGTATCTCTTGGGTATCCATTCTACAGCAAGGAATCTGTGGCTAGAATTCTTCATCAGATGAAGAAGTTACTTACCTTTGGTAACGGCTTATCTAGTAGAGAGACTATCTAGCTGCTGACTCCTTACCAACCTACCATGCTCCCAGCTCTGCTAAGGATTTCTAGGTGCAAGGCTATTTCCTTTACCAGGCCCTAGTTCCACGCCCAGTAGTCCCTGTTCTTCGTGGCACCGCACACCTGGCGTTGAAAGTCGAGAAAAGAAACTGATGTCAGTGTGCCACAGTGGCACCTATATAGGCACCTTCCATGTCACTTCTGGGGTGGATGATGCTGATGAAGCCACGTGAAGCTAAATGGCGCTACCTACTGGGATGAATGGGTACTTCACATGAAAACTTTCTGGAGCCAATCTGACACCTGGTGTTAATTCTAAGATAAGGAATGTGCGGCTAGGTAGTCTCTACCAGATAAGGTTTTACTGAAGATAAGTAACTTTTTCTGATGGTTCTTGCTGTTGTACAATTTGGACACTGAATTGATACATCCAAAACCGTGAATTGCTGCAGGTACATGAACATCATTTAGATAGTGTGCTGCATTGCATAGTTTATTGTACAAAAAATGTACAGTTAAATGTTGATTACAAAGTTTATGTGAGTTTATTGATACGGATTATGTTTTTCTCTTTCTTAGCCTTCACTTGTCATGATCATGGTGCCACTCTGCTTAAGTATGCACCGAAGCAGCAGCTCATAA
The DNA here is from genome assembly GCF_031143425.1 of Pleurodeles waltl. Classification (NCBI taxonomy): domain Eukaryota; kingdom Metazoa; phylum Chordata; class Amphibia; order Caudata; family Salamandridae; genus Pleurodeles; species Pleurodeles waltl. The sequence goes on along the minus strand of NC_090440.1, from coordinate 324,993,474 downwards.
TCACGGCAGGCAGAAAAGGATGTATCTGCATATTTGATATTAGGCAGAGGCAACTCCTACACACTTTTCAGGCACACGATTCAGCCATAAAGGCTCTCGCATTAGAGCCCTCTGAAGACTATTTTGCGACAGGTTCAGCCGAAGGTAACATAAAGGTATGGTAGTGAAAGTGGTTTACATTTTTATTCATATTATCATTAAATCATTATTTCACAAAAGTTGTCATTTCAGAATGGTTTATTGCATGAATAACGTTATCAAAGATTAAGAAACTTCTAGTCGGTTTCTTTCAAATATTAAACATCACTCAGTGCTGTTTTTTTTTTTTTTTTTTTTAACTCTTAGTGCCCGTAGTCATCTGTGCATTTATTTTTCTAACAGGTGTGGAAATTAACAACTCATGGTTTAATGCATTCCTTTAAACACGAACATGCCAAGCAGTCCATATTTAGGAACACTGGAGCTGGTGTTATGCAGATCGAAATAGAACCAGGCAATCGGATTTTCTCCTGTGGAGCAGATGGCACATTGAAAATGAGAGTTTTACCCAATGCGTTTAGCGTTTCATCTGGCAGCTTTGAAATCCTATAGAGTATGTAAATGTTAACCCAAAATTATAGACCCAAAGTGATGCTCATCTGAAGACCACCAGGGCTGCCTTTAGCGTGACTACCGATGCACTATTTATTGATTAAAATGCAGAAATAACGTGTCTAGCGGTTGACTTTTTAAAGCTCCTTTACTGGATAGACTATTTCATGGCATTCACTGGATGTGTTTGCATGTACTTTATTGTAATTTAAAAAAAAGTAAAGAAGCATAAGTTGGCTCGTGCTTTGTGTACTATGACACAAACCGTAGGCGGACCCGCACATCTTATTTGATGCGATCCATCTTCCAGGCCGTCCCACTTTATGAATGCATGATTTAAATTACAATTTCACAGATATTTAATGTCCATTAACGTATTTGACATATGTTTTGCAGCTAAAGATTACCAGTGATTACAATGTTGAGGCAAAGAGAGAAATGCATATGTACGAAAATAGTGCTCGACACGTCATTCCTGTTGTTTTGCTTTTGTTGTATGTCTTTTCCGTTCAAAAACATTTGGTATTGCATTTCATTCACTGTAATACTATATTCACACTGTATTTTACACAACATTAAATTATTTTTGACTATTTATTGTTTTAAGAGCTACCGTTTTATTAGGAATGAAACTTGTATGTAATAAATGTTTCCTGCGAGCAGGTTTATTTGAACACATTGTACGCGTTGTCCCGAAAGTGTTTATTTTATTTTCATGCTCTGTATAAAGTTAAACAGTCTAGGATATACACTGATAAGTCTTCAAATGAATGTTCGGCTTTTCACAGCCAGTTAGTAAATAGTATATGAATCTGGTAATATATTTCTAACCATAGCATATTGTAAAAACTATGCAGTGTTGGCGTATATAACACCAGGAAATCATGTCATACTTTGCTGTCTCTTCTTTTGCAAGCAAACACTTTCAAATTGAGAAAAATGTCTGTTAATTTAAATGCTAAACAACACGTTATCTTATTGTTCCAATTTAAATTTAAATGTCAGTGATGTAGTGTGATTTTCTGTTTTTTTGACATTGAATGCACCCTTTCAGCAAGGCACTTCCAGTGTTCAACTTATGAAGAAAGTAAATACATTTGTCTGAGTTTTAATTTTGGAGCTAAAATAAATCATGTTTAGTTTATAAACAAGCTGGTCAAAAGTTCTAGCATATCTTAACATAAGATATTGTTTTGTGATTCTATACTGTTTGTGAAGTACTTTTTTGATTGTGCTTCAAGCACGTGTGTTTGACGCCATCTTCAGCTGTCCAATGCCCAGGTGACAGTACAGGAGCCAGACATTTAAAATACTGCCAGCTAAAACATGTAAGAGGCAGCATGGTTTGGACGCAGGTGAGTGAAATGGAGTTTTGGCTCATTGGAGGTGACGAGCCTAGTGAGATACGTGATGACCACAGTGAAGCAGTAGGTAGAAACAGTGATAGGGTCTTTCAGAGAAGTTTGTGCTTGATGTTTCTGTTTTTTGTTGGCTGTACTTCTAGTGAGTGTGGTGCACGTTGGGAATTGAGACCTTTGTGGTGCGGTATGATGGAAGACGAGCTTGGGGGTTCCACCTGCCTGGCAGAGTTTACCCCAGTACTGTCAACTCTAAAATAAACAGTATTTTACACACTCTGAAACCTGGCACCTTAGCAACATTAGGAGTTAAGGAATATAGGGCCACATGTACGAACACATTTTCCCATTGACACAGAATGGGAAAAACCGTTTGCTACATCTGGCCCATAATTCGTAACAGAAATATTAAAGAAGACAAACCCACAATTACTGTGAACTCTGTCATTACAGGACCCAATTTTCTCTGTTCACTTCCCAAAGATACAGACCTGTTGGGGTGCAGTGGAGGCCCTTGATGAAAGACAGTGTCCTCTTGTGGGGTTTGAGACTCCTGCAGTTGCAACAGCAATAATGTAACCTGCTGCATAGTGGTTCCTGGTGATGATGGGGAGGCAACCTCTGACCAAGCCCAATGAGAGATGAGAGCTGTGGGCCAAAGATGAAACAATGGGCACGCTGCCAATTACAAGTTGGAAAGAGCGAGCTGGAGGCGGGATTCTGCTAGAAACAGAATGATAATGCTTGGTGTAGTACCTTTTTTTGTTTTGTTTTTAGAATCAGTGATCTGGAGATGGCCCTTTCCACTATGGTTAAGGTGGGTAAAGTGTTTTCACTGGGGCATCCCTGATGGTGAAGGAGGTATTTATCCAGTATTGGATCTTTCATAGATTCACATGCTTGAATCTCTCCTATCGTCAAAGTGGGAGTCCCACGGTATCCTACAAAGCAGTACATAGCAATAACCAAACTGACCATGAAGTTTACAATGCAAACACGCCTAAACTTGACAGATTGTCCATGTCATTATTTAAAATGGACCAAACTTGAACCATAGCCACCAGGCGACAGCACCCTCTAGAACACTCTCAAGAGAAGCTCCCTTCCTCAGATTTTCACTGCAAGTCGAGTGTGAAGGGAGTCCCCCTGAGCTCTGCTCAGTTATTTCCACAGTTTTTTCTTCAGAGAAGGTTTGGATTTTCTTATTCCCAAAATTATGTCTGATTCTAAAGGCCTCTTTCGTCCCTGTAAGACCTGTGGGAAAAAGAGAGTTCCTGTGGATGATTCACATAAAAACTGTATAGATTGCCTTCATCCTACTCATAAGGCAAAGGACTGCAAGATCTGTCGTACCTTCCCACCAAAAATTCTGAGAGACAGAGAGGGAAGAGAGTTATTGTGGCTTCAGTAAACCAAAGCTCAGAAAACATCATCTGATGAGGACAGTGTCTCTGTTCCTAAATCCCATAAGAGGGCTAGATCTCTTGATGGAACTTCTGAGGAGAGCAGGAAGTCCCTAAAAATGCATCATCACTCTAAGGACTCAAAAAAGAGTGAAAGAGAAAAGCAAACCTCTTCAGAGGTAGCTTCCTCTGCTCCAGCTACCCCCTGCAAGCCATTGAAACCAAAGGGGCACAAATCTTCAGTTCTTTTGCCATCAACAACGAAGTCACCATCGACGGCAACATCGTCGACGACCACCGTCGTCACTGTATCATCAACGAGGCCATTGGCATTGACGATGACATTCTCCACGCTGGTGCCAATTTCGTATGTCAGGCCCTCTGAGACATCTAAGACATCTAAGACTTCACCAGATGCGACATAGACTGCATCACCACTGGTGAAACGCCCATCATCGACGCTGCCATCGTCGACCCTTCCATCGTCGACGCTCCTGCTGTCAACACTTCCACCGTTGACGGACCTTCCGTCTACAGTAATATCATCGATGGTACCACCGTCAACGCTCCCGTCAACGAAGAAAATGTCGACGAGCATCAATATTAGAACTTACCACAAGCCTACCATGACTTATGCGACAAACATTTTACCTCTTCTTCCAAGTCATCTTTTAGACATGGAGGACTCGGATGATGAAGGACCTTTTGGACAGACTGATAGCCCTTTGGAGTTCCATGTGAAATATCAGGAGGAGGAAGAGGAAGACTAATACTATGACAATGATCAGGCTCAACAGGTTGAGGGATACTATGCTCACACCCTCTACTCAGAAATAGTTGGAACACCACTATTATACAGACTACCATCACCCGCAGGAGCAGGCGGTTATGCCTCGTTCACTTATAGAGGATCTTCAGAGCATGCTGGCAGATTACAAATGGCGTTTCTCGCCACAGACAGAAGTACCACCATCTACTCTGCCAAATACAGCTTCTGTTCCCCCCCCCCAGACATTCCACCTCCAATGACACCCAGAATGACGATACCTCCACACGCTGTTCCTCCACCTAGGGATGATCCTTCTACATCAGAGGATGAAACAAGGGAAGAAGGTGAATTACTAATTCAGCATGACGAATGGCAGGATTATGTTATCTCTACTCCATCTCCTCCTCAGTATCCTACAGCTGACTCCCCTCCTGTAGACATTGGGGGGTTTCACTCGATTATGGAAAGAGCAGCAGAGAGGTGTCATTTACCCATCACAGTGAAGCATTCCGATTGCTTCTTGAATGACTTCGAAGATCAAGCACGGAAATCAATAAGGTCTATTCCTATCATTGACCACATATGGCAGGAGGGTGTCAAGATCATGAAAAACCCCGCTACAGTGCCAGCTGTCCTGCCACGGATTGACAAGAAATACAGGGCTCCGGATGATGCTCCTGCATGTCTCATGGGGCATCCTCGGCCAGACTCTGTGATATCACAGGCTGCGCAGAGACATTCCAAAAATCCAGCAGCCCCTATCTCAGTCCCACCTGACAGAGATGGTTGACGCTTTGACACGATAGGGAAAAGGTTTTCTCCCATGTCGGCCGTTACACTAAGAGCAGCTAATGCTGCTCACTTTACGATAGGCAGATGTGGTCAGATATCAAGCCTTTCCTAGCTCTCATCCCTGAGGAGCAGAGGCAAGAAGCAAAGAAGATTTTACAGGAGGGGGAGCGAGTCTCTTCTTAGATTATTGATAATGCCATGGACATAGCCTCAACTGGGTTTCGGCAATTAGCAGGTGCTGCCGTTCTGAGTTGCCAGGGACGGTTGAAAGCCACTTAATTTCGACCGGAGGTACAGACAAAGATTTTGGATATGGCACACAACGGAGACATGCTTTATGGCAAGCATATAGATGAGGCTCTTCTTGCCATTAAAACTGACACTGATACCACTAAGTCTCTTGGTTCTTTACAATTAAAAAAAAATCCTTTCTGAGGGGTAAAGGGGCGTGGTTCTTCCTTCTACAGAGGATCATATTTCTGTTTCTCAGCAGTTTCAGCCGTACCAACAATACAGACCATCACAATCGCGTAGACAGCCAGCTACGGCTGGTTTCTGTAGACGGGGTGCCTGTCGAAAGTCTTCTCATCAGCCCAGAGACACAGGACATAAACAATGACCCTGTAGTAGTACCACCTACTCACCTATCCCAACACCAAGTAGGAGCGAACATAACCAGATATCTGCGTAATTGGAAGACTATCACCTTGGACCAGTGGGTTTTGGACATTGTGGCTTACAGCCACACCGTAGAATTCACTATCAGGGCCACCAACCTCTCCCCCAAAAGGGGCGCATTCCCCTCATCCTCACTTATTGAAAAAGGAAGTCGAATTGATGCTTCTCAAGGGAGCAATAGAAAAAGTTCCAATGGCTCAGAGAGTCAAAGGATTCTATTCTTGTTTTTTCCTTGTGCGAAAGAAATCAGGGGAATTGAGACCTATTCTGGACCTTCGGCATCTCAACAAGTATATTCACAAACAAACTTTCAGAATGATCACTCTTTCAGACATATTAACCCTCCTGAACAGTGGAGACTATATGTCATCTCTGGACCCTGAGGACGCTTATTTTCATATCCCCATCCATCCCAAGCATCGCAGATATCTCCATTTCACAGTGGCTGGTACTCACTATCAGTTCTGAGTCCTTCCCTCCGGGCTCAGATCAGCTCCTCGCATATTCACCAAGTGTCTGACACCAGTAGCAGCCGCTCTCAGTCACCAGTGTCACGAGGTGTTTCCATAGCTGGACGACTGGCTTCTCAAGGTGCCTACCACGCAAATAACTTTAGCAGCAATAAAAGATTGTATTACACTTTCCCAAAAACAAGGTCTCACGCTTAATGTCAAAAAATCTTGCATAACGCCCACTCAGAGGATGATTTTTCTCAGAGCTATCCTGGACACGCAGCTGAACAAATCATTCCTTACGCAGGAACGCCAGGATCGTCTAACATCGCTTTCACAGATAATATAAAAAAGAAGGTCCGTTTCAGTGAGGTCGTACAAATCGCTCCAGGGTATGATGTCTTCCACCATCAATCTGGTACCACATGCGCGTCTGAAAATGAGACCGTTGCAAGAAGAATTGCAGGGTCAGTGGAACCAATCTCAAGGTTCGTTCAAGGATCGCATTCTGGTTACACCAAGAATGATGAGGAGATTGGACTGGTGGGCTTGCCAGTCTCATCTTTCTCAAGGCCTCAAGTTCATTCCGTTAGTCCCACAATTTATCATTACCACAAACGCTTCCATGGAAGGATGGGGAGGACATCTCCAAGATCGCCAAATCCAGGGGAAATGGTCAGGTTGCCAAAGGCTGATGCATATCAACAGCCTAGAACTCAAAGCCATTTTCTTCACATTGCAAGCATTCCTCCCGAGGATAAATGGTTCTCGAGTGCTGGTGCGGACAGACAACACAACCACCATCTATTATATAAACAAACAGGGAGGCACAAAGTCTTTAACACTTTCACAAGAAGCCCAGGACTATGGGACTGGCTTACAAAACAGAACTTTTCTTTGAGAGCCCAGCATGTTCCAGGGGTGCGCAACACGCTAGCGGATGCACTCAGCAGAACCCACAGCGATTGTCACGAATGGGAGCTGAATCAAGCTCAGCTGGACAAAATGAAGAGTGAACCTTGTCGCCTAATACTAATCGCTCCCAAATGGCCCGGCAATGCTGGTACACGGAGCTTCTTCTAATATCGGAAACCGCACCAATACTCCTTCCTTCAATTCCAATGCTACTTTCAGTGCGCCAGGGGCAGATTCCACATCCGGATCTGATGTCACTACACTTGCATGCATGGCTCCTGAATTCCATGAGTTTCAGAATCTAAAAATAACCCCAGAATGTAGAGATATACTGTCTAAGGTAAGAGCAGACAGCACAAACAAAACATATCAATTCAAATGAAAGAGGTTCTGTTGTTGGTGTCAGCTGCACAACTTAAACCCTTACGAGGCTTCTCCGGAGCAGATTCTACCATAGCTGTTGCTGTTGGCAAAATCTGGGCTAATGCGCTTTTCAGTTAAAGTGCATTTGGCAGCAATTTCGACTTACAGATGTTCTTCAGACACCGCCTCACTTAGCTCGTCACATCTGATTAAGCAGTTCATGAGGGGTTTAATGTGGTGCTTTCACAACTAATGAAGCCTTCGTTCAAACCCATACATAAAGCGGATCTTAAATTCCTTACTTGGAAGGTAGCTTTCCTTCTAGCGATCACGTCGACCAGAAGGGTCAGTGAAATTCAAGCTTTTACAATACAGCAACCTTTTCTGTGTTTCACAGTCAATTCTGTCATTCTCAAAACAAATCCAAAGTTAATTCCTAAAGTTCCTTCTCAATTTCATCTGAATCAGCCCGTTATTCTCTGTACATATTTTCCTACTCAGACACCTCCAGTGGAAAAGTCCCGCCACACATTGGATGTGAAGAGATGTCTTAAGCTTTATCTCCAACGAACTGAGACTTTTCGCAAATCTGGTCAGTTATTGCTTTCCTATGGACCTGGGCGTCTTAAGTTCTTTAGTGACAAAGTCAATGATAGCTAGATGGCTGTCAGCAACTATTCACTTCTGCCACTCTGCAGCAGGGAAACCCCTACAAAGGCGGCCTTGAGCGCATTCAACGAGGGCAGTTTCAACCTCCGCGGCTCGGTTTGCTGGGGTACTCTGGGTCAAATATGACGTGCTGCTACTTGGAAGAGTGCCCACTCCTTCGCGAAGCACTATTACTTTCAGGCTACCCGTAAGATGGATGCGGCCGTGGGCCAAGCAGTTCTACGACCCCTGTTCCAGTGAAGGTGAGCATCTTGGTAATGTAGAATTTTGTTTTCTATTGCTATTATTATATCTCTTGTTCTCGTATTTTGTGAATACTGTTCCAAATTCAACGTCTATGCTTTCGCCATAGTCTTGCTATGATTGGTATAGATACTTACCTCTTTGTTTAAAAAAAAAAGTATATATGTATAAATATATCAGGAGAGAGAGAGAAAGGGAAAACACAAAGGCCCTCATTACAACCCTGGCGGTACATCCTGCTGACCGCCGTGCCGACGGCCGCCAACATACCCTGTCCGCGGCGGAAATCCGCAACGGGTATTATGACCAACAGTGAGAATTCCACCACTATACAGACACCCACACAGGTCCGCCAGACCAAAGGTCAGTGATAAACTGGCAAAAGCAAAACCCACACTGTTAAGCCAACAGGAATACGTCCATATTATCACGATCCACGAATCAACGCAGCGGTCATTCAACCGCCGTAAATCATTGGCGGTACACACCGCCATGCTCAAAATACACACACACTTACAAAACACAACCACATTGGACAATTCAAACTACACACACCTGACACACATACACACACCACACCCACACACCCAATCCAGTATAAAACACGCACCCACAATACCCACAACCCCTTATATTTGAAGAAGCAGAGAGAGAGAAAAGCAAAGACCATACCAGAATCCAGAGGCACACAACACCATCACTCATACACCATCCACGCACAACACACCACACACCCCAACACATCACCCACACATCACATCAACCATCACCTCACACATCACTCACACCACATGGCACCTCAAAGACACCCCAGATTTTCTGAGGAGGAACTCAGGGTCATGGTGGAGGAAATCATCTGGGTAGAGCCACATCTATTTGGATCACAGGTGCAGCAGACATCCATTGCAAGGAAGATGGAGAAATGGCAGGAAGTATTATCGACAGGGTCAATGCAGTGGGATTGCATCCAAGAACAAGTTCCGTGGTATCCAGACAACAGGTAGCCGTACAAAGGACTGGCGGTGGTCCCCCACCTCCTCCCCCACAAGTAACAACATGGGAGGAGCAAGTCTTGGCAATAATGCATCCTGAGGGCCTTGCAGGAGTAGCAGGAAGACTGGACTCTGATAAGTCATATCTTTACTATTCTATCCCCCCACCCTACCTGCATGCAATCACATACTCCCACCCTCATCCTCAACCTCACTCCTATGACTCCACCATCTGCCACACACCCCACCATCACGCTCCACCACTCCCACAACTCAGCCCTGCATGCAACAACAATGTATGGACACCCATCACAGACATGCATGGACACCCATCACCAAAGCATGTCCAATAGAGAGACTCACCCAGGGCACAAAATCACCACTCACACAAGGGCCAAGGCGATAGTGCAAGCACAGTAATAGAGGGAAACACACCCATTGCACAAGATGGCACACACAGATAAAATAACAATGCATTTACACCCCAACAGGACCCCTACCCAACGTCACCAGATAGGAGGTGCCAGCCATATCCAGTCCCCCACAGAAGAGGCCCACAGTGACAACAGCATTTCTGCACGCCTGGATCAAGATGACCAGCCTGGACTATCAGGGACCTCTGGACAGTCGGTTCCCCTGCCACAGTCCCAAGCCACCACAGAACCTCCCCCTCAGGAAACACCACCACAGCACCCATCCAGCGGGCCCATGAGGGACCTGGGGTGGGTGGCAGTGGGCACACAGTGCAGGGGACAGAGGCACAGGACAACAGGGAAGCTAGGAGGACTGCTGTGCGACAGGGGGAAGTGCAGGCCCAGGGAACCGACCCTCCACAAGGCACTATCAAACATCATGGGAGCATACCACCATTCCCAGGAGACCATGGGCATGGTACTGGCCAAGTTTCAGGAGACCCAGCGGCTGCAGGAGGGAAAATACATGGGGATCAGGGAGGACCTCACCAACATCTACACCATCCTGGTCACCATTGCAGGGGTGCTGGCTGACATAGGCAAGACCATGAGGGAGGCAGTGGCACAACAAAGGGCCCCTGACACTAGCCAAATCGAGGAACAGCCATCCACCTCCACTGGCGCTAGTGGACAGGAGGCCCCACCACAGGAACAACAGCCCACCAGCACCCCACCCCCTCCAGAAGGAGAACCACCCCGCAAACGGTCCCTGCGATCCAGGCAGAAGACAGAGAACATTGCCAAGACCCCCGCCAGGAAATTGGACCCTCCTGATTGTCACCCCTCTGTCCCACTATGTCACCCTGTCCACCTTGAACTGCCATTATTCCCCTTCCGATACCCCATTGGAAAATGCACCTGTGATACCAAGAGGCTGAACTCTAATATGGACCTTCCTTCACTATCACCCCAGCCCTCTCCACGTACCCCTATACACATTAGCCCCTAAATAAACACCCTTGAATCACATACCAATCTAGAGTCAGTCTGTTCTTTCACAAATGTATTATTACAACGTCACCAACAAATATCAATGTAAATGTTCATTTGCTCATACCAATGTATGACAGTTGTTGTGAAGCAGTACATATAGCAGAAGGCAGAATGAGGTACCCAGATCTGTAAAATGGAAAGCCAAAGTGAACTGTCAGTGTCCATAGACAGAGGTGAAGAGGCTGACTTATACAATGTCCTACAGTATTCAGAAATGTGAGGAGCAGTGACTGTCTCTTAACTGTGTGTCATTGGACATACTGCATGATGATGTTTGTTCTGTTGTCAATATCTTCTTCCTCTGCCTCCTCTTCTTCACTGTCCACAGGCTCCACCGCTGCCACAAGACCATCATCAGGCCCATCCTCCTGCAGAAAAGGCACCTGGCGTCAAAATGCCAGGTTGTGCAACATGCAGCATGCCACGATTATCTGGCACACCTTCTTCGGTGAGTAGTATAGGTAGCCACCTGTTAGATGGAGGCACCGTAATCAGGCCTTCAGGAGGCCGAACGTCCTCTCAATAATATGCCTAGTCTGTCCATGTGCCTCATTGTAGTGTTCCTCTGCCCATGTCCTGGCATTCCTCACTGGGGTCAGTAGCCATGAGAGGTTGGGATAACCAGAGTCACCTGCAAATGTCGAGGGATACCTGTTAGACACACACTAACCCTTAGGGACTACCCTATACCCAGACACCTACTTATACTGTGTGGGGACCTTGGGCTCACCTATTAGCCACACCCGGTGCCTCTGGAGTTGGCCCATCACATAAGGGGTACTGCTATTCCTCAAAATGTAGGTGTCATGCACACAGGCAGGATACTTGGCATTCACATGAGAGATGTACTGGTCCCCCAAACACGCCATCTGCACATTCATCGAATGGTAGCTTTTTCTATTTCTGTACACTTGTTCATTTCTGCGGGGGGAGACAAATGCCACATGTGTATCATCAATGGCACCAATGATATTGGGGATGTGTCCCAGGGCATAAAAGTCAGCTTTCAGTGTGGGCAAATCTTCCCCCTGTGGAAACACGATGTAGCTGCGCATGTGTTTCAGCAGGGCAGACAACACTCTGGACAACACGTTGGAAAACATTGGCTGAGACATCCCAGATGCCATGGCCACTGTAGTTTGAAAGGAGCCACTTGCCAGGAAATGGAGCACTAACAGGACCTGCACTAGAGTGAGTATTCATCAGGTCTGGCTCCAGTTGGGCACACAGGTCTTGGATTGTGGCACAATCAAATCTGTAGGTGATAATGATGTGTCTGTCTTCCATTGTCGACAGGTCCACCAGGGGTCTGTACACCGGAGGATGACACCATCTCATCATATGCCCCAGCGGATGTGCCCCTTGGAGGAGAATGGTGAGAATGGTCATGTACCACATAGGTTGCACAAGTGTATTTGCAGTAATGTGAGCAAATCTGTGTGTGGCGTAGTTTGTCTGTATATCTGCCACATTGTGCTGTGACGCAGTTAGGTGCCATGCCATGTGCCCCCCTGAAATGGCGGCTGTCTGACCTGTGAGGAGGGGCAAGGGGAAATGAGGTAACTGCACTGGCGTTGTGCAGTGTCACGGTAGGCGGTCGAAGACCGCCGCGCAATTCAGCATTGGTTATCATTGGGCCCTGTGGGTCCCAGGAGCCAATGACTAAGTATGCCGGCGGTGATGGTGTGCAACGCCGTGGACTTGACCGCCATTTTCTATCTGTTCACTCACTTGATACCTGACCTTCAACAAGAGAGGACCTACACTGCAAGTGTTGATGTGACCTGAGTCTGGAAGCGACAATGGCTCGAGTGTCTGGGGAAAGGGCCCCTGCCTTCACCGCAGAGGAGTTGGACAAACTGATGGATGGGGTCCTCCCCCAGTACACGCTGCTCTATGGTCCTCCAGACAAACAGGTAAGTACACTGAGCATGCTGCGTGGGCAGTGCCTGTTTGGAGTGGTGTGGATGGAAGATACATGGGGGGGCCTGAGGCCTGCATGTGAGGATGGTGGGTGTATGTGCGTTAGGGCATGGGTGGGAACTGGTGGGCAATGAGTATGATGGTCTGGACGGGTGAGTAATTTCCTTTCCTCCTGTACCTTTCCTCTACGTCAGTGCCCACCAGAAGAAGGTGTATTTGGCGTGCCATCACCAAGGAAGTGTGGACCCTGGGGGTCTATCATAGACGGAGCACCCACTGCCGCAAGAGATGGGAGGACCTGCGCCGCTGGAGCAAGAAGACGGCGGAGGCCCAGCTGGGGCTGGCCTCCCAACGTGGAAGGGGTGCCCGTCGCACCATGACCTCCCTGATGTTCCGGATCCTGGCGGTGGCATATCCGGAGTTGGATGGGTGCCTGAGGCCATCACAGCAGCCATAAGGGGGTGAGTACAGTGTCATTAAGCTGACTCTGCACGCTTTACGAAGTGTCTGGGTGGGGGATGTGGGTTCCCCTAGGCCAGGACGAACTTGGTAGGGTAGGTCCCTTGTTGGGCAGGCTCTGAGGCACTCCAACCCCAATATTTCTAGTGGGCATCTACAACTGGGCAGGCTCCTGTGGGTTCCAGGTGTGCAGCAAATGGTGTTAGGCATAGTACCCCATGGCCTGGTGAATTTCAGACTAACTGTTAGTGCATAGGGCTGCTCCCTGTGTGTTGTGTCCACCAATGGTAGTAGTGTTGCTGGCATTGACCATGTGTGTTTTCTGTCTCTCTCCCCCTTCTTGTTTTATCACCCTGTCCTTGTGTGCATTAGCATCATCTGGCGGAGGAGTAGAGGCACCGGCGACGGAGGGAGCTGCATCCCACATGGCCCTGGAGGGTGAAGGCACCAGTGGGACGGAGGGCGAGGGGAGCTCCACGACGGGGACGGGAGGGGATAGCAGCGACTCCTCTGATGGAAGTTCCCTGGCGGACACCTCTGTGCCCACCCCAACAACAGGTACAGCCACCACCCCCCTACTAGCACCGCCCTCCCAGCCACCCCTCAGCATGTTTCCTGTGCCCGCTCACCCAGGAGCGTGGGCATTTCCTTCGCCCCAGGCACCTCAGGCCCTGCCCCAGTCAGCCCTGCTGCCCTCAGTGAGGAGGCTATTGACCTCCTGAGATCCCTCATTTTTGGGCAGTCAACCATTCTTAATGCCATCCAGGGTGTCGAGAGGCATTTGCATCAAACAAATGCATACCTGGAGGGCATTCATTCTGACGTGGTGGCCCGTCAGAGAGCATTTCAGGCTCTGGCCTCAGCACTGATGGCAGCCATTGTCCCTGTGTCCAGCCTCCCCTTTCCAACTTCCACTACCCAGACCCAATCCCCCCTACCTCAGCCTATCCCAAGCACACCATCGGACCAGCATGCACACACATCAACACACAAAAGTGGCTCAGGAAAACATAAGCACCACACATCCCACAGGCACTCACAGAAGCACCACACCCATGCACACATACCAACATCCACTTCCTCCACTGTGTCCCCCTCCTCCTCATCCTCCACCTCCCTCCCAGTCTCGTCTCCACTTACACCTGTATGCACTACATTATCAGCCACTACCTCCATCAGCAGCACGCCCATCACAACACACGGCTCACGTGTAATCACCACCCCCACAACCATGCACACGTCCCCTGTGTCCTCTCCCAGTGTGTCTGTAAGCCCTCCTCCCAAAGTACACAAACGCATGCACACACCCACTCAACAGCCTCCAACCCATGCACCTTCACCCAAACTCAGCAGACGTACACCTCCTACAACCACTACCTCTTCCTTCACTCCCACACCCCCTCCATCTTCCCATCCCAGTGTGTCAAAAAAACTTTTCCTAGCAAACAATTACCTCTTCCATACACCTCCCCCATCCTACCCCTAGGGCCAGGATGTCTAGATCCCAGCCCAGCACCACAGCCACCAAATCTGCATCCGCTGTGGTCCGTGGTACTCAAGTACGGTCTAAGAGGACACCCGTCAGAGCTGCCAGTGTGCCACCAACAGAAAAGAAGGACCACCCTATTCCACCACCTGCAAAGGTCAGAAAGGGGCCGGATTCAAGCAGGGGACAGTCACACCACCCACCCAGCAAGGCCTCGCCCAAACACCGAGTGGACAGTGCCAAGGTCCCTGCAGCGACTGTCAAGATGGGGAAGGGCCACAAGCCAAAGGGCACATCACCTCTGGGCACAATGCCTCCTGGTGAGGGACTGATGACCACCATATCATCAGGGATGGCAGCCACATGCACCACCGTCACCACCGCCGCTCCGACTGCCACCTGCACTGCCACTTGCACCGCCGCTGCCACAACGTCAGTCTGCAGCATCCTCCTCAAGGATCAGCCATCCGAAGCTGCCGGAGACGGTATGGTGTCTCCATCCACCACAACAGTCACTTGCACTACGGCCAGCACTGGCAGCATCTCCGCTGCAGACACCACCACCTGCACCACCATCAGCACCGCCACGTGCACAGCCGATGCCACTCTGTTGGACGTCAGCCCCATCCCCAGTGAGACACCACCTCCAGCACTGACACGAACCAGCAATTGGCAGCCTAAGTCGCCGCAGGATGGAGTGTGGCTCGCCTCCATGCAGTATCATGCTACCTGTTCCAGGTACATCGCGTGGCTGAGACACCCAGGTGAGACTAAGTCAACTGCCACACCCCAGGTGCAGCATCACTGGGCACAAAGCCCCCTCCAGAACCAGTGGAGAGATACATCCACTCACCCAGTCCTTGGCAGGATGAAGCACTCTGGGCAACAAGCCCCCTCCAGAAGCAGTGGAGAAAGGCATCCACTCACCCTATCCTTGGCAGGATGAAACCCTCTGGGCACAAATACCCCTCCAGAACCAGTAGAGAGATACATCCACTCACCCAGTCCTTGGCAGGATGAAGCACTCTGGGCACAAAGCCCCCTCCAGAAACAGTGGAGAAAGGCTTCCAGTCACCCTATCCTTGGCAGGATGAAGCACTCTGGGCACAAAGCCCCCTTCAAAACCAGTCCTTGGCAGGATGAAGCACTCTGGTCACAAAGCCCCCTCCAGAACCAGTGGAGAAAGGCATCCATTTGGGAGACCGTGGCTTTGCACTCCCCAGGACCAAGCAGTGGTCAAACCACCCATTTGAGAGATTTGAGAGACTGGGTCTTTGCAATCCCCAGGAGCAAGCAGTGGTCAAACCACCCACTTGAGAGATTTGAGAGACTGTGGCTTTGCACTCCCAGGTGCCATGCAGTGGGCATGGAGCCCCCTCGAGGCGCAGTGGCGTCGTACCATCATCAGGATGAGGTGCCCCCCCTCCCCTTCCCCCTGAGGTGCCTGTTTTTTTTTGGGACCTGATGCCCCTGCATTATTCTCTCTGTTTTGAGGCAGGTGTCATATGTGGGCCTGGCCCATGCTTTTTGGGACCACTGGTCCACGGACATTTCATGGGAAAGTGTAAGGAATGTGTACTTGCTGTAAATATTTGTGTATACTGATTATTTGCTGTTCTCTTGGTCTATCTGATTGTTCGAATATTACACTAGTTAAACTCATTTCGTTTGGTCCTTGCGTTCTTCCACGGGGTGACGGGGTGTATCTGTGATGTTATTGGATTTGTGTGTTTGTTGTGGGTGGGGAGTGAGGGTGTTGCGTGTCGCGCATGTGTGTGTCACTCTCTTTTCCCTCCTCCTCCCCCCTGTGTGCTAGGTGCAGTACTCACCATTGTTGTTGCCGCCGCCGCCTTCTTTCCACTTCGTGGTGTATTAATAGATACAGCAACATGGGTAGGATCTGCAATTCGGGCTCCATGGCGTCCTAGTTCTTCCTTGGGTGTCGAGAGGTGAGTGGTTTCCCTTCAGAGTACTGTTTCCGCCGTGCTTTTGATGGCATTGGTACCGCCCCAGAAAAGCTGGCGGATTGGTGCCTTGTAATAGTGTGGGTGGTACATTGTCTTCCGCCTGTCTGTTGGCAGTTACCGCCGCAGTGTTTGTTGCTACCGCCGTGGCGGTCAGAGTGTTAAAGTGGCTTTCTGTGTTGGCAGTTTACGCCATGGTCGTGATTCCATTTTTTTTACCGCCGGCCTGTTGGCGGTATTACCGCCACTTTAACACCGACCACCAGGGTTGTAATGAGGACCAATATTTTTTTGCTCCCTCCACCCACATCAATGTTGCGATACTGCTTGTTATTCTGATTCAAGCATGTGAATCTATGAAAGATCCAGTACTGGATAAGAAATTAGTTACTTGCCTATAACTGCAGTTATCTAGTATTGGTAGCTGTCATAGATTCACAGTTGACCCACCCTCCTGCCCTTAGAGGCTCCCTTTTACTTATTCAGGTAACATACTTCATTCTCACGCTGAAAATCTGAGTAAGGGAGCTTCTCTTGGGAGTGTTGTCGACTGATTGGCTATGGTTCAAGTTTGGTCCATTTTAAATAATGACATGGGCAATCTGTCAAGTTTAGGCCTGTTTGCACGGCAAACTCTATGGTCAGTTTGGTTATTGCTATGTACTGCTTTGTAGGATACCGTGGGACTCCCACTTCGGCGACTGGAGAGATTCTAACATGTGAATCTATGAAAGATACCAATACTGGATAACTTCAGTTACAGGTAAGTAACTAATTTCTTACTTAGATGTAATGAATGCACCTAGTAAAGCAAGACAGTCAGGCAAGAGAATATGTGTCCTTTTAGAATGTTAAGGTCAAACAGAGATGTTTCACAAAAACGTTATTACATAGAAAAATTACAAAATTACATAGAAAAAATATAATAAATGTATATTAAACCAAATCACCTTACACTCCACGTTCGCTACTACAACCGTACCCAAAGACATTACATTTTTCATCCTAACCAACATTCATCACTAAAACAGGTAAAGTTATCAATGTTTTTAACTTTACACTAATGTGTTTACAGCTTCTATCGAGAATATTACACAGCAATGATTTATATTGTGCATATATTCTAGTACATCATATTTAATACATACTCCTTAATAACATTCCTACTATGTATTGAGGGATGTTATGACTGCAGTTTCCCAGAGGGTCTTTGATACAAAGTAGGATTTCAGTAGAAATGTAATTAAGGAGCATGCATCAAATATGATAGACTGGAATATATGCCCGATATAAATCATTGCTGTGTGTTATTCTCAATAGAAGCTGTAAACACATCAGTGTAAAATTAACATTGAGAACCTTACCTGTTCGGGGATGAATGTTGGTTAGGTTGAAAAATTGAATGTCTGAGGGTATGGTTGTAGTAGCGAATGTGGAGTGTAAGGTGATTTGGTTTTAAGTTTTGATATCTATAATATTATAGTTGAAAGAGGTTTCATATATATTCATTACATTTTTCTATGTAATAATAAAGGGGGTTATTCTAACTTTGGAGGAGTGTTAATCCGTCCCAAAAGTGACGGTAAAGTGACGGATATACCACCAGCCATATTACGAGTTCCATAGGATATAATGGACTCATAATACGGCTGGTGGTAAATCCGTCACTTTTCCGTCACTTTTGGGACGGATTAACACCTCCTCCAAAGTTAGAATAACCCCCAAAGTGTTGATGGCATGTGTAGCTGTATATACTCATGCTTTGCATAAGTCATCCATTTAGTGTTGGTCTCTGAGTGGTACAAGTTGTTTTTCTTCGAAGAAGGTTTTACAGTCAGGAGATCGAGTGACTCCTCCTCTCGGTAATATTGCGCATGGTGTTGAGTGCTTTGTTAGATTGTTTGCCCACAAGCGGGTGAGGTTAAGAGTGTGTACATGTAAAGATATAAGAAATGAGATGTCCATGCAATGTATATACATATTTACAATATATGGTACTGCAATGGCTACAGGCCCCCAGGGAGGAGGGCGGGTGCATATTAATCTACAGCACTAGATGCCACAAACCGATGTCTACTGGGTAAGTAACATTTTCCATTTGGTGTAAAGCGGTCCCCTCCAAATAAGCGGTTGTCAGCCTGTAGGAGTTGGAATAGCTTGGAATAATGTCTTAAGTACTGCCTGCCCAAAATGTGCTTGTTGGCGAGCTAACACATATACACAGCAGTGTTTAGTAAATGTGTGTGGTGTAGACCATGTAGCAGCTTTACATATGTCTGCTATTGGTATGTTACCTAAGAAAGCCATTGAAGCACCTTTTTTCCTAGTGGAGTGAGCTTTAGGAACAGTTTTGTAGCTTTAAGATAACAAGTCTGAATAAATTTCACTATCCATCTGTCTAATCCATTTTTTGAGATAGGATTATCTTTGTGAGGTTCTGAAAATGCTACAGAAAGTATCTTTAGATATCAATTGGTAAACCTGTCAACGTCTGGTTTTCTATCTATGACAGTGATGTGGTCATGTACCATTCCAACAATGCACCCTTCTCAAACACTTTATTTTGTACAGACCCCTAAGAGTTGTAAAAGGTATGCATGATTTTTGTGGTTGTAATTGTTTTTTGAGAATTCACCAAACCCACCATTGATAATGGTGAGATGGTAAGTTTTCCTTGGATCTTTGTGTTGTCCTCGTTATCTTCCCCTAAAATGTCAAAAGATATGACTGCTGAGTGATCGGGACCATTTAGGTTCTTTACCATTCACCTGAAATTGCAAGCCATTTATTATTCTGTTATCCAACAAATGCAGGTAGACTTCAGTCAGCAAATACCAAAAGATGTTTTTTCTGTCTTGAAAGTACACCACGCAGTAATCACACTGCCCTCATAAGGGTATTTGACATTGCATGATATCCAATAGGAGCTTCAGTGAAGCAGTGGGTAAGCTGATCATAAGTCTGGCTTTAGGATTGGGTGGTGTAGGATAATTGTATGCCTACAGTAAAATTATGGGGTTGGAAGGAAATAATTGCCTGTCCCTCAACCACCAAACCCTCAACGGTGCCATTTTGCATAAATATACTCCACAGGTGGTTAAGTGCCCTATGTCTACTGTCAAGTTCATGAATCCAAACTGTGTTGTTAGTGATTCAAGATATATAGGGCCATATGTGCGAAAACTTTTTCCCATTGACACAGAATGGGTAAAATCCTTTTGTACATCTGGCCTGTAGACCTTTATTGACAATCTTCTCCATAAGTTCAATTGAATTCACCATCAAAGTCTCAAACTTAGAGAGTCAATAGGCGTTTCTGGAAACCACTTGTTCCTCAAGGCTGTAAACAACTACAAATGCACATAATGTAAACATCATATTTAAAAACATAACTAAAAACACTTTACTACAATCCATTATACTTCCATACAATGGTCCCTTCTCTAACAAGGACTGTTAGTACAAGGAATAAACACCCTCTATTTGTTGGAATAAATCAGTTTCCAATATCCATTAGTAATTATGAATTCTCTAACTCTTCCTTATCATTAATTCATAACTCATACCCACCCTATCCCTTTTCACATACACTGATTGGATTGCACCATGATGATAAATATTTTTGACAGTTGATATCCCAAAATTACAATTTTGAATTTTCATGTACAATATTTACATTACTTTTATTAATATTAGAACATTGAAATGTGGAGAGTTCCTGTGAAGGCAATGGAGTAACTCCGGGATTATTGTGTTTCTCCCTTTTTGATTTACAACATTCTACACTCACTTTGTGAATTGTTGTGGTAGTCTTATAGCCCTTTTGTCTTGGGATATATTGTTTTTTTAAAGGTCCTGTCCCTCATTGTATTCTTTTGTTTTGTGATTTGCAGATAACTTGGACATTAACTGTGGATTGTTGCGAGTGTCTTAAGAGAAAACAAAATCTTTCTTCTGTTATTTGTGAATAATATGGGCCCCCTAGGCTACAACCTCCGGGTATAACCCTGTGGATGATGTGCAGAACGTTTTTTGAAAAGTCAGCATAATAGGAAGTTTGTTGTGCCCACTGTGGAGTAAATCAGGGAAACCTTGAAGGGAAATGCCCTTGGCATGGTTACCCCCTAACTTTTTGCCTTTTGTTGATGCTAGTTATGATTGAAAGTGTGCTGGGATAGATCCGCTAACCAGGCCCCTGCACCAGTTTTCTTTCCCTAAACTGTACCTTTGTTCCCACAATTGGCACAACCCTGGCACACAGATAAGTCCCTTGTAGCTGGTACCCATGGTACCAAGGGCCCTGTGGCCAGGGAAGGTCTCTAAGGGGTGCAGCATGTATTATGCCACCCTGAGGACCCCTCACTCAGCACATGCATGCTGCCTCACAGCTTGTGTGTTCTGGTGGGGAGAAAATGACTACATCGACATGGCACTCCCCTCAGAGTGCCATGCCCTCAACCCACTGCCTGTGGCATAGGTAAGTCACCCCTCTAGCCAGCCTTACAGCCCTAAGGCAGGGTACACTATACCACAGGTGAGGGCATAATTGCATGAGAACTATGCACCTACAGTGTCTAAGCCAAACCTTAGACATGGTAAGTGCAGGGTAACCATAAAGAGTATATGGTCTGGGAGTCTGTCAGTTACAAACTCCACAGTTCCATAATGGCTACACTGAAATCTGGGAAGTTTGGTATCAAACTTCTCACCACAATAAATCCACACTGAGACCAGTGTGGGATGTATTGAAAAATGCACACAGAGGGCATCTTAGAGATGCCCCCTGTATACCAGTCCAAACACCAGTGTTAGGCTGACCAGTTCCTGCCATCCTGCCACAACCAGACAGGTTTCTAGCCACATGCGGTGAGTCCCTTTGTCACTCTGTGGTCAGGAACAAAGCCTGCACTGGGTGGAGGTGCTTCTCACCTCCCCCTGCAGGAACTGGAACACCTGGCGGTGAGCCTCAAAGGCTCATGCATGTTGCTACAGCGCTCCAGGGCATCCCAGCTAATGGGGATGCCTGCCCCTCTGGACACAGCCCACACTTTTGGCAACAAGTCCGGAGGAGGTAATAAAACAAAGAGGAATCATCCACCACTCAGGACAGCCCCTAAGGTGTCTTGAGCTGAGGTGACCCCTGCCTTAAGAAATCCTCCATCTTGGTTTTGGAGGATTCCCCCAATAGGAAATGGGATGTGCCCCACTCCCCTCAGGGAGGAGGCACAAAGAAGGTGTAGCCACCCTCCAGGACAGTAGCCATTGGCTACTGCCCCCCAGACCTAAACACACCCCTAAATTGAATATTTAGGGACGACTCTGAACCCAGGAAATCAGAATCCTACAACCTGAAGAAAGAAGGACTGCTGACCCAAACGCCCCACCGAGATGACTGAGACGACAACTGACTTGGCCCAGTCCTACTGGCCTGTCTCCAGACTCAAAGAACCTGCACAGCGACGCATCCAGCAGGACCAGCGACCTCTGAGGACTCAAAGGACTGACCTGCACCTGAATGACCAAGAACCTCATGAGGACAGCGGCTCTGCCCAGAAACAGCAACAAAATTGCAACAAAGAAGCAACTTTAAAGAGACTCTCACTTCCCGCCAGAAGCATGAGTCCTCACACTCTGTGTAGGAGGCTGGCCTGGCTTGTAGTGGGTTCCAAAGGTACTTACACCTTTTTCCAGGTCCAGTTATCCCTTATTAGTAGAATAGAGGTGTTTCTAGCAACTTAGGCTGATAGAAGGGAGCTGTGGCAAAGCAGCTTAGGCTGAACTAGGAGATATTCAAAGCTCCTACTATACCACTTATATCATATGCAGAATATCATAATAAAACACAATACACAGAATTACAAAAAATAAAGGTACTTTATTTTTATGACAATATGCCACAAGTATCTCAGTGAGTACCTTCAGTAAGAAGGTAAGTAATATACACAAGTTATATGTACACAAACCACAACTAGGTAAGTAAGAGTCAGAAAAGTAATGCAAACAGTGTAGAATTGCAATAGGCAAGCATAGGTCTAGGGGCAACACAAACCATATACTCCAAAAGTGGAATGCGAATCACGAATGGACCCCAGACCTATGGGAGCTTGTAGAGGGTCGCTGGGACTGTAAGAAAACAGTAAGGGTGTCTAAAATACCCCACCCCAAGACCCCGAAAAGTAGGAGTAAAGTACACCTACTACCCCAAAAGAGCACAATAGTCGTGATAGGGGGATTCTGCAAGAACAACAAACACCAGCAGTGCACTGACAACGGATTCCTGGACCTGAGGACCTGTAAAGCAAGGGGACCAAGTCCAATAGTCGCGACCGTGTCCGGGGGGGCAGGAGTCCAGAAAATCCCGGATGAAGGTGCAAGGAAGCTGTCTCCGGATGGAAGAAGCTTGGAATTCTGCAAGAACGAAGAGGACTAGGAACTTCTCCTTTGGATGGAAGATGTCCCACGTCGCGATGAAGGTTGCAGAAGTGTTCCCACACAGAAATACCACAAACATGCCTTGCTAGCTGCAAGGGTTGCAGTAGAGGTTTTTGGGTGCTGCTGAAGACCAGGAAGGACCAGGATGTTGCCCCTTGGAGGAGGAGACAGAGGGGGTGCTCTGCAACTCAGAGAGCCCTCACAGAAGCAGGCAGCACCCGCAGAAGTACCTGAACAGGCACTTGGAAGATTTGTGAACCGGAGTCCACGCAGAGTTACAAAAGAGGGTCCCACGACGTCGGAGGCCAACTCAGCGGGTTGAGCACTGCAGGACGGAGTGCTGGGGACCCAGGCTTGGCTGTGCACAAAGGAAATCCTGGAAGAGTGCACAGAAGCCGGAGCAGCTGCAAATCACGCAGTACACAGGTTTGCAGTCTAGCGTGGGGAGGCAAGGACTTGCCTCCACCAAACTTGGACTGAAGGGCCACTGGACTGCGGGAGTCACTTGGGTAGAGTTCCTGTGTTCCAGGGACCACGTTCGTCAGGATGAGAGGGGACCCAGAGGACCAGTGATGCAGTCTTTTGGTGCCTGCGTTAGCAGGGGGAAGATTCCGTCGACCCACTGGAGATTTTTTCTGAGCTTCTGGTGCAGGGTGAACCCCCAGAGCATGCACCACCAGGAAACAGTTGAGAAAGCCGGCAGGATGAGGCGCTACAATGTTGCTGGTAGTCGTCTTGCTACTTTTTTGCGATTTTGCAGGCGTTCTGGAGCAGTCAGCGGTCAATCCTTGGTAGAAGTCGAAGAGGGAGATGCAGAGGAACTCTGTTAAGCTCTTGCATTTGTGATCTGAAGAATTCCCCAAAGCAGAGACCCTAAATAGCCAGAAAAGGAGGTTTGGCTGCCAAGAAAGGTAAGAGCCTATCAGAGGGGGTCTCTGATGTCACCTGCTGGCACTGGCCACTCAGAGCAGTCCAGTGTGCCCCCAACGCCTCTGTTTCCAAGATGGCAGAGGTCTGGGACACACTGGAGGAGCTCTGGGCACCTCCCCTGGGAGGTACTGGTCAGGGGAGTTGTCACTCCCCTTTCCTTTGTCCAGTTTCGCGCCAGAGCAGGGCTGGGGGGATCCCTGAACCGGTGTAGACTGGCTTATTCAGAGATGGGCACCATCTGTGCCCATCAAAGCATTTCCAGAGGCTGGGGGAGGCTACTCCTCCCCAGCCCTTCACACCTATTTCCAAAGGGAGAGGGTGTAACCCTCTCAGAGGAAATCCTTTGTTCTGCCTTCCTGGGCCAAGGCAGCCTTGACCCCAGGAGGGCAGAAACCTGTCTGAGGGGTTGGCAGCAGCAGCTGCAGTGGAAACCCCGGAAAGGCAGTTTGGCAGTACCCGGGTGTAGGAAGTTCAAGGGTTCCCCTTAGAGGTGAGATAGTGGCAAAAAGAGATCATTCTAATGCTCTATTTTGTGGTAGTGTGGTCGAGCAGTAGGCTTATCAGAGGGTAGTGTTAAGCATTTGTTGTACACACACAGGCAATAAATGAGGAACACACACTCAAAAAACAATTCCAGGCCAATAGGTTTTTGTATAGAAAAATATATTTTCTTAGTTTATTTTATGAACCACAGGTTCAAGATTTACAATCAATACTTTAAATGAAAGGTACTTCACTCAGGTATCATAGGAACGTGGAATCAGCAAAATAGCATGTACAGTTTTGGCAAAAATGTCAATAAGCTATTTTAAAATTAGACTGCAAATTTCAACAGTTCCTGGGGGAGGTAAGTATTGGTTAGTTTTGCAGGTAAGTAAACCACCTACAGGGTTCAAAGTTGGGTCCAAGGTAGCCCACCGTTGGGGATTCAGGGCAACCCCAAAGTTACTACACCAGTAGCTCAGGGCTGGTCAGGTGCAGAGGTCAAAGTGGTGCCCAAAACGCGTAGGCTTCAATGGAGAAGGGGGTGCCCCAGTTCCAGTCTGCCAGCAGGTAAGTACCCGCGTGTTCGGAGGGCAGACCAGGGGGGTTTTGTAGGGCACCGGGGGGGACACAAGTCAGCACAAAAAGTACACCCTCAGCGGCACGGGGGCATCCGGGTGCAGAGTGCAAACAGGCGTCTGGTTTGCAATAGGTTTCAATGGGAGACCCAGGGGTCACTTCAGCGAAGCAGGCAGACGAGGGGGAGGCTCCTCGGGGTAGCCACCACCTGGGCAACGGAAAGAGCCACCTGGGGGTTGTTTCTGCACTGGAGGTCGGATCCTTCAGGTCCTGGGGGTTGCGGTGCAGTGTCTTTACCAGGCGTTGGGTTCTTTGAAGCAGGCAGTCGCGGTCAGGGGGAGCCTCTGGATTCCCTCTGCAGGCCTCGCTGGGGAGGGCTCAGGGGGGTCAACTCTGGCTACTCACAGGGTCACAGTCGCCGGGGAGTCCTCCCTGTAGTGTTGGTTCTCCGCAGGTTGAGCCGGGGGCGTGGAGCGGGGGAGTGGAAAGTCTCACGCTTCCGGCGGGAAACGTGTGGTCTTTAAAAGTTGCTTCTTTGTTGCAGTCTTTGTGGAACAGGGCCGCTGTCCTCTGGAGTTCTTGGTGCTTTTGGATGCAGGGTAGTCCTCTGAGGCTTCAGAGGTCGCTGGACCCTGGGGGACGCGTCGCTGTTGCAGTTTTTCTCGAAGTGGGGAGACAGGCCGGTAGGGCTGGGGCCAAAGCAGTTGGTGTCTCCGTCTTCTCTGCAGGGCTTCAGGTCAGCAGTCCTTCTTTGTCTTCAGGTTGCAGGAATCTAGTTTCCTAGGTTCTGGGGAGCCCCTAAATACTGAATTTAGGGGTGTGTTTAGGTCTGGGAGGGCAGTAGCCAATGGCTACTGTCCTTGAGGGTGGCTACACCCTCTTTGTGCCTCCTCCCGGAGGGGAGGGGGGCACATCCCTATTCCTATTGGGAGAATCCTCCAAAATCAAGATGGAGGATTTCTAGAGGCAGGGGTCTCCTCAGCTCAGGACACCTTAGGGGCTGTCCTGACTGGTGGGTGACTCCTCCTTGTTTTTCTCATTATCTCCCCTGGACTTGCTGCCAAAAGTGGGGGCTGTGTCCAAGGGGCGGGCATCTCCACTTGCTGGAGTGCCCTGGGGCATTGTAACACGAAGCCTGAGCCTTTGAGGCTCACTGCTAGGTGTTTACAGTTCCTGCAGGGGGGAGGTGTGAAGCACCTCCACCCAGAGCAGGCTTTTATTTCTGTCCTCAGAGAGCACAAAGGCCCTCACCACATGGGGTCAGAAACTCGTCTCTCAGCAGCAGGCTGGCACAGACCAGTCAGTCCTGGACTGAACAATTGGGAAAAATGCAGGGGGCATCTCTAAGATGCCTTCTGTGTGCATTTTATAATAAATCCAACACTGGCATCAGCGTGGGTTTATTATTCTGAGAAGTTTGATACCAAACTTCCCAGTATTCAGTGTAGCCATTATGGAGCTGCGGAGTTCGTTTTTGACAAACTCCCAGACCATATACTTAATATGGCCACAACTGTACTTACAATGTCTAAGAATAGACTTGGACACTGTAGGGGCATATTGCTCATGCAGCTATGCCCTCACCTGTGGTA
Source organism: Pleurodeles waltl (assembly GCF_031143425.1). Classification (NCBI taxonomy): domain Eukaryota; kingdom Metazoa; phylum Chordata; class Amphibia; order Caudata; family Salamandridae; genus Pleurodeles; species Pleurodeles waltl. The sequence goes on along the minus strand of NC_090440.1, from coordinate 324,966,935 downwards.
TAGTGCACCCTGCCTTAGGGCTGTAAGGCCTGCTAGAGGGGTGACTTACCTATGACACAGGCAGTATTTTGTGTGCATGGCATCCTGAGGTGAATGCCGCCATGTCGACTTTGCCTTTTTCTCCCCACCAACACACACAATCTGCAATGGCAGTGTGCATGTGTTAGGTGAGGGGTCCCTTAGGGTGGCACAACATATGCTGCAGCCCTTAGGGACCTTCCCTGGTCACAGGGCCCTTGGTACCACTGGTACCTTTTACAAGGGACTTATCTGTGTGCCAGGGGTGTGCCAATTGTGGAAACAATTGTACATTTTAGGTGAAAGAGCACTGGTGCTGGGGCCTGGTTAGCAAGGTCCCTGCACACTTCTCAGTCAAGTCAGTATCAGGCAAAAAGTTGGGGGTAACTGCAACAGGGAGCCATTTCCTTACTCCGGGTTCTGTGCTAGAGACCCAGGGGGATCATGGAATTGTCACCCCAATACCAGAATGGTATTGGGATGACAATTCCATGATCTTAGACATGTTACATGGCCATGTTCAGAGTTACCATTGTGACGCTATACATAGGTAGTGACCTATGTATAGTGCACGCGTGTTATGGTGTCCCTGCACTCACAAAGTCCGGGGAATTTGCCCTGAACGATGTGGGGGCATCTTGGCTAGTGCCAGGGTGCCCACACACTAAGTAACTTGCCACCCAACCTTCACCAGGTGAAGGTTAGACATATAGGTGACTTATAAGTTACTTATGTGCAGTGTAAAATGGCTGTGAAATAACGTGGACGTTATTTCACGCAGGCTGCAGTGGCAGGCCTGTGTAAGAATTGTTTGAGCTCCGTATGGGTGGCAAAAGAAATGCTGCAGTCCATAGGGCTCTCCTGGAACCCCAGTACGCTGGGTACCTCAGTACCATATACAAGGAAATTATATGGGTGTACCAGTGTGCCAATGAGATTTGGTAAATTTAGTCACTAGCCTGCAGTGACAAATTTAGAAAGCAGAGAGAGCATAAACACTGAAGTTCTGGTTAGCAGAGCATCAGTGATACAGTTAGGCACCACACAGGGAACACATACAGGGCACATACTTATAAGCACTGGGGCCCTGCCTGGTAGGGTCCCAGTGACACAAGGACTAAAACAACATACATACAGTGAAATATGGGGGTAACATGCCAAGCAAGATGGTACTTTCCCACACTCTGCACCCGACACCCTCGGCTCGGGTCCAGGACAACAAACACCACAGAGAGGAGTCCCACGCGACTCCAACGACGTGGACACCCTGAGTCGACCTCCCTGCACCCACACGGCGACGCCTGCACAGAGGATCCAGAGGCTCCTCCTGATCGCAACTGCCTGGTAACAAAGGAACCCGACGCTTGGACCAAGCACTGCACCCGCAGCCCCAGGATCGAGAGGAACCACCTACCAGTGCAGGAGTGACCAGCAGGCGGCCCCTTACTAGCCCAGTCGGTGACTGGCCCGATACACCCCCCTGTGCCCTGCCTGCATCGCCAGAGTGACCCCCGGGTCCCTCCATTGTTTTCTACGGCAAACCCGACACCTACTTTGCACACTGCACCTGGCCACCCCTTTGCCGCTGAGGGTGTGTTTTGTGTGCTTATGCCGCTGAGGGTGTGTTTTGTGTGCTTATGTGTGTTCCCCCCAGTGCTTTACAGAACCCTCCTTGTCTGCTCTCCGAGGACGCAGGTACTTACCTGCTAGCAGCCTGGAACTGGAGCACTCATGTTTTCCATAGGCGCCTATGTGTTTTGGGTCCTCCTTTGACCTCTGCATCTGACCGGCCCTGTGTTGCTGGTGCGGTGGCTTTGGGGTTGCCTTGACCCCCTAATGGTGGGCTGCCTATTCCCAGGAGGCTGACTTTGTAAGTGCTTTAGTTACCTGAGAAACTAACCAAAACATACCTTCCCCAGGAACTGTTGATTTTTACAGTGTCCACTTTTAAAATAGCTTATTGCCATTTTTGCCAAAACTGTGTACATTACTGTTTTAATTCAAAGTTCCATACTTACCTGTGTGAAGTACCTTACAATTTATGTACTTATCTAAATTCTGAATCTTGTGGTTCTAAAATAAATTTAAAAAAGAATATTTTTCTATATAAAAACCTATTGGCCTGAAGTTAAGTCTTTGCATGTGTGTTCTCATTTATTGCCTGTGTGTGTACAAGTGCTTAAAACTACCCTTTGATAACCCTACTGCTCGACCACACTACCACAAAATAGAGCATTAATATTATCTAATTTTGCCACTATCAACCTCTAAGGGGAAACCTTGGACTCTGTGCACACTATCTCTCACTTTGAGTTAGTAAATTTAGAGCCAACTTCCTACAAACCTGTTGGTCTTGGTAAGCTTGTCACTAATTTCAATTAACTTATCCAACACTAGGTGATTATGTTTGCTGTATTTGGGTTAGAATGCCCTATGGCATTGCCATAAGCAATCTTCTATACTGATATTTGTGAGCCTTCTGATATTATTTCGCCTGTTGATAGTGGAGCTGCAGGAAGGCAAGGATTCTGATCTAGTGCCTGGAAGACAATTATCATTAGCAAAACTGTCATATGACTCAACGTTACTCCGATTAGCTTGTTCTGAAGACATTTACAACCACAATACTTTTTCCAGAGCCAGGCTTGTTTTTTCTACTCTTAACCCAATGTGAGCCCAAGTTACACAAGGACAATCTGTTACACAACAGTTTGAATTGGAACTCACCAGCTGTGTTGTGTGGAGTTGCATGGTAACTCCATATTTTTCTTCTTAAACATTTCTCTACTTGTAAACCTGAAGACAATGCAGTCTAACCCCTATGAAGCCACTTGCAAATGTTTGATGATAAACTTTCCTAAAAAGCTCTTCATCTGAATCGATTTGAAATGATTACCATTGTCTTAGACATTCTCACATGGTGGTCCCTCAACCTCAAAAACTTTCTGCGAAAAAACACAATAACACAAGCTGTATCAGGTTTGTAAACAAAATCAAAATAAATCCACTTTGAGAAATAATCTGCTAAAACCAGCAAATATCTTTTGTTGCTTGATAACTGTTCAAAGGGACCGGCAAAATCAAGTGATACTTTAATCCAAGATGCATCCGGCATGGGAGCCATATGCAACTGGCTTTAACTTGCCGTCCGATACTCATCAGAATCTAAGTATGTGCTGCATGCTGACACCCCTCTATTAACTTGTACATCCAAGCCTGGCCACTAGTAATACGGTTTCAGCTTGTGAATGATATTGGTGATCCCTAAATGCCCCTCATGAGTGTTTAAAAAGAAAGACTCCCTCTTGGTCGTGGGCGGTGCAAGGACCTCATATCTTAGAAAAAATCCTTCAACAAGAGAGAGCTTATCAGCAACCTGTGCAAAATACTTCAATCCTGGTTTCAAATTTATTTCGTTGTGCCGTCCATTCTGAACATACTTGACTGCTTGTTGTAGTACGGGATCCTCACCAAGACTTTTCAACCACTCTGGCCTGGATATAATATTGTAGGTTTCAGGCAGCTCTCCAGCAAGGGCCACAACAAACTCCACATCATCCTCTTGAATTTCAGAATTATTGACAATTAATGGCATACTAGAAAGGCAATCAGACCTAGCATTCTTTCCTCCAGGTAGATACTTTACCAAAAAATGTTATTCTTGCAACTTGGAAAGAATGCACACCAATCTGGCTAAGGCTTTGCATGGGCCTTTGCTATTGAGCATATATGTTAGTGGCTTATGATCTGTGAAAACGTCAGACTGAATGCCCCAGAGAAACATTTTGAACTTCTTCATAGCCCTATAACATGCTAACGCTTCCCTGTCTCTATAGTGCTGTAATTTAACTCTGCAGATCTCGGGGAATGTGAAGCAAATGCAACAGTATGTTCTGTGGTTTCCACCCACTGCGACAGGACAACACCCAAACCCATTTGGCTGGTATCCATTAACAGAAAGCAAGGTTTGTCTGCTGTAAAGACAGACAAAATGGGAGCTGTGGTAATGTGTTTTGACTTGAAGGAATCCATTATTCGTTTTAATATACCACTCACGTTTCTCCCCTTCCTTTAACAGATCTCTCAAAGGTTGTACAACAAGCACATATCCACGTATAAATCTTTAATAATACTCACAAAGGCCCAAGAATGAGCGCAAAGTATATTTGTTTTGAGGTGGTGTAGTGTCTTGAGTGGCAGAAACCAAAGATACTTTTTGTTTAATGCCGCCTTCTGATATGCAGTAACCAAGACAGTTTAACTGAATGACCTTAACCTCTTTGCTGCCAGGCCTTTTCCCCCTCACGTGCCAGGCCTTTTTTTGGCTATTTGGGGCAGATCACGCTTAGGCCCTCATAACCTTTTGTCCACATAAGCTACCCATGCCAAATTTGCATCCTTTTTTTCCTAACATCCTAGGGATTCTAGAGGTACCCAGAGTTTGTGGGTTCCCATGGAGGAGACCAAGAAATTAGCCAAAATACAGCGAAAATGTTTTTTGTTTTTTTTTTATTGGGGAAAAAAGACTGCAGAAGAAAGCTTGTGTTTTTTCGCCTGAAAATGGCATCAACAAAGGGTTTGCAGTGCTAAGATCACCATCTTCCCAGCTTTCAGGAACAGGCAGACTTGAATTAGAAAATCCAATTTTTCAACACAATTTTGACATTTTACTGGGACATACCCCATTTTTACTATTTTTCATGCTTTCAGCCTCCTTCCAGTTAGTGACAGAAATGGGTGGAAAACCAATGCTGGATCCCGGACAGCTAAACATTTCTGAAAAGTAGACAAAATTCTGAATTCAGCAAAGCGTAATTTGTGTAAATCGGTAGGATCTCCTACAGAAAATAACAGCTGAAATAAAAAAATATTGAAATTGAGGTAAAAAACATCAATTTTTCTACACATTTTACTCTGTTACTTTTTCCTGCGATGTCAGATTTTCAAAAGCAATATATCGTTATGTCGTCTGGACTCTTCTGGTTACGAGGATATATAGGGCTTGTAAGTTCATCAAGAACCCTAGGTACCCCAAGCCAATAAATGAGCTGCACCTTGCAATGGGTTTTTATTGTTAACCGGGTTTACAGCAATTCATATGTTGAGAAGCAGTTGTTATTTGCACATCTCTGAGTTCCAGGGTCCCCATACCAGCATGTGAATTACAGGGCATTTCTCAAATAGACATCTTTTTTCCACACTGTCTTACATTTGGAAGGAAAAAATGACACGGGGCAATAACACTTGTTCTGCTATTCTGTGTTCCCCCAAGTCTCCCAATAAAAATGGTACCTCGCTTGTGTGGGTAGGCCTAGTGCCCGTGACAGGAAACGTAACATGGACACATCACATTTTTTCCTTGAAATCTGATGCGTTTTTTGCAAAGTGCCTAACTGTGGATTTTGGCCTCTAGCTCAGCCAGCACCTAGGGAAACCTACCAAACCTGTGCATTTTTTTAAAACTAGACACCTAGAGGAATACAAGATGGGGTGACTTGTGGGGGTCTCACCAGGTTCTATTACCCAGAATCCTTTACGAAAAAAAAATTGGCAAAAAAAAGAAAAAAACACTTTTTCCTTACACTTCAGTGATAGAAAGTTCTGGAATCTGAGAGGAGCCACAAATTTCCTTCAACCCGGCATTCCCTCAGGTGTCCCGATTAAAAATGGTACCTCACTGGTGTGGGTAGGCCTAGTGCCCGTGACAGGAAATACCCCAAAACACTACATGGACACATCAAAATTATCAAATGCAAAACTACCAGTTTTTGCAGGGGGCGGTACCTGCGTTTTTGGTCCTGGGCTCAGCAGCCATCTAGGGAAACCTACCAAACCCAGACATTTCTGAAAATTAGACACCTGAGGGAATCCAGGGAGGTGTGACCCCACAGTGTTTTCTTACCCAGAATTCTCAGCAAATCTCAAATTTAGCAAAAAAAAAGTCACATTTTTCCCACATTTCTGTGTGGGATCACTGCACCAGCACACATTTTCTACCACCCAATGTTCCCCTCAGTCTCCCGATAAAAATTATACCTCAGTTCTGTAGGTGGGCCAAGTGCCTGTGACAGGGAAAAGCCAAAACATGTCGGAATTGAGGGGGAACCAAAGCGAGTCCAGAGGGCAGTTTTGAAAAAAAAAACGTGTTTAAGCTGACAAGTTGGGCAGAATTGTTATCGGTATAGGTGCAACAATGCCGGGTGGTAGGAATTCTGTGGATTCCTGCAGATTCTGGAAGGTTCCATCACAAAAATGTGGTACAGATGTGTGATTTCCAGCAAAGTTGGAGGTTTGCAGGGCATTGTGGGTTAGAAAATGGTGTGGGGTGCATGTGAAGCACACCCCCTGGATTCGCGCAGATGTTTAGCTTTCAGATGTGTCTAAGTCTCGTAGATTTTTCTACATTGCAGCGTCCCACAGTCCAAAAAAGTGCAGCCCTCACCATTCCAAGTGGGATGATTTTGAGAGTTAGACAAGCTCTCATGGCCCAAATGTAAAACCAAAACCCCATATAATCAAATGTCTTCTTGCTTGCTGTGGGATAATATGTTTTGGAGTGTGGGGAGAGCTGAAAGACTGTTACTCCCTTCAGTTGGGGTGGGGGCATAACCAGGCCCATACTGGTTGGTAGCCACCACCCTAATATTTTTTGTTTTTTTTAAATTCCCTGGCATCTAGTAGACTTTCTGGCCCCCCCCCGGGTGTGGACCAGGGGTAATTGCCCCATCTGTTCACTGGTGGGCAGAACAACTTTGGCCCCATTTATTTGGGGTGGGGGTATGGCCATACCCCCACCCTCTTATTTTGGAAAAAAAACGTCCCTGGTCTCTGGTGGGCTTTCTGCCAGCCCTTGGGGGTAGATGGGCCTTCCAAAAATAGGAATCGCTTCCCCTTCCACCTCTAGCCCCTCTGCCCCGGTGTGACGTCTGATGACGTCAGTGTGCTCATCAGAGGCCGCCCCCACCGCGCTGGAAGCATGGCTTCCAGCGCAGACTGAGATAAATGCTTAGTATTTCTCTTCCAATCCTGGGCTGGGAACAGCATAGAGACATGAAAGGAAAGGCCTTTCCTTTCATGTCTCTCTGAGCATTTCTGCAGCCCGATCATAAACTGATGGGGCTGCAGAAATGCCCACTAGACACCAGGCATTTTATTTTATTTTATTTTTATGACTATGGAGAGCGGCCCCTTTGGCAAGGGCCGCTCCCTAGAGGGTGCAATATATTATTAGGCCAATTCTGCACCCCCTGGAGGCAGATCGGCCTAATTATAATAAGGGGGGGTCAGAAGCCAATAGACGTGAGGGATTTTGTTTTTACTTCAAGAATGAAGGGGAGGGTCCCCTTGAATAAGCATCGCTCACCTGGGGGACAATTTATTATCAGGCTTTTGGCAGATCGGCCTATTTTAATTCTCTCCCCCCCCTCCCCACTAGGTGCCACTAGAAGCCATGGAGTTTTTTTTATGTTAACAATGAAGGGGAGTGACCCCTTGAGCAAGCGTCACTCCCCTAAGGGGCAATCGTTTATTAGGTCATTTCTGCCCCAAAGGGGAGCAGAAACCACTAGACACCAGGGATTTTTTTTATATGTCAGTTTTATGCAAGGTGAGTGACCCGTTAGGCAAGGGTCACTCCCTTGGGGGGGCAAATTTATTTTAGGCCACTTCTGCCCCTCTTGGGGGCAGATCGGCCTATTTTAATTAGGCCAATCTGCCCCCAAGGGGGACAGAAACCACTAGGCACCAGGGATTTTTATTTTTTACAGATGGGGAGCTACCCCTTAGGCAAGGGTCGCTCCCCCGGGGGAGGGTGGGGGGCAAATTTATTTGAGGCCATTTCTGCCCCCCATAGGGGCAGATCGGCATATTTATTTTATCCACTTAACCACTTAAGCACCATGTATTGGTGTGTGTTTGTTTAGGGGGTAGCCCCTTGGCCAAGGGTCGCTCCCCATGGGGGCACATTACAGTTGGCCATTTCTGCCCCCCTTGGGGTCAGATTGGCCTATTTTTGTAAGGCCCATCTGCCCCCCAGAGACCTTTTTTTTTTTAAACAAAGAGCGTGGGCGTATGGTCATAAATGGGGATAAAGTTGTTCTGCCCACTGTTGGGCAGATGGGGCAATTACCCCTGATCCACTCCTGGGGGGGCAGAAAGCCTAACTAGATGCCAGGGAATAAAAAAAAAAATAGTGGGTTGGTAGCTAAAAATCATCCCACTTAGAATGGTGAGGGCTTCACTTTTTGGACTGTGGGACGCTGCAATGTAGCAAAATCTACGAGACTTAGACACATCTGAAAACTAACGATTTTTCCCACGTTTTTGTGATGGAACCTTCCGGAATCTGTAGGAATCCACAAAATTCCTACCACCCAGCATTGTCTCATCTATACCGATAAAAATTCTGCTGCACTTGTCAGCCTAAAAATGTTATTTTGCAAACTGCCCTTTTGGACCCCCTTTGGTTCCCCCTCAATATCGACATGTTTTTGGCTCTTCCCTTTCATAAGCACTTGGCCCACCTACACAAATGAGGTATCATTTTTACCTGGAGACTGAGGGGAGCGTTGAGTGGTATGAAATTTGTCCCAGTGCGGTAATCCCACACAGAAATGTTGGAAAATGTGATTTTCTAGCTAAATTTGAGGTTTGCTGAGGATTCTGGGTAAGAAAACATTGGGGGAGCCACGCAACTCACACCTCCCTGGACTCCCTTGGGTGTCTAGTTTTCAGAAATGTCTGCGTTTGGTAGGTTTCCCTAGATGGCTGCTGAGCCCAGGACCAAAAACGCAGGTTCCCCCGCAAAAACAGGTAGTTTTGTTTTTGATAATTTTGATGAGTCCAGATAGTGTTTTGTGGCATTTTCTTTCACGGGCAGTAGGCCTACCCACAAAAGTGAGGTACCATTTTTATCGGGAGACTTGGGGCTCCTCTGATTCCAGAACCTTCTGTCACCGAAATGAGAGGGGAAAGTGTTTTTTGGCCACATTTTGAGGTTTGCAAAGGATTCTGGGTAACAGAACCTGGTCAGAGCCCCAAAAGTCACCCCATCTTGGATTCCCCTAGGTGTCTAGTTTTCAAAACTGCACAGGTTTGCTAGGTTTCCCTAGGTGCCGGCTGAGCTACAAGCCAAAATCCACAGGTACGCACTTTGTAAAAAAACAGCTCTGTTTTCTTTGTGAAAATGTGATGTGTCCACGTTGTGTTTTGGGGCATTTCCTGTCGCGGGAGCTAGGCCTACCCATGCAAGTGAGTTACCATTTTTATTGGGAGACATAGGCGAACAGAGAATAGCAAAACAAGTGTTATTGCCCCATGTCTTTCTCCACATTTTTTCCTTCCAAATGTAAGACAGTGTGTAAAAAAAGACATCTATTTGAGAAATGCCCTGTAATTTACATGCTAGTATGGGCACCCTGAAATTCCGAAATGTGCAAATAACCACTGCTTCTCAACACCTTATCTTGTGGCCATTTTAGAAATACAAAGGTTTTCTTGATACCTATTTTTCACTTTTTATATTTCAGCAAATGAATTGCTGTATGTCCGGTATTGAATGAAAACCCATTGCAAGGTGCTGCTCATTTATTGGCTCTGGGTGCCTAGGGTTCTTGATGAACCTACAACCCCTATATATCCCGCAACCAGAAGAGTCCAGCAGACGTAACAGTATACTGCTTTCAAAAATCTGACATTGCAGGAAAAAGTTAGAGAGTAAAACGTGGAGATAAATGGCTGTTTATTTCACCTCAATTTCAATACATGTTTATTTCAGCTGTTATTTTCTGTAGGAAACACTTGTAGGATCTACACAAATGACCCCTTGCTGAATTCAGAATTTTGTCTACTTTTCAGAAATGTTTAGCATTCTGGGATCCAGCATTGGTTTCTCACCCATTTCGGCCACTAACTGGAAGGAGGCTGATAGCACAAAAAATAGTAAAAATGGGGTATGTCCCAGTAAAATGTCAAAATTGTGTTGAAAAATTGGGTTTTCTAATTCAAGTCTGCCTGTTCCTGAAAGCTGGGAAGATGGTGATCTTACCACCACAAACCCTTTGTTGATGCCATTTTCAGGGAAAAACCATGAGCTGCCTTCTGCAGCCCTTTTTCCCATTTCTTTTAAAAAAACGAAATTTTTGCTGTATTTTGGCTAATTTCTTGGTCTCCTTCAGGGGAACCCACAAAGTCTGGGTACCTCTAGAATCACTAGGATGTTGGAAATAAAGGACACAAATTTGGCGTTCGTAGCTTATGTGAACAAAAAGTTATGAGGGCCTAAGCGAGAACTGCCCCAAATAGCCAAAAAAAGGCTCGGCACAGGAGGGGAAAAGGCCTGTCAGCGAACGGGTTAAAGGGCTGTCACATGTACCTGAAGCGCGTGACATAGCCCATGCGTCCATGGCCGAGTGTGCACGTGCATCCCGACCTTGTTTTTTGGCTGCCCAAAACACGCCATACCTCGAACACGTTGCTCTTACGCTCTGGCATATGGGAAGGACAGTATTCAGTTCTGGTATTTGGATTCTTTTGAAGGAAATTATTTGGCACCAGGTGTTGGTATTGCATCATGTACATGGGCATACTCTGTGTATGGTGTATGTATTACAGCTTTGAAAAAGCCTGCCTCAGATGACACGTGTTGGCTCGGCTGTACATTATATGAATTTTCATTGGAAACGGAAATCTAAGAGTGAGAAATTGCCCTACGACGAGGCACCATTTGGTGAGTTGGTTATAGGGAGTATCTGTTTTGGAGCTGATAGATTTGCAGTTAGCGATGTTTTACTAATCGGTTCATGTTTGTGCTTTTAAAGAAAGTTTAAGCACCCCTAACTTTAAATGTAGAAAGGAATCTTAATCATAAAAAACCTGGACAACCATTACAAATACGAGATGCATGTGAAGTTTTGGTTAGTATTTACTCAGTCAACAAGTTCTAATTGAATATAGTTGCACAGTTTGGGTGTTATGCAAATTATGCTAAATAGTTAAGAAGGTTAAGAGGTGAAGATTAAGATGCATGCGCTTTTTGGGACATGTTAGAAAATGAGATTGCAGGAAATTGGGTTACTGGTTTCTGGGTGGTGAAACTCTAAGCAAGCAGCAACCATAATTCTTGTCAGAGTTAAACTCAGGCAAACCCCAAATTAACCTGTGCTTCACTCGGTGGTAGCTTGGCAGTAATGCTGTCAGGCTTAACTTAAAGGCAATATGATAAGTATTTAGATAGAATAGTTTATTGCACAATTGTCACAATTATTTCATATAATTGCAATCTGATAGAGACTTCTAGTTGCAAATTCCTTACCTTTGAATTTCCCCAGGCGTCCGACTGGATCTGCAATTTCCCCAGGCGTCAGACTGGATCCGGAGATTTTTCTTGGATCAGAACCTCTACGCGCCGTCAGGTGGCGTCAGTCGACTCTGCCTGCATCGTTGGCGTCGTGCTCGCCGTGATGATGTTGGGGCTGTATATAGGCACCACCCCGGCGTGCTGATGTCAGTTTCTTTTCACGACTTTCCACGCCATTAGCGCAGAGCCATGAAGAACACTGAGAGTGGTGCAACAGAACTAGGGCCCTTAAGGGGAGGTTCCTGTCCCTAGAAATCAGTTCGCAGTGCAGAGAGGATGGGCGGGTTGGTAAGGAATTTGCAACTATAATATGCCTCTACCAGATATTTTGTTACCAAAGTTAAGTAACTTGTACATCTGACAGAGATTTCTAGTTGCAGATTCCTTACCTTTGACTAGATACCCAAGCAAAACCATCCCGGTGGTGGGCTGTGAACCAAGATCACACCAAATAGTCCTGCAGGACCGAACGGCCAAAGTAGCCTTCCCTTCAGACCGGATTGTCTAGGCAGTACTGTTTGGTAAAGTGTGCAGGGATGCCCACATTGCTTCCTGACAAATATCCAGGACTGGAACGCCTAGTGCTAGCACTGTGGTAGCAGCAGTAGCACTGGTGGAGTGAGCTCACAAATATTCAGGGGGTTGCTTTTTAGCCAGATCGTAGCATATTTTGATGCATAAGTGTACCCATTGTGAAATGGTCCTTTTCTGCACTGCCTTCCCCTTCTTTGCACCCACATATCTCACAAAGAGTTGATCGTCCACCCGGAAGTCTTTGGTATGAACAAGACAGAATGTCAATGCTCTTTTTGGGTCCAGCCGGTGGAGTCTACTCTTCAGGAGAGGGATGTGGGGGTGCATAAAATGTAGGCAAGGTGATGGACTGTCCGACATGGAAGGGTGTTACTACCTTAGGTAGAAAAGAAGCCCTCATGCGAAGCACCACTTTGTCACGATGTATGGCAAGAAAATGTGGCTTAGATGACAGAGCCTGGAATTCACTAACTCTGCGGGCAGAAGTAATGGCAACTAAAAAGACAGTCTTAATAGTTAAGAGCCTTAGAGGACAGTTGTGAAGCTGTTCAAATGGGGTACACATAAGGTATGTTAAGTCCAGGTTGAGATCCCATTGGGGCATGGGGAATGAGATAGGAGGAAAGAGATGTGTGAGGCCTTTAAGAAACCTCCCAACTATGGGAGATTTAAATAAAGAAGGCTGATCTGGTAACCCCAAGAAAGCAGAGATAGCAGAGATATCCCTTAAGAGTGCCCAAGGTGGAACCCTGCCAGGCAAGGTAAAGAATAAAGAGAAGAACTTGAGAAAGAGGAGCAGATAGAGGATCAATGGAATTGTCGATGCACCATGCCACAAATTTCTTTCAACGACAGGTGTCTTCAGTTTTGGTTGAGGGACACCTGGCAGCCAAGATAACGTCACAGACTTCGGGAGACAAGTCAAAAGACGTCAACTGTCGCCACTCAGTCTCCACGCATGAAGCCGCAGAATTGACAGGTTCGGGTGGAGGACCTTCCCCTGCTGCTGCGACAGAAGATCCTTCTGAAGGGGCAGTCTGATCAGAGGAACTATGGCCATGTTCAAAAGCTCGGGACACCAGACTCTTAGTGCCCAGTCCGGAGCCACCAGTATTACTTGGGCCCGGTCTTGCCTGATCTTCTTCAGAACTCTGGGCAGAAGTGGTAGAGGTGGAAAGGCTTACAGGAGGCCAGAATCCCACTTGTGACGAAAAGCGTTGCCGAGCGAGTGCCGCCTTGGAAACTCCAACACGCAAAACAGCTCACATCGCGCATTCTCTACGGAGGCGAACAAGTCTAACCAAGGTTCTTCCCACTGAAGGAAGAGACCTTGCGCCACCTCTGGATGTAGACGCCATACATGGTCGACCACACATCATCGGCTGAGTTAGTCTGCTCTGGCATTCAAGGAGCCTGCCAGGTGTTGAACCTCCAGGGAAATGCCCTGATGTTCCAGCCAAGTCCAGAGGCAAAGGACCTCTTGACAAAGGGTCCACGACCCCACTCCGCCTTGTTTGTTGCAATACCACATGGCGGTGGTGTGGTCTGTGAACACCTGCACTGCATTCCCCTTGAGGGAGAGAAGAAATGCTTTCAATGCTAGTCGAATCACTCGAAGCTCCAGATGATTGATATGGAGCCCGGTTTCCACCAGAGAGCAGATGCCTCTGATCTCTGTCTCTCTCATGTGACCACCCTATCCCAGGAGTGACGCATCTGTCACGACCGTAAAATCTTGACCTTGACCCAATCCTGATTTGTTAACCACCACTGTAGGTAGTTGGCTCTGTATATACTATCTCAAAGTAAGAGATAGTGTGCACAGAGTCCAAGGGTTCCCCTTAGAAGTAAGATATTAACAAAATTAGATAATTCTAATGCTCTATTTTGTGGTAGTGTGGTCGAGCAGTAGGCTTATCAGAGGGTAGTGTTAAGCATTTGTTGTACACACATAGGCAATAAATGAGGAACACACATTCAAAGTCTTACTCCTGGCCAATAGTTTTTATATAGAAAAATATATTTTCCTAATTTATTTTTAGAATCACAAGTTCAAGATTTGAAGTAAATACATAAAATGCAAGGTACTCCACACAGGTAAGTTAGGAACTTTGAATTAGAGCAATAACATATACAGTTTTCGTTAAAATGTCAATAAGCTATTTTAAAAGTGGACACAGTGCAAAAATCAACAGTTCCTGAGCGAGGTAAGTAATGGCTAGTTTGTCAGGTAAGTAAAACACAAGTCTCAGTTCCTGGGCATAGGCAGCCCACCGTTGGGGGTTCAAGGCAACCCCAAAGTTACCACACCAGCAGCTCAGAGCCGGTCAGGTGCAGAGGTCAAAGAGGAGCCCAAAACACATAGGATCCTATGAAGAACAGGGGTGCTCCAGTTCCAGTCTGCCTACAGGTAAGTACCTGTATCTTCAGGGGGCAGACCAGGGGGGGTTTGTAGAGCACTGGGGGGGACACAAGTAGGCACACAAAACACACCTTCAGCGGCACAGGGGCGGCAGTGTGCAAAGCAGGCGTCGGGTTTTGTATTGGTTTCAATGGCGGGACCCGGGGGTCACTCTAGCGGTGCAGGCAGGGCTCAGGGGGAGGTGAGAAGCACCTCCACCCAGTACAGGCTTTGTTCCTGGCCACAGAGTGACAAAGGCACTCTCCCCATGTGGCCAGCAACTCGTCTGGTTGTGGCAGGCTGGCAGAAACTGGTCAGCCTAACACTAGAAGTCGAATTGGTATTCAGGGGGCATCTCTAAGATGCCCTCTGGGTGCATTTTACAATAAATTCCACACTGGCATCAGTGTGCATTTATTGTGCTGAGAAGTTTGATACCAAACTTCACAGATTTCAGAGTAGCCTTTATGGAACTGTGGAGTTCGTGTTTGACAAACTCCCAGACCATATACTCTTATGGCTACCCTGCACTTACAATGTCTAAGGTTTTGCTTAGACACTGTAGGCGCATAGTGCTCATACACATATGCCCTCACCTGTGGTATAGTGCACCCTGCCTTAGGGCTGTAAGGCCTGCTAGAGGGGTGGCTTACCTATGCCACATGCAGTGTGAGGTTGGCTTGGCAAACTGAGGGGTGAGGCAGTGTGCATGTGCTGAGTGAGGGGTCCCCAGGGTGGCATAAGACATGCTTCAGCCCTTAGAGACCTTCCATGGCATCAGGGCTCTTGGTACCAGGGGTACCATTTACAAGGGACATATCTGAGTGCGAGGGCTGTGCCAATTGCGGAAGCAAAGGTACAGTTTAGGGAAAGAACACTGGTGCTGGGGCCTGCACACTTTCAGTCATAACTTGGCATCAGCAAAAGGCAAAACGGCAGGGGGTAACCATGCCAAGGAGGCATTTCCTTACAACCACTGTAGGTCTTTTGTAGTCCCTTCCGAGATCTGGACCTTGTTGGAGAGATTCCCCTGATGCTGCGCCCACTGGAACTTCAGGTCCCACTGCAGAGCGCGCAAATGCCATCTGGTATTTTGAACCAGCAGGATGCAGGAGGCCATGAGGCCCAGCAGCCTCAGAGTCATTCTCACTGAAATCCAGGACAGAGGCTGAAACATCTGTATCATAGCCAGAATATCCTGGACTCGCTTTTTGGGAGGAAATGCCCGAAACTGCACTGTATCCAGAACAGCTCAGATGAAAGGGAGCATCTGAGAAGCAGTCAGGTGTGACTTCGGCACATTGATAGTGAACCTCAGCAAGTGAACCTCAGCAAATGCAAAAGGTTTGCCATAGTCTGGAGGTGGGAGACGACTGTCTGGGGCGAGTTCGCCTTCAACAGCCAATCGTCGAGGTAGGGGAAGACTGGGACCCCTAACCTGCGCAGATGAGCTGCCACCACTACCATCACTTTTGTGAACACCCAAGGGGCCAGCGGGGAGCACGGTAAACTGAAAGTGCTTGTGAGCTACCAAGAATCGTAGGTAACGTCTGTGGGGCGGCAAGATGGGAATGTGAAAGTATGTGTCTTGCAAGACCAACGCTGCCATCCAGTCTCCGGGATCCAGTGCAGATAGGACCTGAGCCAATGTCAACATTTTGAACTTCTCCTTTTTTAGGAAGAGATTGAGGGACCGAAGATCTAATATAGGCCGAGGACCTTTTTCCTTTTTTGGATCCAGAGAGTAGCGGGAACATCAACCACGACCTACTTCTGGCAACAGAACCCTCTCTATAGCTCCTTTAGCCAAAAAGGTTTGGATTTCCTCACGTAGAAATGCCATATGATCCTCCGATATCTGATTGTACGAAGGTGGCATGGTTGGAGGAGATGTCTCGAAGGGGAGGGAGTAGCCCCTTCGGACAATTTGGAGGACCCACCTGTCCGACGTAATGGATTGCCATTGGGGCAAGTGATGGCAGATCCTGCTACCCACTAGCTCCTGATGTTCCCGTGGACTAGGAAGGCTTGGAGGCTGAAGAGGGAGCGGGGTGGACTGGGCGACCCGCTGGCTCCCTGATCCCCGGGGGCGTGGGATCCCACGTCCGTGGCCGTGCAGGGGCTGTACAGCATGCGTGGGTCGGTGGCCAGGGGGAAATTACGCAGTTGGGTGCCCTTTCCGTAGCTAGTAAAGGGGCGAAAGGCAGACTGCTGGGGTCTAGGAGCGGGCGTGAGGCCAAGGGACCTGGCTGTGGCTCGGGAATCCTTAAAGCGCTCGAGCATCGAGTCCCCCTTCTCTCCAAAGAGACGTGTGCCATCAAAGGGCATGTCCATCAAGGATTGCTGGACATCCCCTGAAACGCCAGATGCTCTCAGCCAGGCGGGGCGTCTCAATGCCACTGTCGATGCAACTGATCTGCCCAGAGAGTCGGTCGTATCCAGTCCACAACGAATCATGAACTTAGCTGCATCCCTCCCATCTGTTACAGCTTGGAAAAGGACAGTCTGGGCCTTCTCCAGACCTGCCGGCAGCACTTGTGTGACCGTATCCCAGAGAGTATGGGAATAGCGGCCCAAAAGGCATGTGGTGTTCACGGACCGTAGCATTAGACTTTTAGAAGAAAACAACTTCTTCCCCAAATTATCCAGGGAATGCGCAGATGAAGAGAAGCCTGGATGACAAGGCTCTCAGGGATGGGATGTTGTGAGGAATTTCGGGTCTGACGGCGCAGGCCGATGACGGCGGGCAATCGTGCTATTTACAGGAGCCTCTGTGTTGGGTCTGGACTAAATACCCAAAAGAACATCTGTCAGTGCTTCATTAAAGCGTAGAAGGGGCTCGGAAGAGGAAGACCCCGGCTGAAGCACGTCGGTTAGGATGTTAGGCCTAACCTCCACAGAAGGTAGCTCGAGGTCCAGGACCTCAGCCGCCCTTCTCACCACCATAGAGTAAGAAGCACCCTCCTCCGTAGCCACGCTAGGAGAGAGCATACCAGTGTCAGGGGAGGTGTCAAGACCACTGGCATCACCCAAATCCTGCACTAAGTCCATTTGGGGGTCAAGCTGGTATTCTAAAGGGTCCAGCGTCCCCTCCATACACTCCCCGTATCCAAACCCACAAGAATAAGGGTCTAAATCAACCCTGGGCCCAGGACAGCCCATAGAGAACGGAATCGGTGTCGATTAACGTTGTTTCGGCTCCAGGTAGTCAGGTATGAGGATGGGATCGATGTCGATTGTGGGCCCAACCGACATCGGGAGCATCGACGTCTGATCCGACGCCGCGGGAGGTCGCCGTGGCACGACCAGTGTCTGAGGAACGCAGAGGAAGGCTCTGTTGACGGAGGCCTAGAGCGGCAACGCTCTTCCCGCGTCGTATCATCCAATCGACAGGGTGAAGTCAAAGAACGCTTGTCCTTCTTCAACTTCTCTTTGTGACCCGAATGTCCTGATGATTTGGAGGACGATAAGTGGTGGTGACTCCGCAGCCGGTCTCGAGACCTTCCTCTCGAACGGGACCAGGAGCGCCGCGGAGTCGAGTGTCGGGCCACCATGAGCTTTAGGTAACACTCCCTCAAAGCTATCTGGTTTATGGCCTGACACTCGGAGCACGACTTCGGGTCGTGATCGCGCTCCAGCCACTAGGGACACACGAGGTGCGGATTCGTCACCGACATAGTTCGGTGACACAAGTCGCAGGGCTTGAATCTGGTCTTGCGGGACATCCCTCGACGCATCCACAAACTCGTCAAAAATTTCATCAAAAGTGTCGACATAGTCAAAAAATGAGGCAGCTCTCTCAGGATCTGTGTGTTGGCTGGCGCAGAAAGATAAGAACTGACGTCAGCGTGCCGGGGTGGCGCTTATATACGACCGCAATGTCATCACGGGAAGCATGACGCCAACAACGTCGACAGAGTCGACCGACACCACTTGATAGCGCACAGAGGTACAGCTCGAAGAAAAATCTCTGGATCCAGTTTGATGCCTGGGGAAATTCAAAGGTAAGGAATCTGCAACTAGACTATGGCGGTCATTACAACATTGGCGGTAAAAGGCGCTTACCGCCGTGCAGAAGACCGCCAACACACCGCCGCAGCTGCGGAATTTCACCACAGCTATTATGACCCACATCTCGGAATCTGCCAAAAGTCAGACACCCACACAAGTCCGCCACACCAAAGGTCAGTGATAAACTGGTGAAAACACAACTTCCACCATCACGCCAACAGAAATACGCCCACACTATCACGACACACAAATCCACGCAGCGGTCTTTCAACCGCGGTATTCCATTGGCGGTACACACCGCCGCGCTCAAAATACACACACTCTTACAAAACACAGCCACATTGGACAATTCAAAATACACACACCTGATACACATACACACACCACTCCCACACACCCAATACAATATAAAACACACACCCACAAACCCCTATGACCAAAAATTCAGAAAGAAGGCCAGAGAGAGACACCACGAGCAAGAACAACAGCATTCACAGGCACACAACACCATCACCCACACAACTTCCACGCACCTCATACAACACACCACTACATATCACCACACTTATCACCACACACTCCACCCCACACATCACCTACACCACCCCATGGCACGGCAAAGACACCCCAGGTTCTTGGAGGAGGAGCTCAGGGTCATGGTGGAGGAAATCGTCCGGGTACAGCCACAGCTATTCGGATCACAGATGCAGCACACCTCCATAGCTAGGAAGATGGAGCTATGGCGAAGAATAGTGGACAGGGTCAATGTAGTGGGACAACACTCAAGAAATCGGGAGGACATCAGGAAGAGGTGGAACGACCTACAGGGGAAGGTACGTTCCGTGGTCTCAAGACACCACCTGGCGGTTCAGCGGACTGGCGGGGGACCCCCACCTCCTCCCCCACAACTAACTACATGGGAGGAGCAGGTCTTGGCGATTCTGCATCCTGAGGGCCTCGCAGGAATAGCTGGAGGAATGGACTCTGGTAAGACAAAGCTTTACTATTACATCCCCCACCCTACCTGCATGCTATCACATACCCCCACCCTCCCCCTCCCCCCCAGCATCCCAACTCCTCACATATGTCCCAACATCACAAACCACACATCCCAACACCAAGCCCTGCATGCAACAACAAAGCATGGACACCCATCACCAAAGCATGCCCACTGCACATACCCATACACCCCCCTAAACCATCATCACACAAGCTCCCACACAGGAATGCTAGCACTGGGGTACACGGTCACCCACCCATTGCACACCATTACACACACAGATTTAATAAACATCCTTCTATACCCCTGCAGGACCCCTACCCAACGTCACCGGACAGGAGGGTCCACACTTGTCCACACCACCAACAGAAGAGGCCCACAATGATGACAGCACCTCTGTCCAACTGGATCTAGATGACCAGCCTGGACCATCGGGGACCTCTGGACAGACGCTTCCCCTCACACAGGAACAGGCCACCACAGACCTTCCCCCCTCTGGAAACACCAGCACAGCACCCACCCAGCGGGCCGATACCTCCGTCCCCAGGACACGTCAATCAGCAGTGTGTCCACCACTACAGGGAACCCAGGATAACCCACCACCCCAACAACAACAGGGACCTGGGGGCAGTGGTAGTGGGCACACGGTCCAGGGGACGGAGTCCCAGGAACACAGGGGAACTGGGAGGGCTGCTGTGCGACAGGGGGCAGACAGGCCAAGGGAACCCACTCTCCACGAGGCCCTCTCCTCCATCATGGGAGCCTACCACCACTCCCAGGAGACGATGGCAACGGTACTGGCCAAGTTTCAAGAGACCCAGCGCATGCAGGAGGAACAGTATATGGGCTTCAGGGAGGAACTCAGAACCATCAGCTCCACCCTGGGCACCATCGTAGGGGTGCTGAAGGAAGTACTCAACACCAGGAGGGACACTGTGGCACTACAAGGGGCCCCTGACACTAGCATGGACGATGAACTGCCCACCACCTCCGCCGGCGCTAGTGGACAGGACGCCCCGCCACAGGACCACCATACCAGCACCCCACCCCCTGCAGAGGGAGAACCACCCTGCAAACGGTCCCTGAGATCCAGGACAAAGACAGAGCATGATGCCAAGACCCCCACCAAGAAATGAGACCACCCTGATTGTCATCCTACTGTCCCACTTTGTCACCCTGTCCATAATTAAACTGCCCCAGCTCCACTTCCTATGCCCATATGGACAATGCAACTGTGAGACTAATAGACTGGACTCTGCCATGGACATTCCTCCACCATCACCCCTCACCATCTCACTACCACCTCCAATATTCAGCATTTAAATAAACACACCTAAAGCACAAAATGATCTGGAGTCTGTGTGATTTCGAAATAGTGAATTAGCATTAAAAATATTTTTTAAATAGTAATGTCAACATACCTATGTCACACAGCTCTAGTCCATGAGGAATCTAAGCAGATGTCACACAGTGGGACCCACATCTGTGAAATCGTAAGGGAAAGTGACAACTCAGTGACCATATACTGGGTGAAAATGACAGACAGTATAGAGGTAGTAGTGTCAAAGTACATGTAGTAGGCAGGTTTGTATTCCTACCTGTGCCTCAATGGAAATATTGCAGGATCACTGAGTCCCAGTTCTGCATGTCTTCTTCCTCTGCTTCCTCCTCATCACTGTCCACAGGCTCCACAGCTGCAACAACACCGCCATCTGGACCATCCTCCTGCAGAAAAGGCACCTGGCGTCGCAAAGCCAAGTTGTGAAGCATACAGCAGGCCACGATGATGTGGCACACCTTCTTTGGTGAGTAGAATATGGAGGCACCTGAACCTGGCCTTCAGGAGGCCGAAGGTCCGCTCGATCACCCTCCTAGTTCGCCCATGGGCCTCATTGTAGCGTTCCTCTGCCCTTGTCCTGGGATTCCTCACTGGGGTCAGTAGCCATGACAGGTTGGGGTAACCAGAGTCACCTGCAAATGGCGAGGGGCAACTGTTAGATACACACTAACCTGGAGGGATAACCCCAGACCCAGACAACCATTCCCACTGACTAGCTTCCTGGTGCTCACCTAATAGCCACACACGGGGCCTCTGGAGTTGCCCCATCACATAAGGGATGCTGCTATTCCACAGGATGTAGGCGTCATGCACTGAGCCAGGGAACATGGCATTCACATGGGAGATGTACTGTTCTGCCAAACATACATCTGTACATTCATAGAATGATAACTCTTCCGGTTTCTGTACACCTGTTCACTCCTGTGGGGGGGACCAAAGCCACATGGGTCCCATCAGTGGCACCTATGATGTTGGGGATATGTCCCAGCACATAGAAATCACCTTTCACTGTAGGCAAATCCTCCACCTGAGGGAAAACGATGTAGCTCTGCATGTGTTTCAGAAGGGCAGACAACACTCTGGACAATACGTTGGAAAACATAGGCTGGGACATCCCTGATGCCATGGCCACAGTTGTTTGAAAAGAGCCACTTGCAAGGAAATGGAGCACTGACAGCACCTGCACTTGAGGGGGGATTCCTGTGGGATGGCGGTTTGCTGACATCAGATCTGGCTCAAACTGGGCACACAGTTCCTGGATTGTGGCACGGTCAAGCCTGTAGGTGATTATCAAATGTCGCTCCTCCATTGTCGACAGGTCCACCAACGGTAGGTACACCGGAGGATGCCGCCATCTCCTCACATGTCCCAGCGGACGGTGCCAATGTAGGACAACAGCGAGCACAGAGTCAAACAACTCAGAGGCACGTACCCACAGTTTACCCAGAACACAAATCATACACAAAAGGTGGCCTGTATGTGTGTTGAGTCTAGGCCTAGGTATGTGTGACGCAGTTGAAAATGAAGCCATGTGGGCCCCTGAAATGGCGGCTGCCTGACCTGTAAAGTGGGACAATGGGATGTGAGGTAACTGCGCTGGCGTTGTACACCGTCGCGGTAGGCGGCCGAAGACCACGGCGCAATGCTGCACTGGTTAACATTGGACCCTATGGGTCCCAGGAGCCAATGACGATGTACGCCGGCGGTGACGGTACACACTGCCGCGGACATGACCGCCATTTTCTATCTGTTCAATCACTCAATACCTGATCTTCAACAGGAAAGGACCTACACTGCAAGTGCTGCTGTGACCTCGGTCTGGAAGAGACAATGGCTCGTGCGTCTGGGGAAAGGGCCCCTGCCTTCACATCGGATGAGTTGGAGAAGCTCATGGATGGGGTCCTCCCCCAGTACACGCTACTCTACGGTCCTCCAGACAAACTGGTAAGTACACAGGGAGCATGTTGTATGGGCTATGCCTGTCTGGAGAGGGCTGGATGTAAGAAGGAAGGGGGCAGAGTGCTGCGTACATGAAAGACGGTGAATGCATGTGCCACATGGCAAGGGTAGGGATGGGGGTCACTCACTTTGACGGTGCAGTTGGTAATGACTTCTCTTCTTCCCCTGTACATTTCATGTAGGTCAGCGCCCACCAGAAGAAATATATTTGGCGTGCCATCACCAAGGACGTCCGGACCCTGGGGGTCTACCACAGACGGAGCACCCACTGCCGGAAAAGATGGGAGGACATTCGCCGCTGGAGCAAGAAGACGGCGGAGGCTCAGCTGGGGATGGACTCCCAACGTGGGAGAGGTGCCCGTCGCACCATGACCCTCCTGATGTTCAGGATCCTGGCGGTGGCCTACCCGGAGTTGGATGGGCGCTTGAGGGCATCACAGCAGTCACAATGGGGTGAGTACACTCTCATTCTGCTGACTTTGCACGCAGTGGAGTTGTCTGGGTGGGGGAGGAGGGCTGTGGGTTTCCCTAGGCCAGGGCGAGTTCCGTAGGCAAGGCCCCTCCGTAAGGCAGGCCATGTGGCACCCCACCCCACCTCTGTAGAGTGACAACTACACCTAGTCATGCCCCTGTGTCATCTATGTGTGCAGATGTCGTCCATAGCCTTGTAGGACATTTCCCAGGAATTGAACAGTGGAGCCCAAGAGCACGGCGTAGTGCAGGGGGCTTCTGTGTCTGTCGTGTCTGCCAACGGTAGCGGTAATCCATGCACTCAACATGTCTTTCTTCTGTCACCCCCCCCCCCCTTTTTGTGGTCTCCCTGTTCTTGTGTGCATTAGCATCATCAGGCAGAGGAGCAGTGGCACCGGAGCACGAGGGAGCTGCATCCCACATGGCCCTGGAGGGCGAGACTACGGACTCGGAATTCACTAGTGGGACGGAGGGCGAGGGGAGCTCCACGGCGGGGACAGGAGCTGACACCAGCGACACGGACTCGTCCTCTGATGGGAGCTCCCTTGTGGTGGCAGCAACATCTGTGCCCCCGCATCGACAGGTACAGCCGCCTCCCCCGCTACCAGCACCGCACTCCCAGCAGCCCCTCAGCTTTCGCCCCGTGCCCGCTCACCCAGGAGGGTGGGCATCACCTTCGCCGCAGGCACCTCAGGCCCTGCCCCAGTCACCCCTGCTGCCCTCAGTGAGGAGGCCATTGACCTCCTCAGGTCCCTCACTGTTGGGCAGTCTACCATTTTGAATGCCATCCAGGGTGTAGAAAGGCAGTTGCAACAAACTAATGCATTCCTGAATGGCATTCATTCTGGTCAGGCGGCCCTTCACCAAGCTTTTCAAACTCTGGCCTCAGCACTGATGGCAGCCATTGTCCCTGTCTCTAGCCTCACCCCTCCAACTTCCTCTACCCAGACCCAATCCCCTGTACCTCTGCCTATCCCAAGCACACCATCAGACCAGCCTGCACACACCTCAACACACAAGGGAAGCTCTGGCAAACATAAGCACCACACATCCCACAGGCACTCACGCAAGCAACACACACATGCAGACACACCAACATCCACTGCCTCCACTGTGTCCTCCTCCTCGTCGTCTCCCTCCTCCCTCCCAGTCTCGTCTACACTCACACCTGCATGCACTACCTCTACAGCCACTACGTCCCTCACCAGCACACACCGCTCACGTGCAGTCACCACCCCCACTACCATTCACACGTCCCCTGTGTCCTCTCCCAGTGTGTCTGTGATGCCCCCTCGCAAGATACACAAACGCAGGCACACACCCACCCACCCAACAGCCATCCACCTCACAACAGCCTCCAGCGCATGCACCTTCACCCAAAGTCACCAAACGAACACCTCCTACTACCACCACCTCTTCCTCCACTCCCAAACCCCCTCCAGCTACCCGTCCCAGTGTGTCCAAAAAACTTTTCCTGTCCAGCCTTGACCTTTTTCCCACACCTCCCCCACCCCGTCCATCTCATAGGTCCCGAAGTAGCACCTCAGCCAAAACATCTCCGACACCAGTGGTGCCTGTAGTCACCGGTATTTGGAGTGCCAGTGTGGCATGGAGCCACAGCAGAGACAGTCCCCCACCTGTGAAGCATCAGAAGTTGGCCAGTGCCCGGCGGGTTAGGGGGAAGACTCCGGCCACCAAAGCCGCTCCCAGGGGTCCCGGTGGGAGTGTGGAGTCAGCTGTGACACCTTCCAAGGTGGGGAAGGGCCACAAGAAATCCGGCAAGTCTGGGAAGAGCTGCATGGCAGAGAAGACCGCCATCATCCCTGCTGCCCAGGAGGCCACCGCCAGCCCCAGCCCAGCTGCCCAGGAGGCCACCCCCAGCCCAAGCCCAGCTGCCCAGGAGGCCACCGCCAGCCCCAGCCCAGCTGCCCAGGAGGCCACCCCCAGTCCAAGCCCTGCTGCCCAGGAGGCCAGCACAGCTGCCCAGGAGGCCACCGCCAGCACCAGCACAGCTGC
Organism: Pleurodeles waltl; assembly: GCF_031143425.1. NCBI lineage: Eukaryota > Metazoa > Chordata > Amphibia > Caudata > Salamandridae > Pleurodeles > Pleurodeles waltl. The sequence continues at coordinate 324,941,830 of NC_090440.1, read as the reverse complement.
CCAGCAGGCCACCGCCAGCCCCAGCACAGCTGCCCAGGAGGCCACCGCCAGCCCCAGCACAGCGGCCCAGGATGCCAGCCCCAGCCCAGCTGCCCAGGAGGCCACCGCCAGCCCCAGCCCAGCTGCCCAGGAGGCCACCGCCAGCCCCAGCCCAGCTGCCCAGGAGGCCACCGCCAGCCCCAGCCCAGCTGCCCAGGAGGCCACCGCCAGCCCCAGCCCAGCTGCCCAGGAGGCCACCGCCAGCCCCAGCCCAGCTGCCCAGGAGGCCACCGCCAGCCCCAGCTCAGCTGCCCAGGAGGCCACCGCCAGCCCGAGCTCAGCTGCCAAGGAGGCCACCGCCAGCACCAGCCCAGCTGCCCAGGAGGCCACCGCCAGCAAAAGCCCTGCTGGGCCATGAAGGACCGCCAGCAAAAGCCCCGCTGGGCCATGAAGGACCGCCAGCAAAAGCCCCGCTGAACAGGGCACTGCCAACTCAAGCCCCACTGAACAGGGCACCGCCAACTCAAGCCCCGCTGAACAGGGCACCGCCAACTCAAGCACCGCTGAACAGGGCACCGCCAACTCAAGCACCACTGGCCCATGAGCGGCAGGGGCACTGACGCAACTGGGTCCGTCCCGGGGTGAGTGATGCACTCTGGGCACCAGTCCCCTTCCAGAACCAGTGGAGAGATCCAACCACTACCTCTGTCCTTAACAGGATGAAGCACTCTGAGCACCAGTCCCCCTCCAGAACCAGTGGAGAGATCCATCCACTACCTCTGTCCTTAACAGGATGAAGCACTCTGGGCACCAGTCCCCCTCCAGAACCAGTGGAGAGATCCATGCACTACCTCTGTCCTTAACAGGATGAAGCACTCTGGGCACCAGTCCCCCTCCAGAACCAGTGGAGAGATCCATCCATTACCTCTGTCCTTCACAGGAGGAAGCACTCTGGGCACCATGCCCCGTCCAGAACAAGTGGAGACTGTTATCTACTTGAGAGACTGTGGCTTTGCACTCCCCAGGATTGAACAGTGGGCAAGCCACCCACTGTAGATACTTGAGAGACTGTGGCTTTGCACTACCCAGGATTGAACAGTGGGCATGTGGCCCCCTCGTGGATTTGGTGTTGTGCACTCAAGCGGCTGAGGTGCCCCCCTTTCCCTCCCCCTGAGGTGCCTGTTTTCTTGGTATCTGATGCCCCTGCAGTGTTCTCTCCGTCATGGTCGGGGATCTTGTGTGGGTCTCACCCATACCGTGTGGTCCCAGTGTTCCACGGACTTTCTTTGTGCAATACCTGGACTACTATGCCTGGTATTTATTTTGTACATGGTGTATATATATATATGTTTCTGCCTACTTGTTTTTAATATATTCTGATGGTCACACTCATTTTCTTTGGTCTTTGCATTCTTCCGGTGGGGTTGGAGTGTGTAACTGTAATGTACTGATATGCATTAGTGTGTGTGTTGTAGTGGGTGAGGGGGGGTGGGGGTAGGGGTGTTGCGTGTGTGTGTCCCTGTTTTTTCCCTCCCCCCTCCCCTGTGTCGTAGGTGCAGTACTCACCGTGGTCTTCGCCGCCGGCGTTCGTGCTCCTGGTAGAGGAGCAGGAAGACTATTGCAGGTAGGATTTGGAGTTCCGGTTCCATGGTGTCCTCGTTCCTCGTGGAGTGTGTAGAGGTGAGCGTTTTCCCTTCGAAATTCCTGTTTCTGCCGTGTTTTTATCCGCAGTGAATCCACCCCGGAAAAGGTGGCGGATTGGCCTGTCATAATAGTGTGGGCGGTACATTGTCTCCCGCCTGTCTGTTGGCGGTGACCGCCACGCTGTTTGTTTGTACCGCCGTGGCGGTCGGAGTGTTAAAGTGGCTGTCTTTGTTGGCGGTTTCCGCCATGGTCGTAATTACAAATTTTTTACTGCCGGCCTGTTGGCGGTCTTACCGCCGCTTTAACACCGTCCGCCAGGGTTGTAATGACCACCTATGTCTCTTCCAGATATTTCGTTACCGAAGGTAAGTAACTTGTACATATAGTACAGGCTAAAATTAATTCTAAAAATGTAAAAGGCAAGCAAGGTCTGTACAGTGGCACAGGGGGTTGGATCTGCTCCATTAGCTGCATAATTTGGTGGCTATTACTGTCTCTTGTGTTTTTAACTCTGACTGTCTAGTAAGGGGAGGTTTCAGAATCTGTATCCCATGAATGTTTGTTTGAAATGAGTCGAGAAACCTGCTTCCAGATATGGTTGCGGTGCTAATGTGTAATAGTTCTGAATTAATATCCAAACGTGGCGATGCTTAGCAAAGGTAATCTTGTCTTCAAGCAGTGATTAGGGGCCTGATGTATGACGTGATCTTGCGGTTGCAAAAGGCAGATTTTGCCTTTTGCAACCAGAAAAATGACTTTTTCTGATGTACCTTCTCTATTTTGAAAGCCGGCATGCAAATACTGACTCCCAAAATAGGGATAGCGGCTCACAATTAGGCAGGGGCATTCTTTTGGTATCCCTTACTAATTGCGAGTCGCAGTGGCATGCATGATTGTTTTGTGACCAAAACTGGGGTAACACATAATTGCAGTTAACACCAATTTCAAATTTGTGATAACCGTTTCGCAAACTGGAAGTGGTCCCCATGGGACCTCTTCCCCTTTGTGAATAGAAGCAAAAAAATTTTTTCAGAGCAGGTAGTAGCCCCGTGGACCACTTCCTACTATGAAAAAATTTTAAGAAAACTTTTCATTTTTTTTGTTTGAAATGCATCCGGTTTTCCTTTAAGGAAAACAGGCTGCATTATAAAAAAAAACTGCTTTATTTAAAAAAGCAGACACAGGCATGGTGGTCTGGTACCCCCAGCAGGCCAACATCCCTGAGAGTGCAGCCGTTTCCAATGGGGTCGCAAATTACGACCTACCTCATGAATATGGATGAAGTAGGTTATTTGCAACCCCTTTGGAAATCGCAAACAGTGTAGTTGACACTTTTGTACATTTGGTTTTGGGACTCACAAATGAATCGCAAATTGCGAGTTGCAAAACATACGGTTGTATATCTGGTCCTAAGAAGCTATTAGCTTATTTACTGTTCTCTCGGAAGTGGAATAAGTTCACTGGAGTTCCAAAAGCAACTTATGTTTTAATTTATCCAGTGACTGATCCAGATATCTGTTTGTTCGTGCGGTAGGTGCTCCCTTGCTATTTCTTGTCACAAGTACAGATTTAGAGGTTTCTCTGTAGTATTTTTCAGCCTGTAGCATACTCTCACAAATGTGCACTGACGGACTACTCATTGTTTTGTGAGGCCTAGCTCCAGTCTTGCCTGAGCTTTAGATGTTTTTTTGGAAGGGAAAAGATGTACCTGGATGTTTTTGTCACTATGATGTCCAAATATTTGGTATCCACCTCACAAAGTGCCTTGCTGCTGTATGTCAATGTCGGCGACATTTTTGCATGCATTACTTTCAGGATTGTTTGTAGTGAAGGCCTCTTCAACGGTCTCTACAGTTTTTAGGCTTGAGCCTGTGATTGTATGCGCTCGTGCAGGCGCATCGCTTGTGAGATGCTGTTGCTGTTAGTAAATGGCTTGGAGCCCACCTGTCGCTCACCATTTGTTGGCTTGCCTGGCAGTCTTCTTTATACCCTCATAATTCGGGCGTGGCACCATTTCCGGTCCTGTCTGTGGAGCAGGGACTGCTCTGATTGATTTAACTTAATTCTTGTCCGTCTCCTGTTCCTCACGGGATTGATGTACTATTTCTTTCCCCCTCCCACTGCCTGCTGCTCCCTCATTAGTGGTTATTTTCTTGTTTGGAATGCCTTATTAATCAGGGTAGCGTGGTAGACTACCCTGCGTACTTTTTTTTTTCTTCTTACAGTTTTAGTTTAATTTTGTTCCCATTTTGCTTTTAGTACCTCCTGCTTTTTAGTTATATTGACCATTCTGTTTAAGGATTCTCCTCTCCTTCACCTGTCATGAGACTGAGCCGGACCCGAAGGTGCTCGTCGGGCCTCGGGAGGGTCGCATTGACCAGGAACTGGTGCCCCCGTCAAGAACCCCTGTGTGCTTGAACTGTGCTTCACCCCACTGCAGAAAGCAAAAATAGGTCTTATTTATGTGTGTGTGCGTGCGTGCACTAGTTTGCTTCTTGTACCATGCGGGAAAATACCTCATGATGGTCTGTGGAGTACTAGATCATGGACTGGATTTTTGTCTCCTCTATATTAACTGTGTCTTTCCATCGGACCTGCATTTTACATGCCATTCAAAGAACTTCCAGTATCTTAGCCACCACATGCTAACTGCAAACAGCCCCTTCAACACTCTGCACCAGTATTTTACATGATGCAAGGCAGAGCTCCTTATCCGTAGTTAATCCCCAGCTGCCTGCACACATCGTACTTGTTGTGACATTGGCTCATCTCAGCCTTTACATCTAGAGTGAGACGAGATGCGTGTGGGGTTTCGCTGTGTAAATTAGACGAGCCCGCCTGACATGCTGATGCTCATGTGTAATGCAACATGCCCTCCAGTAGGATACCAAGCAGCCGATTGTGTGTGTGTGTGTGTGTGTGTGTACACAGCGGGCCGCTTGGGGGAAAGAACATGCCAGTGCGTGTGCCTGGTGTCCGTGACGCCCAGATCTTTCCCTGTAGAGACACAGCCACTCCCCACCCAAACATGAAAAACAGCAGCCAGTGCCAGCGACCTGCTGCCACGCTGTTAGCTTCACTGCTGCAAAATGTCAGTTTGGACGCTCCTTGGACACCAGTTGGGCTCAGTGTGTATGTGTCCATAAAACAGTCCTTGACCAGACCTCAAGCTAGAATGTCAAAAGTGATTGAAATAATTGACAGGAGTGCGGACCCACATACCTCTGTATTAGTTGTGTTGGCTTGGGGTTTTAGGACTAATAAAATATGCAACAACATACTGCCTTGTTTCACTATACGTTATCAATATAAAATGGAGACACATATAGCTGCCCCGCAACAGAATAGCAGAAGTGAGATTAATTTGGAAAGTTTAAAAATAAGCCCTCCCAGCCTTATTTACACAAACGATAAATGCTGAGAGTTACGTCCAGTTTCTTTAAATGTAGAAAGGTGGGACCGGTGTGTTGTCACAAAAGCATACTGGAATAAATTCCATCTGGCACAGATGCACAAGTTAGCACCTGCACAACTATTTCTGAAAGTTCATGAATTGTGCAAACGTTACTTCACCTCTGACCTCAACCACAAACCAAAAACCGTTTCAAAGCATTTTTTCCCTCTTTCTTTCATTTTAGTAAAATTAACTGCAGCAAGTTTCTCATCACATTGAGAAATTGGTCACATTGCAGATAAGACTCAGGAAACAATATCGCGCATTTGCCCATGTAGTGTAGTGGTAAATATTTATTCGGTTGTTGTTCGCCTGTTAGGTTTAATGGAATTATATCTTTGTCTTTTGCCTATGTTGACAGATCTTGCAGCAAAAGTGAAGCAAGATATGTGGCTTCATTATCAAGCAAGGAAACCAGCCTGTTGTTTTCTGGTAGTGACCTATTACTTCCCTTTTAATATGTGTTGATCAACAACCCTATTAATTTGGTATCTCTTCATTTTGCAGAACAAAAGTATAAAACTTGGGCAGTTGATTTGACCAGAACTCTGGACTTATATTATAAATAAATTACTTGTGGTATGCCGTTGGGACCCGTGGCCCCATATTGGGGGCTGTCCTTGATGATTTCTAAGAGCATGCACTCTCACCTGGAGTTTATACTTGCAGCCTCCTTGTCCTCCCATTCTGGGTTTTGATGGGTATATGTTTGTGGACTTTGTGATGCTATGCACGTTGGAAGATCTATTTATTGCAGGGATCTTGTTTTGACTCGTATATCAAAATGTTGCCCTAGGAAGTCTAGCCACTGGGCCTTTGGCATCTTAGAGTTATTATGTTGTAAGTGCATCGGCCGGTGCTATTGATTGTCTGACAGAATTTTATTTTAGATTTGCACTTTTGCTTGTATAAAGCAGTTCTGTCCAGGAGAGTCTCCATCAATGGTTTCCCATGCTTTAAAGAAAGTATTAGGCTCTTTGGTCTCTCTCGGTGCTCTACTTTAGATCTAGATGATTTATTATTAGACTCTGTTTACTTTAGATCACTGCAAAGTTGACTCAGTCTACCTCAGGCTTGTTCATCAAGGAGCTCGTAAGCTACTGGTAGTCTTTCAGCTTCCTGTAAGTAGCTCTCCTGTGTGCAGCCCAGCCTACTAAATAAGAACCTTTTTCTTGGTTGAATTAATGTATCATGCTGAAATTATATATTCAAGACAAAAATTTCAGAATTCACACTGATGTCTGGAGAAAAATGGCTGGATTTCCAAAATAAGTTTTAAAGAATTATATATGGCAATCATTGCTAATGATGTTATGTGATTATCTGAAGTGGTCATTATTACAACACAAATAATATTAGTAGCTTGTGATGATTTTCATTGGACGCAAGTAGCTCTTATTACACAAATAAGATAGAGACCCCTGTCTACTGCCTTACTGGACTGGCTAAAAAATTGTATAAATAAGGTAGGAAAGGAAGATGCAATTTTGTCTCCACAAGGTGAATTATCTTGATCATAAAATTTTTGCAAGAGAGCGCCACTTGTCAGAATGGGTTGAAGCCGTTTGTAAGTTGCCCTGTCCAGTGACTGTCTTCCAGGTTCAATCATTCTTGGGTATGACTGGATGCAGTAACAATGGATCCTTGGGATTCTACCACTACAGAGCCCTTGCAAAATTATTTCAGAAAAGACACTCCTGAATGTTTGCAATGGTCGATGGAAGCTGAACATTCAACTATGAAAATAAAACAAGACCTTGCTTTTGTGTCTGGTTTGGGCCCTCTGTCTATGCCAAACTTTTCACTCTGTATTCTAGAGTGTCTTTTTTTCTTTTGCACTGACAGGCAGCAAGGTGTTCTGATGGAATCTCCTTTCTGCAGATTCCTAACCTTATGAATATCTTTCCAATGCCAGACTGTGTCCTAAAACATTTTCCCATGGATTAGCTTTGCAGTTCCAATGACTCTAATAACGGATCTATCCCTCGTGGGCGTGAGAGTATACGACTATATATGGTGCCAAATGGTAGGTTAGTGTCTACCTCATCGCTGAGGATCCAGAAATGCTCTTGGTTTTTTTTGCCTATGAAATTGTCCAGTGAATTCCATAGTGACTTGGTCAAATATCACTTTTGTTAGGTCTTACACCATATCGATGACTTGGCACAAAAATACTTTTATTGGATCCACATGCCATCTGTGTGTGGTGTCTGGGATCCGACCACAACCCACTGTCTGAGATTGGCATAGTTCATGCATCCAAATATGTTCAAGCAGAGAACTCCAAACTAATTTTGACAAAAGTATGCAAGGACACTTGAGGAGTTACTATTCAGCCCTTCCAGTAAGTGTTCAGATAGAAAGCCTTTTCCAAAGGGACCCTCTGGCAAAAAAACTCCCAAGGAAATTAAAGTTCTCTTCCTCCTAGAGAAAACTGTGTGCTCCATGAACCCATCGGAGACCCAGATACACTATTCACCTGCCTCTTCCTTGCCACCTGAGCAGATTCCATTTTTTAAGAAGATGAATCCAGAGTTTTTAGCTCTTGTCTGCTGATCCTTTTCCATCAAGGCTTTTCTACTTGCCATATTGGGCATTTTCATGACTGCCAAACAACACTTTCAGTCACTCTCCAAGGGCGAGCCTTATCCCACGAGTTTTTGATTCCAGTGGCTGTGACCCTCAATGCCACTTGATTCTTTGGATCCAAAGACTCCAGCCTTAGGACAGCTTCTGAGGAAGCTTTTGCCTGTTAAAGGCCAGGCCCTTATGCCTTGGCCACGGTCCACAATGCAATCTTTGACACTAACCTTGGAGACGTTTTCAATATTACTTCCACTTTCCAAGTCGGAAGAGACATTCAAGTGAAAAAGGAAAAGGTTTGTGAATGCTTTGATGGTGAACCTGTGGCTAAGTGCTTCCCTAGATCACAGAAGTAGTCCCAAATGGAAAAGCCTTCCAGATCAGATTCCAATACCTTGAACATGCCTTTAGGGATTGTGGTTGCCCAGAGGAAGATGAATAGGAGGCTCATCCCTTCTTTACATACAGCTGTTGGACTTTACTTCGATTTATAAATCACAAGTGGCATTGACACATCTCCAGGATGGAATATCACCCTGCTTCAGAGGACGTCTGCTCAATGAACTCTGTTTTGCAAAAAGTGACAGATACACTTGAATTCCCTTGCCTCCTGCTGAAATGAAGTCCACCTTCTTAATTGAAATCTTGCATCAGTACTTAGCGGCTCCAGAACAAAATATTGTCGAGCAGGTTTTAGCTGTTTTTGTGAAACCTTGTTCTATCTGGCAGTCCACAGACAAATTGCATGGTGCAATAGGAATGCACCTTCTAACCCAAAATTCTTCTTGACATATCCTTAATTGGAGTGTTTGGTGGTACAACCATTCTCTGTCAAATGGAATCCTCATTTTTCCCATTGATTTTAGGGACATGCGTTTAAAGTGCTTGACTTCGGTGGCAGAAAAATCTTTGTATGAGGCACGATAGCTATGCATGCTTCCTATGTCACAAGCCTTCTTGGCTAGTATGTCCACATCCTGTAGGAAATGGCAAAGATGGCTGTAATCAACCTTGCTAGCTATATGAAAAAGCTATTCTTTGACCTGGTAATTAAGCCTTCCAGGCAGATCTTGCAGTGTAGGCTGGATTCTGCCAACACAATGGCTCGTTAAATGGCTACAGTGATTAATGAACACAAACATTGCTAGATGTGTTCTACAGATTTTCCAGGAGATATGAGAGTGGTTTTAATATAGACAGGTGCTTCAGTGGCGAGTGGCCCATAGAAAGGGTGTTCATGAAGGAGAGGGGAATGCATTTTATATCCTTTACTTCTTGGTCCCCAAGAAGGAGGAATTACCAGGCTGTTATCGACATTTGGCTTCTAAATCTCTTCATTCACCAAAGCAGGTTTAAAATAATGCTGTCCTTGAGCCATGTTCTGTTGCCCTTCAATGTGGTTGATTGATTGACGTACCTTAATCTCCAGGATGCCTATTTCCACCTACCGATCCTCCCTGCTCACAGGTCGGACCTCCTATTCACTGTGATCACAAGAATAAGGAATAACATACACAGTAATCAATAACAGGAATAGTTTAAAGGCAGAAACAGGAGGAAACTCAGCATTTCCCATCTATAGAGGGAAGTTAACCCTAATAATGCAGAGGACTAGGCGAACATGAGTATTCATATCTTCAGCATTAGCCCTATAATGTGGGGGATGTGAACATTTCTTTCTCCTTGGAGACTTGTGGGCACACCCAGCTTGCACTGGAGGCTTACCTGTCTTCACAAATACTGGGGGTCAATGTGAAATCACTGCTGCATCACCCTTTGGGCCCTCCAACTTCATCCTGTCATACGTGCGCTGATGTCATTGATCCACTAAAAGATTCAGTTGCTTGCAGAAGAGAAGCGGTGTGGCTTGTCTGATGGGATTTCTCCCTTCCCCTCCAGGCACCCACCAACAAGGGAGGGGCACTACTGAAAAGGAAAAAGTCACCCTTTTCCAGTAGTGCCTCTCCTAAATGGATTCCTGCTCGGGAATCGCGGATATGATGTAGTCCTCTTGCAGGAATCCCCACTAGACACCAGATAAGCTTTTTTTTGTTATTGGTGGAGGATTGTCAGCCTTTCCAGCAATGGGTTGACCCATAGAGGATATATTTTAATGAAAAACATTTTCTCATCCTTGGGGTGCTGATTAGGCCCACCAGTATACAGCGATTGGCCCTCCCAGAGAAGTAAAAATGGCAGTGGCCATTTTGTTTATTCCTACTCCTGCCCAGGGGTTTGTGCTGCCTCCTGGGTAAGAAAAGTGACATGAGGGGCAATGTTGGTTAGGGGAGAGATTTCCATTTCCAGTGGTGCCACTCTGCCATGGATTCCTACTCGTGATCGCGTCTTGGGCTGTGATCCCCGACCACGCATCCCCATTAACCATCAGTAAACATTTTTTAGGAGGAGGGAGACACTAAAGCTGACCTCCCAGTGGACATAATTCTAATTTGTCTTCGGCCCACTACATCATACAGCATGGGGAAATGGCTCAGCCCATGTCAGCCACTGAGTAGCTTCACTGAGAGTGATGACATCCTATATGTATTACAGGGGCTTTCAGGCAGCCCTCTTCATTTGTCTTTTATGTCATTAATCATTTGTCTTCAGCCCACAACAACATATACCATGAAGCAGGGGGTCATCTCACTTCAGCACCCGGCTAACTGTACTGTGGGTGATGACATTCAATATATATGAAAGCAGTCTTCAGCCAGCCATCTTCATTCATTGTTATATTGTTGTGTCATTCACTTTTGTCTTTGGTGCAATAAACTATACAGCATATGAAAATGGGCCACTCCACTTCAGTCATTGGCTAGCTAGCTTTTCTGTGAGTGATGACCTATATTAATTAAAGGGGTTTTCAGTCAGCCCTCTTTCTATTGATCTACTGTGTCATTCACATTTGTCCCCGGTCCACTACAGCAAACCGCATGGGTCAGTGAATGAACATAATTTAGCCATTGGCTAACTTCACTGTATTTGATGGTGTTCTTCCCTTTCACAAGGAACAGAGTAGCTCCCTTCAGTGTCTGGGATTACTATTGCAATATGTCCTTTGTGAGACCAAAATAACTTGCCTTCATCCAATATTTCTAGACAAATGAGAGATAAGCAGCTTCCCCAGCAAATCCCATGATTATTCAAGGGAGGGGGCATAATTCATTTTCAGTATTTTACCTTTCCTGACGGCCCCCGCTCCACCAAAGAGAAGGAAAATTAAAATTTGTTTTTTAATTGCATTTTAGTTTGCTTTAATGTGTCTATCGAAAGTTGAAGTAATTGTTTCCTTCATTTTCTCTTGTGTGGCAGCCTCTCACCTAAGCCACTTTATTTATATATTGATTGAATTGTTTTTTTTCTGCCTCTTTTCCTATTGTACCACACCCACACTTAAACCCCATTGCATTAAATTCTTACTTTAAGCTCCTATCACTCACATATCATTGTCAGAGAATTAACATTTATTCAAGTACCTCTGCATTCTACCTAGCACACCGCATTTGAGGAAGAAAGTTTTAAAGAGGAAAAATTGACAGACTATTTGGATGACTGCTGTCTATGGTTTTACTCAAACAAAAGAGGGGCACTACGAGGCCGGTTCTGATACTGCATCTGAAGGATGAGAGCCTTGCGTTTATTTTAAGTTTGGGGGTTCCATTCTTTGATGGCTCATCTCCCAGTTGTTCTGAAGAACATGACCATACACCACTGCAGTAGTGATATCCCTTGCAAGCCCAGTCTGTGCAACTGAGAGACAGTGTAACCCACAGCAGTCAGATCTGCAGAGCAGAGGAAGAGTGCTTACTTGGCAGACCTGTAATAGATTTCAACAGCAAATAACCCCATTTACTGGAAATGCTAAATGTAATGTTAATACTGCACATTTTCAACCCATTGACTACTTAAATCTATTCTTTGAGCAAATTATGCACAACATGAATTTGTGTTTGTGAGAGAGCATGGAGGCACTCTAGTGCTGCATTTTCGTGCATATCTCTACACTCCTACTTCACTGAGGGAGTTGAAAACATTTTAAGGCCTTAAACTGTTTTTGGGACTATTGCACAAATCAGCAGTAAAGTATTACAGGTCTACTTGTATGGTTTAGGTAGCTACACTCTTCCCATCTGTCATGACCAGAGATACTTTTTTTGATTTGGGAGCGTGGGTTGCATTTAATTGATAACTCTGCAGCATTGCCACAGGAAGACCCAGACCATGACAGGTTGTTCAAACGTCAGCCTGTTGTGGAACATTTGTCAGCAACATTTTTAGAGATGTATACTCTGTGGAAGAATACAGAGGATGACTGCTGTTCAGACAGTACATAGCAAGCCCAAAAATCTGTTACAGTATCAAACTGTACTCTCCGTCCTTATACCTGTGCCATTTGCCCGCCCTGCCCCTGGTGCCTTCTGATTGAAGGAACTCCAGGAAGAAGCTCAGCGTAGAAGGATTAGAAACTGCTTTATTAGAGTAAGGACGCTATTTGTTTTAAAAGAAGCCAAACAAGATGACTAAATTTCCCATCATCCATCTACACACCTCCAACTGCCCCCTGAGCGCCTTCTCCCAGGACCTACTTAATGCATGGATGCATGGATGCACGGTGGTGCGCCAAAGGCAAACATATCCATGTCTGTCAACGCCCAGCACCAGCTACTCTAAACCTTCCTCCCTTTACCCAGTGATACCCTGCCACCCCCCTCTGTGTTCTTAACACGACCACTGCTTTCACACCACACCATTCTGCATGGAGGGATCATTCACATGCACCTCCTGCAAGTTCTCATGTATTCTCCCACCCCATACAGCTACCACTCCAGGACCCCACTCACTCCCACTCCCAAAAATCAGCCACTACCCATGCAACATGTTACATTTTTGCCCACCAAACACACCACAGAACTATGGAAGTTATTGCATGAGCACTTTTAGGACCTGTTCTTCCTTATGGAAACATGTCTAAACCCATCTTCTACACGGGACATCGCTGCAGCCATCCATAACGGTTACAAGATAGCCAGGCAAGACTGTCCGCAGAAGCCCTGTGTCATCATCATATTCAAAGATATCATTAGTTGCACAACCTACATGGACACCCCCACCCACTACATTGAACACCCCACGTTCAGGAGACGAAAACAGCTAACTTCCCCATGGATGCAAACTTAATTTATAGTCCTCAGGGCCAGCATAAATGTTTCCAGCAACATTACGGACTTTGTTGCACCTTCTTTCTTCTCGGAGACCTTCACTTTCACCTAGAACACCGCGCTGACCTAAACTCTACAGCCCTTCTAGAAAACTTCAGAATTCTTGGCTTCACATTACCAAACCCCTCATTGCTGGACAGCTATTGGAACCGATTTTCTACTCAATCAGCAACATCACAATCAACAAACCAACAACTATGACCTGGACAGACCATGCCCTTGTCAGTTTCAGCTTAGCCATCAACCACTACCACAGACTTACCAACTGAACACGTTCACCCCACCTGGAAAAGCATCACAGAAGAGGACTGTCCTTCTGCCCTCCTTGTGCACCGACCTGAGCATACCAGCAGCTTACCGAAATGACAGAAGCCTGACCACATGCCAACTTCTATACAGAGGCACTTAGGATGCTGAAATGCCACTGCAAGCAATTTGAGCATACATGGAGGACTAGTCAAGACACCACTGATAAAGACCTCTCCAGATCTGCCCTAAGACACTAAGAGCAGAGGATGATACAGAAGACCAAGTGCACATCACCTTGCAGACCACATTGACACTGGCACAAACAGAAGCAAGGAAATCTTCACCATCGTCAACCCACAAGTATATATGTACCCTACAATATATGACACAAGCACTTCTCTGGTCAATATTTGTGGGTGGTTTGGAGAGGTGCACAAGCCCACTGTACTCTTGATTACAGCAAGTACACGAAAGGGATGGACAGAAAATGACCATCCAATTCAACCATAAATTGGATTAGTAAAACTCTCACAATGATGGTGGACCTTAATATGTGATTAGACAGGAATGGGAAGTATGACCTATGTGAGTAGTGATTACTGCACTGATGTGTCACTTCTCCCTTGACCATCTGCCTTTTACCTAGATGAGAGCCCCATGAAAACAATCCTTGGCTCAACTTTAACTATCTCTTTGTCTCTGTTTCACTTAGAGCCCTGACTAATACTGTGAAGGGAGCAAGTGAACCTAAACTCTTGCCTGTCCGTTCCCTCCTGACATGGTTCAGGGAGACTTGTGTATCATATGGCTTTAGTGCACTCGCTGCGCTAAATTAAACTCCTTACACTGTGTGGTAGTGTAGTGTCAGAGTAAATCTTTTCAATCTGTTCATCAGACTATGTAAGCATAACTACATTTGGAAACTGCTGTTAACAATCTGGGCTTCCTCTTCTACATTTCCTCAAAACATCTTCCAAGCAAGAAACAAGTAAGTGCATACACATTTAGTGGAGTCAGTGAAAACGCACTGGCTCAAATCTAATTTCAGAAGCAAGAAAAGTTTTGAATTATGGTACAATAACTATTCAAAAGATTTTCCAAATTAGATGGAACATTTTGAAAGGCCACATAGTGAATCAAGTGATTGACTGTGGGAAGTTTGCATCCAATCAACAATGGAAGGTATACACTCATCCATAGCTATTCAGAGTCACATATTACCTCTTAATCTCACTGCTCCACATACGTTTGTTTCCCCAAACTTCACTCTTCTATAGTATAAAGAGGAGTAAGTCGGAAAACATAGGCCTGGATGAGATGAGCACTGGGGATAGTATTAACAACTGTCCTACCTCTTTTCTTGCCAAGTGCAAACTCTACATCTGCAATATGGTTGTCCCTTTTTCTCAGTTGCAGCAATGTGTTTGGCTAACTGATGAGCCTGCTGCCTTGCAATATCTTCCAGAACAAAAGAAGTAGAAGTTACTGCGTCTTCGGTAGTAAGACCATCAGTAGTTGGCAGCTCAAAGTTAATGAAGGACGTGCCTTTTTGTGGTTGTCTGATGATAGACGTTTGCATTGTATGTTGTCAACTAGATCAGGTGAGCATGCAGCTGGCGAAAGGCTTAGCCGCAAAATTAAGGTGGTATTTTTATACATAAAAGTGTAAGAACATGGAGTGGGCTGAAGGTTGAGGTTCTCTGCAGATTTCAGATCCTTCCCCTCACAGAAAAGTGAGTAAATGCTTGACTTTAGCCAACATTTTATGTTTTTAGGGCATTCAGGGTACAAAACCGTAGTAGAATCAATGCAAGTTACACTGCTCTGGACTCTTGTGGGTGTCTAGTTTTCAGAAATGTCTAGGTTTGGTAGGTTTCCCTGGATGGCAGTCCGACCTGTGACCTACCCACACCTCCAAAATGAATTTATTTTCAAAGCAAAAGCTTGATGTATCTACATTATGTTTTGTGGTCTTTCCTGTTGCCGGTGATAGACCCAGCTACACATATAGGGTACTGTTTGGTTTGAGGGAAGTGTGGAAATGCTGGATGGTAGGAATTTTGTGGATCCCCCAGATTCTGGAACCTGCCTCCAGATACGTTTGAGGAAAATATTTTAGGTAAAATGTGATATTTGCGGGGCATGCTGGGTAAAGTAGCATAATGGGGTTCACACAAGTCACTCCACCCTGGGCTTCCTTGGGTGTCTGTTTTTCAGAAATGTCCGGGTTTCATAGGTTTCCCTGGGTGGCGGGCAAACTCTGACCTAGATACCATCTAAAATGGGTCTGTTTTTTAAGGTGGAATCTTGATGTCTCCACACTGCGGTTTGGTGCCTTTCCTGTCGCTTTTGATAGGTCCAGCAGCACAAGTGGTGTGTCATTTTTACTGAGATAAGTGTGGAAACAAATAATAATCTAACATTAGTTTAATCAGCTGAATTCCTACACAGTTAGTGTGCAAGAAAGAAAACATTTTTATAAATGTCCTCTGAATCACAATACCATGGGTAACCTCAAAAAAACAATAATTGTACAAATAACAATTTTTCTAAACCTCAGAATCTTGGGTACATTTCAGAAATGCATGGTTTTCCTTCACACATGTTTTCCATTCATTGGATGTTACCAAATTAATTGATACATTGTTATAAAGTGCAGTTCAGTTGTTGGCTCTACGCATCGTGTGGTTTTGGACAACAATCAAACACTATATTCCTGCAACCAGAAGAGTCTGACAAATGTAATGGTATATTTCTTTTGTAAATAATTTTTTGGGGCAGATTTAAATATTGTGGCCAATTTCTGTTTTCTCCTACTGGTTTTTATTATATTTCATTTTTAACAATTACTTTCTTTAGGAAAACCATGTGTTATTTATTCAAATAACCCCTTGCTGAATTTAGATTTTTATCTTCTTTTCAGAAATCAATAGTTTTGCAGGTTCACCCAATGATTTCACACCTGTTTCCACCACAGGCTGCAAATAGGTAACCACAAAAAATAGGAAATAATTACTTACACTTCGAAAAATACACAGTGGTGGTAAAAACCTATTGCATGTTCCTGATTAAAGTTTAGAATTTAACACAACATACATTTTGTTAATGTGATTTTTGGAATAAATAAAATGCATATCCTTGTACAGCACTTCTCTTTTTCCAATTTCACGATAATTTCATGGTACCCTCCTGAGGAATCCGCACACCTTGGGTATCTTTGGAATTCTCAAAATGTGGGGGATAAAAATACACAAATTTAGCTGCGTATCGTTCATGGAAAAAAGCCATGAAGGCTTAAGCGCAAAGTGATCCAAACCTTGTCCCAAAGAATAATTTCACATTGTGCAAACTCATCTATATCTATTACACCTTAGCCAAGAAATATCTTCGGGTTGGCATACATGCATGTTACTCAATAACCATGACGTTTTCTACTGCTCTGATTGACGGCTGTTTTGTCTTCTTTGCACACTTTTGCAAAACATTACCTGCAAAATATTAATGTTTTGTGGCTCGGGCAAGACGGGACAGATACTTGCCTAGACTGTGTTGCTTGGCTTTCCTTGCTAAATGATGTTTCTTGATCTCACCTCCTGGAGGGGAGGAAGGAGCGTATTGCTCTATGTAAGTATGAGGAATCTGGGATAAGAAGTATCCTTCAGAAGAAAAAGTTACTTTCCTACTGTGACAGTATTTCTAATTGATACTGTATCTTCTTGTAGATTTTTCACCCTCCTTCCCTGATGAGTTAGTTTCTTGGCTAGGAAGATCTCAAGGTATTCAAATGTGCTTCTGCCCTTTTCTCGGTCATACACAACCTCTCTTGCTTCCTATCTGCGTGTCTCAATGGGGCTCTTAATACATAGAAGAAACTGACTCCCAGCACACTAGTTGGTGCCTGACTTATTTGAAGGTCGTCACATCTGGTGGGGTAGAGCCACAATTGTCACTGGAGAGCTGTTGCTGGGAAACAAACTTTCTGGGCCTAGTCTGTCACCTGGAGAATATTCATAGGGTGAGGAGTCAGTGGGAAGATAAAATATCTACTTAAAATATCAATGCCAACATTAAGTAACCTTTTGTTTGCACTGAAATGTTGTATTAACAACAATTATCTTTGTTTTGATTAGGTCTAATGAGTATGGAGACATATTATGCTTAGGCTTAACCTGGAAATTACACTTTTACTTTGTACTTAACCCCTCAGCTGCTGTGCTTTTCCCCACCACTGCTGAGTCCTATTTTCTGGCTATTTGGGTCAGTTCATGCTCAGGGCTACATAACTTTTTTTTTCCACATAAGGTATCCACGCCAAATTTGCATAATTTTTTTTCCCAACATCCTTGGGATTATAAAGGTACCCAAGGTTTGTAGATTCCCGAAGAGGGGTCTGAGAAAATAGGCACAATACGGTAAAATGTTGAGTTTTCTTTAGAAAAATAGGGAAAATTGCTCCCGATATGTGTCTATTTTTATCCTAAGAAAGGCATCCACAAACGGTTTGCTGTACTAAATCACAATCTTCTCAGCTTTCAGGAACATGCAGAGCTGAATCCAAAAACCTAATTGTGTACCACAGTTCTGACATTTTTCTAAGAGGGAGCCTATTTTCCCTATTTTATGTGCTCTCAACCTACTTACAGTTTGTGGTGGAAACCAGAGTGAAACCCAGGGGTGACTCAAAAAAGCTATATTTTTCTAAAAAGTAAACATAAATTCCGAATTCAGCAAGGAGTCATATGTGCAGACCCCAAAAGGTTTTGTCAAGGTAAAGAACTGTTAAAATAAAGAAGTATTGAAAATGAGTAGGAAAAAACTGGCATTTGTGACAACATTTTCATCTGTAACTTTTTGTCACAATCACCGATTTACACAAGCAGTATTCCATTGCGTTCACTAGACCCTTCTGGTTGCAGGGTTATATATGGTCTGTAGGTTCTCCAAGAACCCAAAGTGCCAAGAGCCACCAACTGCGCTGCACTGTAAAATGGTTTTCATTGAGTACCGAGTTTAGACCAATTCTTACAGCGAAATAGAGAGAGTGAAAAATGGGTAGCAAGAAAACTTATGTATTTCTGTAATGGGCACAAGACATAGATTTTAGGAGCAGTGGTTATTTCTAGATCTCTGAATTTGTAGGTACCTGTACTAGCGTATGATTTGGAGGGTATTTTTTAAAATGTCATCTTTCTTATACACTGGCTTACATTTGAAATGCACAAATGCAGTGAAAAGCAATAGGTAATAACAAATGTTCTACTATTCTATGCTCCCACAAATTTCACAATAAAAATGGTACCTCACTTTTGTGGATAGGCCTGGTGCCTGCGACAGCAAACTACCCAAAACACAACATGGACGCAGAGCATTTTTCCACTAAAAACTTAGCCAACCTGTACATTTTCGAAAACTAGTCACCCAGGGGTATGCAGGGTGGAATGACTTGCATGGCTTTCACCACATTATTTTGTTACTCAGAATCCCTTGCGAACCTCAAACTATGACTAAAAACACATTTTCCTCACATTTCTGTGATGGAAAGTTCTGAAATCTGTAGGGAGTCACAAATGTCCTTCTACTCGTCATTTCCGATGGTGTCCAGATAAAAATGGTACCTCACTTGTGTGGGTAGGCCAAGTGTCTGTGACATGAAACATCCCAAAACACAACATGGATACAATGCAATATTTCAACCGAACACTGAAACGTTTTGTGGGTAGCTCGAAATGTTTGACCATAGCTCAGCCGGCATCCAGGGAAACCTAGCCAACCTGTACATTTTTCAAAACTAGACACGTAGAGGTATGCACGGTGGTATGACTTGCTTGGCTTTCATCATGTTTCTTTTACCCAGAATCACTTACAAACCTCAAACTTTGACTAAAAAAACATTTTCCTCACATTTCTGTGACAGAAATGGCTGTCCTTGCACGAAGGCTACTGTTGTCCCTGGGGTGATCCATTCCTTACAAGGGCATCAGGCACAAGCACACAAGTGGGGTAGCTTTTTTACCAGGACAAGTGGGGAAACACTGGGTGGTAGGTATTTTGTGGATCCCTGCACATTCCTGTAACTTGACAGAAATGCAAGGAAAAATAGTGTTTTTATTCAACGTTTCACCTTTGCAGGGTATTCTGGGCAGTGAAAACTTTGGAGAATCCACCCAAGCCACACCACTGTGGACTCCCCTGGCTATCTAGTTATCAGAAATGTCTGGGTTGGGTAGGTTTCCCTATATGCTCGCCGAGCCTAGGACCAAAAACACAGGTGCCTGCCTCACAAAACCAAGTTGTTTTGTGATAGATTATTTTAATGTCTCCACAATGAGTTTTGGGCCCCTTCCTCTCACTGACACTTGCCCACCCACACAAGTGAGGCACCGTTTTTCTTTGGGGACGCCATTCAAGCACAGCACTGGCATACGGCCAGCCACAGGCCCAATCCAACCGATCATTGCACTCACATCAACTTACTGCTGCCAGACACGGGCCCATCACATTCAAATGCCACAGGACGGAATAAGTTTGACTGCAATTTACCACCTGTCGAGTAACTGCCTCCTTCTTCCTGAACATTACCGAACGCATGCATAGTGAACCTTTACTAATGGCTCCCAATGAGGCTCAGGCAGACATGTCTTTCATGTGCCATGTGAGGCTCAGGTAGACATGTCTTTCATGCACCTTAAGTGCACTCACTGTGCTAAATCCAACTTCTTCCAGTTTGTTGATGCAAGCTGGAGGTGTCCGAAGATGCCCTGTGAGGCCTATTTCTCGAACAGAGTGAGCATATCTACAAATGTGCTGGTGAATACTGCCTAAGGCCTCTAAATAAGAAGCCAAACAAATATCCTGTGGGGCTCATTCACCAACACTTCTGCTTTTGCTTTGAAAGTGAAGCTACAAATTGACTTTGCACCCTTTCAAAGCAAATAGAAATGTTGTTGAATAAGTCCCTCAGGACATTTGTTTGACTTATTACACTTACTGTGGGTCTTATTGGTAATCAGGGTGGTCCTTGTATAGCATACATAAGTTACCTAACAAGCACTTTAAAATTCAGTCATGCCTTTAATATTTTGCCACACAGGATGACAACAAGACAAATGTTCTGTCCATTAGTATGTTGACTATAATGCACGTTAATCATTGAACAGAGCACCTACCACATTCTGACAGCAGGTAAAGGTGTTGTGCAGTCCATAAGGAAGTCCATGAGTTCCTGAAGTAGATGAACTAAAATTCTGTGGCTGCCTGCCTAAGGAAGTAGTAGCCCATGGACATTAGGTATCCATGCACAGCCATTGAAAGGTTTACCCAACCACACCTCCACCTCAGCCAAATTCCCAGAAAGTTCCTTTAGTATGATACAACATAAAGCAAATAGGAAAACACAGTCCTGGTTGAGATGGGCACAGGGGAAAGTAAACACAGCTCTCCTGCCTCTTTCCCTGCTTTGAGCACCCTTTAGGAATGCGATCAGCAAAGTGTCACTCTTTCAGCCTTGCCACGTCCTCCAGAACATATGAAGTAGAGGCTGCTGCTTCTGCAGCAGCAGTGAGCCTTTCAATCACAGACAACTAAAAGTCAAGGAAAGACATGCCTTCTTGCGGTTGTCTGACGATAAACAACATATGCATTGTATGCTGCCATCTGGATCAGGTAGGTAAACAGTTTCTTGTACCAAGTGTGAGTTTTAAGACTCACATTGTATAGTTGAAGAGCCTGGTCCTTCTTGTCCATTCCGCCCATGTACTTATTGTACTCAAGTATACAGGTCAGTTTGTGGACTTCTGCCATCTGACTCTAAACCGTGATGGGGGAAGTGCCCTCATCATGAATTGTAATAAGCACGTACACATCACGCCTATCTGAGAAATTGACTGCCAGCAGTTTGTTGGAATGCAACAAAGTACATTGGGATTTCTAGAGGTTTTTGCAAACAAGCTCCTGTGGGAATCATTTGCGATGACAACAAACTCGACTGCAGCATTGTCCTGATTGACGCTTCAGAAATAGAAATAGGAGCAGTACTATCTCAACTAAATGAAGAGGGCCAGAATCAACTTGTGGCTTTTATCAGCAGAAGGCTGACCCCTACAGAAAAGCATTGGTCAGCTATTGAGAGGGAGGCTTTTGCTGTGGTCTGGGCCTTGAAGAAGTTGAGGCGCTACCTTTTTGGCACTCACTTCATTGTTCAAACTGATCACAAGCCCCTCTTATGGCTTAAACAGATGAAAGATGGGAATCCTAAAGTTTTGAGGTGGTCCATTTCTCTATCGGGGATGGACCTCTCAGTGGAACAAAGACCTGGGAGTAACCATGCCAATGCAGATGGACTCTCCAGATATTTCCACGTAGATAATGAAGACTCAGCTGGGCAAGGTTAGTCTCATTACCTTTAGTTGGGGGAGGAGGTTATGTAGACAAGCCTTACATTGGGGATGAAAGGGCGCATGCACCATTTTACACAGGCTGCAATGGCAGGCCTGCAGATACAGTTTGCGTGGGCTCCTGTGGGTGGCACAATTCATGCTGCAGCCCATCGGAGACCCCTGTTGTACCAGTGCTCTAAATACCATACACTAGGGACTTATATGGGTGCACCAGTATGCCAATTGTGGGGCAAGAAACCAAATTTAGAGGAGAGAGCACAGCCACTGGAGTCCTGGTTAGAAGGATACTAGTGAACTATAGTCTAATCACACTCACATCATGCAAAAGGTGGGGGTACCTATGCTAGAAAGATGGTAAATTCCTATAGACTTCCTTCAGAAAATTATCTGCCGAACAATATCTGATGGCACATGGAGACACTTTAGGGCCCTGTTCTAGGGCACGCCACTGGACTCCCACTTCACTGGAGTAGATGATATTTTTGGGCCTTATGCTCAAAACAGGTTTAGTGTGAAACCCACCTTGCAGTCCTAGTGGTCGACTCACACGGTTGGGTTACACCCCCCCCATCTTCGCACCATACATAAGCACAGATTTGTTTTGGTATTGTGGCGCATGCTGCCTTTCAATGACAATTATGCTGCACTGCCCCGGGAGGATGCAGACTATGACAGGTTGTTCAAAATTCAGCCTGTTGTGGAACAATTGCCTGCAAGGTTTCTGGACATTTATACTACTGGAAGGAATATAGCACTCGATGAGTCCCTGATCCTGTACAACGGGCGGCTACTGTTCAGGCAGTACATTGCGAGCAAAAGATCATGCTATGGCATCAAGCTGCACATGCTGTGTGAGAGCTCTAATGGCTATGTGTACAGCTTGAGAGTATCTACAGGGAAGGACTCCATGCTAGGGGTCACAGGAAAGATTGTATGGGAGCTTGTCCAGCCACTCCTTCACAAAGGTTATAACCTTTATTGGACAATTGCTATACAGGCGTCCAGCTGTTCAGTGAGCTCCAGGTGGAGCTAAAGACAGCAGTGTCATCAAGATATGCTGCACTAAGATTTTCCTGTCCTGCCAGGACTTTATGCACCAACCTCTGGAGTGTGGCAGGTGTATTTTCAGACCAAAGGGCATCACAGTGAAGTGATAAAGCCCACCAGGAGTGGAAAATGCTGTTTTAGGCCTGGCCGCATCAGTTAGCCTGCTGTCAGGTCAAAAGTTCTGAAGTACTTGGCTGAAGCCAGAGTATCAATCAGTCATCAGCCTTAGGAGTTGGATGGGCATCAGTCTGAGTGATTGCATTGAGGCCTCTGTAGCCCACACAAAACCTAATTTCTTTCTTTCACCCTTGGATGAGACTTGGTACAAGGACTACTGGGCTAGCCCAATGTCTATCTGTAGGCTCAATCACTCCCTAATCCAACATCTTTTGGACTTCTGCACTGATGCAATCTCTGACATGGTCAGGCTGCCTGTAGATTTTACTCTTGAGGCAGACTATAGCCTGTGTCTACATCATGTGCACACCACGCCTGCAGTCAGCTTGTTGCTGCTCAGAGAGGCAATCTGCAGAGACTACCCCATCTACTGAACCATCAGCAGGGTTGTTGGAGAGAAGGTTGGGGCAGGGTAACTCTTTCTCCTGCTCATCGTCAGTGGCCATGAGCAAGCTCATGGCAGCCCTATCATAGTAAGGTTTAAGGCGGTTTACATGAAGCACCAACTAAATAGGTGACCTCACCTTTCTGCTCTACTATTGTGTGGCGGCCACTTCACTTGTCTTGGAGTGCTCACCTTCTGTCTTGGCTGGTAACCACTCAATACAGCCTTTTGGTCATGCCACTGTTTTTGAAGTTCTTGGCTGGCTTTAAGGTTTTTGGACGCCTTGTGAGAACGCAGGCCTAGTACATAGTCATCTATGTCCTGATAAGGGGGTTTGAGAGGTTGTTCCCAACTCTCCTTCACAAGAGTAAGAGGACCGCTAACTGGATGTCCAAACAGAAGTTCAAATGGACTGTAACCCACTCCGTTCTGTGGAACCTCTCTGAATCTATCAACTAATCCATTTCCTTGTGGATGATAAGGAGTGGTGAATTTGTATGTGTAGGAAAGTACCATCTTGCCTGGCATGTTACCCCCATTTTTACTTGTTTGTCAGTTTGTTTTTGCCTGACCCACTGGGATCCTGCTAGCCAGGACCCCAGTGCTCATAGTTTGTGGCCTGAATGTGTTCCCTGTGTGGTGCGTAACTGTGTCACTGAGGCTGTGCTAACCAGAACCTCAGTGCTTATGTTCTCTCTGCTTAGAAATTGTCACTGCAGGCTAGTGACCATTTTTACCAATTCTGATTGGCACACTGGAACACCCTTATAATTCCCTAGTATATGGTACCTAGGTTCCCAAGGTATTGGGGTTCCAGGAAATCCCTATGCTCTGCTATAGCTACCTCTATCAGCCTAAGCTGTTAGAACACTACTAATCTACTAATAAGGGATAACTGGACCTGGCACAAGGTGTAAGTGCCATCAGGTACCCACTATAAGCCAGGCCAGCCTCCTACAGTATGTTACACCACAATCCTTCCACATTGCTTTGAAGTATGCAGACATGAAATTTGCATCTCTGTCGGGTACAACCTCCTTAGAAAATACAACCCTGGAAAGAATTCCCAGGATGGCCTTGGCCCCTTCAGGAGCCATAGTGGTCCTAAGTGGAATGGCCTGTTGGTACCTGGTGGCATGGTCTACCACCACCAGTATAAACCTGTTCTCACATGCTGTAGGAGCGTTGATGGGACCAACAATATCAATCCCAACCCTCTCAATTGATACCCCAACCACTAGTAGTGTAATTAAAGAAGCTTTTGTAGTGCCACCTGACTTGCCACTGCCGTCCTTGGTGTCTTCAAACATGTGGGGCCAGTGAAAGTGTGGGACAAGCCCGTCTCAAGTCTTGCTTTGCCTAAGTTTTCTTGAAAGGGGAACGTTATGTGTCTGGGTCAGTAAGAACTCCCTAAACTTCTCAGGTATAACCAACCACCTGGTAGCACCAGGTTTGGTGTCCTTAGCCTTAGAGTTAAGGATACCTTTTTCCAGTAGATGCTGTCGAACCCAGAGACAGCCCCTGCCTCTTGTGCAGCAGCTAGCTGTCTGAGGCCTTCAGGAGAGGGGGAGGATTTCTGCTCCAGACTCAATTCTGCCCTGGACAATCCTTCTGCACCCAAGAGCTCTGCCTTGTCAGGCCCGAGCTCCTCTAGTGTAGGTTCCTTATAGGGGGCAAGATCATCTCCCTGATGAGACTGATCCTCACATGATGACTCAGTACAGGATAATTTCTTACCCTTCCTGACTGTCTTTTTGGGAGCTTACTGGGCCATTTGTTCTGGCTCCAGTTCTCCTTGCTCTCCCTGTCTCTTGGCCTGTGCACTTGTAGCTACAAAAACACTTTCAGGGCTGCCCAGCATTGCTGCATGGGCCTGTAACGCCACTTCAGCCCAGGCTGAGGTCTCCAAATAATTGCCCAATAGACATTCTCCAGGAATACAACAAGCCACTACAACGTTTTTAGGGCCAGTAAATCCCCCCCCAAGCTAAGGTTAACAACTGCCATGGGGTGGCACTGAGTGATGTTATGAGCGTCAGTTACTTGGGTTGCTTGTCCCTGTTAGCCTCTGCCTCAATATCATTGATAAGGGGTACTGCCTGTATGTCCTCATATTAATAGGCCAAGCAGCCAGAGTGGCAAGATCTGTGCCACCTACATATATTAGGACAGCCGCATTGGTTTCTCCGACAAAGGCCAGCGTCCACTGCAAAACCTAAGGTGAACCCAGCGACACCCTTGGTTGTGGTACTACTACCAATGCTATTTCTAGGAGCACTCACTATATATATATATATATATGTAGAGAGAGAGAGAGAGAGAGATATGTAGAGAGAGAGAGAGGGATAGATTTCTCTCTCATTTTCATTGCCCATTAAAAAAAAAATGTTATTGTTTCTCAAACCGAAACGGGAGAATCTCCTCTTTCCACTGATGCATCCCTGGCATTTGGGGAGGTGGTTTTAGACTTTCCCCCCCCAACAGAGTGGGGAAAGGACGCTCTTCTTCTTCACCAATCCTCTGGTGGCGAAAACTGTGATGTCAGATGTCACAGATGGGTGGGAGGGGAGTGGGGGGTAGACGTGGAAACTCAGGTTTTAGGAGGAAAATCTCCTGGTGCATTCAACTGGAGGATTTTTCAAAGCCCTCCCTAGTGATGGGCAGTGGTCGTGACCCACATCGGGTGGGTGTGCGTGTGACAGCCATTGGCTGTCACGCGCATTCAAGGGGGTAAATCAGCAAATTACATTGGTGGTGCATCAAAATAAGTGTTGTGTATGTTTTTGAATGGCACTGGTCAAGAGTCCTAATAAGTGACATTACTTTGCTATTCCTTGCGCCTTAGAAGGAGGACTGCAACAATTCCATTACTTCACAAGTAATATTAGTTGCCAACTCTTTCTCATTACAGTCATTACCCTCTGTCCTACTTAGCTAAATAGACACTTTCAGGTCTCCTCATGATAACAATAAAGGGCAACTTTGGGATAAGTTAAGGTTTATGACCTCCGTCACAAGGCAAGTTGTCTGATTTTAGGAGGGGATTCACTTGCTTGAAAATGTAAATGTGTACACGGTATGGCAATTAATAGAGGGTATTCACTTCAGTCCTTTAATAAAAATAGCAAGTAATAAGGACTCGAAGTGACAGAGATTACCAGTAAATTCATCTTTTAGCTATGAGGTGCTGAATTTTATGAGACATGGTTTGCTGCTTTTATATTTTTTTCTTCACTCATTCAATTATTGTTTTTGTTTTAAATAACCAGGGAACATTTATTCATACAAACAGCTTGTACCAGCAAATCAAAGCACTAAGTTTTACAACAATGGCCCCAGGCTAGCTAAATTACTGAACTTCCTTCATTAGTATTGTTTTTTACCTCCGCAAAGAACAAACAGTGCCCAAGCTTTCACACGTTGGAGTTCCCAAGGCAATTCTCCCTTGAAAATGCCTTCCATTTCAACGGGAGTTCAGCACGCTTGTGTGTTCATTTCCGCTTCTATGCCTCCTGCCAAAAGTGCTGAAAAAGATTAAGAAAGACCTGCCTCAAGTCATTCTAGTGGCTCCAGACTGTACAAGAAGGGTGTGGCACCCAGAAAATCTAGTCATGAGCATTTGTCCTCTGTTTCATCTGCCCCTTCAGGAAGATCTCCTGTTGCAGTAGCAGATGCCAGGTCCAGCATCCGAGACTGCACAACTTGCACCTCTATACATGAGGATTGAACAGCGACAGTTGATGGCTTTTGATCAGTCTCGCCAAAGTGGTTGGTGTCATCTTAGCAGCCAGGCATCCATCCACCAAGATGGTACCCACATGATGCTGGGAGAGGTTTGTTGCCTGGCGTTTTCCCCTTAACATCCAACTCTTGAATGCAAAGTTGCCTGACATCTTCTTGTTGTGTCTCTGTTTATCCCAGCAGTGACATGATGTGACAATATGTAAGGGTTATCTTTCAGCCCTTTTGGACTTTTTTACGTTTAACAGATCAGTCACCACTTTTCAAATCAGATGTTGTGATGCATTGAAAGGGCTGATTGACATGTTCCTGCATCGTGGGACCTTAATTTGGTTCTGAGTTACCTTATGTGCTTTGAACTGATGCACACCTGTTCTCTGTGCCTGTTGACCATAAAGATGGTGTTCCCCATCAGTATTACAACTGCAAGGCAAGTTAGTGAACTCCAGGCCCTGTCAAACCGGCAGCCTTGCACATAATTCTTCATAGACAAATTGGTCCTGCGGCAATCCTGTTGCACGTAGTTACACCCTTCAACATTGGACAGTCCATCACCTTGCCAGCTTTCTAAACGCCACATCATCCCTCTATGAAGGAGGAAAGGCTCCACTGTCTTTACAGTAAGAGGACCTGCTATTTTTACACTGATCTGATCAAAGACCATTGTTTGGATGATCAGTAGGGCAAAAGAGACATTTCTCCCAATGAAGTGTTCTATGTATTAAGATCTGCTATAGGTTATCCAAAAAACAGCCCCCAAATAGCTTGCATGTTCATTCCACCAGAACAAAGGAGGTTATCACTGAGCTGACGCACAGTGTGCCAATATTGGACATTTACAAGACCGCTGCCTGGGTGTCCCTCCACACTTTCACAAAGCAATATTTCCTGTGTAGCCAGGTCCTATGGGATGGGCACTTCACCTGGTCCGTTCTGCAAAATTTCCTGATCTGAGCCTTTACACAGACCCAACACCTTGGGTAGGTACTGCTTGGTTTATAATCACAAGGCAAGGAATCAGCGGTTAGAAGTCTCTATCAGAAGAACTTCGTAACGCCTTTTCTGGGAGAGACTCTATCTAACTGCTGATGCTTCACCGATCCACCTACCTCCCCGTTCTGTGTAATGGACTCAAACAGGCCATTATTAAGATCCCAGTTTAGGGAGCTGCATGTTGGCATATTCTGATTTCTAAATGCAGATATGGTGGCCCGACATCACCTCCAAGATAGTATGGATCTGACACGAAGCCACACAACACCATCTACCGATGTGTAAGGATTGCATTCTGGCTTTAGTCTAACATCTGAGAGCATTCACAAGGTGAAGAATCAGCGTTTAGGTAGTGGCTCTACCAAAAAAGGCATTACCAAAGATAAGTAACTTGTTCCTACACACTTGGCTCTGAAGGTAATGAGGTAGTGTGTTGGGAAAAGAGATTAGAACTGAAGAATACTATCACCAGTAGGTTATATGTATATACAAACATGCATTAGCTACTGGTGGTCACCAGTAGGTAGTTAATAGTTAGGACATAGACATTTTTTTTTTTACTTGCCTATATCTTTGGCATTGTTTGATGAATCTTTACATATTCCAAAAAATATGTGCCGGTGATTATTGTTGTGCATGGGAAGTTTCGGGGAGATCTGTCAAGCGGGGGCAGAGAAAAAGGGGAGGATAAAAAAAAGGGTTTTCTATGTTAAATCCCATAGGAGTTTTGAACACGATTACAGCCTGAACCGCTGGACGTAATTGCACCAAATTTGGCAGAAATGTAGCTTTCGGTGCGCAGATCAGGCTTTTTGTTATGTGGTGTAAGTTTGTTTAGAAGTTTAAAAGAAATTAAAGGAAATTGAAATTAGTATATCTAGGGCCGTTCATCCTCCCCGACAACTTAACGAATAATAAGAGCTCGTGCTGAGATACGTAGAGCTCTGATTGGCTGCCAACACTTCAACCATGAAGTGTTGGCAGCTATCTTGGGACTGAGTCGAGTCCCTAAAAAAAGTGAAAAAGAAAAGGGGCCAGGGTAGAGACATCCCAGTCCCTTAGCTCTGGTGCTAGGGTCCCAGAGGGACTCAGTAAGGTCAAAAGAGCACTTTTTCAAAAAACAATTTGCTGTGAATTTGCAACATCACAATTTGTTTTGGGGGGGGGGGGGAGGTGCAGGTCCAAGAGGGATCTTTCATCTTTTGGAGCACAATCGGACACACTCACACCCACTTTAACACCCAGAGACACCCTCTCACATTTATTCTCACACCCAGAGAGACAGGCCGTACAGCCAACTCCTGCTGCACATGCCCAAAAGCTGTGTGCAGCGTGGGGTTGGGTGGTTATAGGAGATTGCCCATAGGCCATGCGGCCACCCCCAACTGCGCGCGGCCAAAGGCTGTGCACAGTAGTTGTTGGATTAACGGATAGTAATAAAAATGACTTTAGGACAATAGCAATTTACTAAAAACAGTCAATAAAAGTATCATTGAAACATTAGAAGTTAAATTATTGAAGGAAAAACTGTGTGGCAGGGAGTGAG
The DNA here is from genome assembly GCF_031143425.1 of Pleurodeles waltl. NCBI lineage: Eukaryota > Metazoa > Chordata > Amphibia > Caudata > Salamandridae > Pleurodeles > Pleurodeles waltl. The sequence continues at coordinate 324,912,414 of NC_090440.1, read as the reverse complement.
TTATAGTAACCTTAGGCTGCGGGTCATAGTTACTTGAAATAACTCTAAAACTGCAGAATATCTCTGGTTTTGTGCGAGTAAATTCAGTTTGTAACTATAACGTCTCTGTAACCTTTAGCTGTTTAAGTGAATTAACAAGGTTTCTTTTAATTCTATTTTCTAGCTGTGACATCCCTGTAACCTTTAGTTTTGTCAGTGAATTTATATGAAGGTGCCCTTTTAAGCATGGATCCTGCAAACCAGGCCCCAGCTCCAGTGTTATTTTCCTAAATAATTACCATTACTTTCACAGTTGGCACACCCCTGGCACACAGCTAAGTTCCTTGTAAAAGATATCCATGGTAACAAGGGCCCTGTGTACAGGGAAGGTCCCCAAGGACTGCAGCATGTATTATGTCGCCCTAGGGGACTCTTCACCAAGCACATGCTGTAGGAAGCTGGCTAAGGTTGCATTGATGTCTATGCTAAAGTACTTAGCTGCAACAGTATTTACTTTTGAATTGAGTCTTGTGGTTCTAATAATAAAGTAACAAAAATATATTTTTCTAATAAAATCCTATTGGTCTGGAGTTAAGTCATTGAGTGTGTGTTTCTTCTATTGCTCCTGTGTGTACAAGTGCTTAACACTACCCTCTGATAAGCCTAACTGCTCGACCACACTACCACAAATAGATAATTAGTTTTATCTATTATTGCCTCTGTCAAGCCTCTTGGGGAACCTCTGGACTCTGTGCACACTACATCTAATTTTGATGAAGTATATACAGAGCCAGCTTCCTACATTGGTGGATCAGCGGTGGGGTCTACGACTTTGCATTTGCTGGATTACTCAGCCAATACCTGATCACACGACTAAATTCCAAAATTGCCTTTAGAAAACTGATTTTTGAATTTGACTATTTGTTTTCTAAATATTTTAAAAGTCCTGCTAGGTCCTTGGTTAGGTCACCTTAGCATTTCCTTTTTGTTTTTTAGATTTAAAAGTCATTGTAAGTTAGGATTTAGTAACTAGAAGTAGTTTTAGTTCCTAAAAGTAGACCTAACTTTACTAAACAAAATGAATAGCTCAGTGGACATGGTAATGAAACTCAACCTCACCCCTTACCTCCATCGTGGGATGAGAGAATTAAGGAGCCTCTGCAGCCTCAAGAAAATTAAAACAGGCTCCAACCCTGCCAAGGAGCTCTTGGCAGAGTATGTAAGGGTCCACCCTGCTGAGGAGGAAGACCTCCCCTCAGATGTGGAAGAAGTTATGGATCAGGAGGATGAACTCCCCCCTCCTAACCCAAGTAGGGAGACCAGGCAACACAAACCACATACTAAGAAAGTGGAATGTGAAGCACAAATGGACCCCTAGGCAAGTGCAGTGTGTAGAGGGTCACTGGGAGTGTGAGAAAACACTAAGGGTGTGAAGGAGACCCCACCCCAAGACCCTGGAAAGTAGGAGTAAAGTACTACTATTTCCCCAGAAACACACTAAAGTCGTGATAAAGGATTTTGCAAGGACCACAACAGACTGCAAAGCACTGAAGATGGATTCCTGGACCTGAGGACCTGCAAAAGAAGGAGACCCAGTCCAAGGGTCGCTAAAGTGTCCAGGGGGGCAGGAGCCCACTAAAACCCAGATGAAGGTGCAAAATGTCTGCCTCCGGTTGGTATAAGCTGCAGGTTTTGCAACAACATCAAAAGGAGGTAGGAAGTTCTTCTTCATGCAGAAGATGTCCCACTGCGTGCTGGAGGATGCAGAGTTTTTTCCTTGGCAAAATACCACAGACAAGCCTTGCTACCTGCAAGAGTCATGGTTGGAGAAAAAGGGTGCTGCCTGGGCCCAGGAAGGACCAGGATGTTGCCACTTGGGAGAGGAGACAGATGGGGCCCTCAGCAACGTAGAGAGCCCTCGGACAGAAAGGAAGCACCCGCAGAAGTCCTTGAACATGGGTTGAAGAAGTCCGGACATGGCGGTCGTGTCAACACTGCAAAAAAAGGTCCCACGACACCGGAGGTCAACTCAGGGAGCTGAGCATCGCAGGACGGAGTGCTGGGGACGTAGGCTCGGCTGTGCATGCAGGATTTCTTGGAAATGTGCACAGAAGCCCTTGTAGCTGCAGATCACATGGTGCACAGGATTACTGTCTGGGGAGGGGGAGGCAAGGGCATACCTCCTCCAAATTTGGACAGTTGGACTACTGGACAGTCTGGGTCACTTGGGTCCGCTACCTGTGTTCCAGGGACCACGCTCGTCAGGATGAGAGGGGACCCAGAGTACCGGTGAAGCTGAAGTTTGGTGCCTGCTGGAGCAGGGGGAAGATTCAGTCGACCCACGGGAGATTTCTTCTTGGCTTCCTGTGCAGGGTGAAGGCAGGCAGCCCCCAGAGCATGCACCACCAGGAAACAGTTGCGAAAGCTGGCAGGATTATGTGCTACAATGTCGCTGGTAGTCTTCTGGCTAATATGTTGCAGTTTTGCAGGCGTCCTGGAGCAGTCGATCCTTGGTAAAAGTCTAAGAGAGAAGTGCAGAGGAATTCTTTCAGGTCGTAATCTGAGAAAAGCCCACTGGAGAGACCCTAAATAGCCCTCAGAGGTGGATTGGCCACCTAGTCAGGTATGCACCTATCAGGAGGGGTCTCTGACATCACCTGCTGGCGCTGGCCACTTAGAGGCCTCCAGAGTGCCCCCACACCTCTGGAAACAAGATGACAGAGGTCTGAGACACACTGGAGAAACTCTGGGCACCACCCCTGGGGTGGTGATGGACAGGGGAGTGGTCACTCCCCTTTCTAGAGCAGGGACTGGGTGTTCCCTAAACCGGTGTAGACTGGCTTATGCAAGGAGGGCACCATCTGTGCCCTTCAAAGCATTTCCAGAGGCTGGGAGAGGCTACCCCTCCCCAGCCCTTAACACCTATTTCCAAAGGAAGAGGGTGTAACACCCTCTCTCAGGGGAAATTCTTTGTTCTGCCTTCCTGGGACTGGCAGAGCCTCAGTGGCACAGTTAGGCTCTACACAGGCATACACATTTACGCCAAAAACTATGAGCACTGGGGTCCTGGCTAGCAGGATCCCAGTGGGACAGGCAAAAACATACTGACATACATGTAAAATTGGGGGTAACATGCCAAGAAAGATGGTACTTTCCTACAAACAGCAGCTCTGTTCAAAAACAGCAACAAGAAACCAACTTTAAAGAGACTCTAACTTCTCGCCAGAAGCGTGAGTCTTCACACTCTGCACCAGACGTCCCCGGCTCGAGTCTGGAGAAACCAACACTGCAGAGAGGACTCCCAGGCAACTCCAATGATGTGGACACCCTGAGTCGACCTTCCTGCACCCCCACAGTGACGCCTGCAGAGAGGGTCCAGAGCCTCCCCCGACCGCAACTGCCTGGTAACAAGGGAACCCGACGCCTCGACCAAGCACTGCACCCGCAGCCCCCAGGACCGAGGGGAACCACCTACCAGTGCAGGAGTGACCAGCAGGTGGCCCTCATCATAGCCCAGTCGGTGGCTGGCCCGAGAAGCCCCCCTGTGCCCTGCCTGCATTGCCAGAGTGACCCCTGGGTCCCTCCATTGTTTTCAATACAAAACCCAACTCCTACTTTGCACACAGCACCCGGCCACCCCTGTGCTGCTGAGGGTGTGTTTTGTGTGCTTGTGTGTGCCCCCCCCCATGCCCTACAAAACCCCCCTGGTCTCTTCCCCTAGGACGCAGGTACTTACCTGCTAGCAGACTGGAACCGGAACACCCCTGTTCTCCATAGACTCCTATGTGTTTTGGGCCCTCTTTTAACCTCTGCACCAGACTGGCCCTGTGTTGCTGGTGTTGTGGCTTTGGGGTTGCCTTGAACACCCAACAGTGGGCTGCCCATGCCCAGGAGACTGTGTAAGTTATTTTCTTACCTGGGAAACTAACGTTTACTTACCTCCTCCAGGAACTGTTGATTTTTGCAGTGTCCACTTAAAATAGCTATTTGCCATTTTAACCAAAACTGTGTGTACTACTGTTTTAAATCAAAGTTTTATACTTACCTGTGTGAAATATATTAGAATTTATGTACTTACCTAAAATGTGAATCTTGTGGTTCTAAAAATAAATTAAGAAAATATATATTTCTATATAAAAACCTATTGGCCTGGGGTTAAGTCTTTGAGTGTGTGTTCCTCATTTATTGCCTGTGTTTGTACAACAGATGCTTAACACCACCCTGATAAGCCTACTGCTCGATCACACTACCACAAAATAGAGCATTAGTATTATCTAATTTTGGTACTATCAACCTCTAAGGGGAACCATTGGACTCTGTGCACACTATCTCTCACTTTGAGATACTATATACAGAGCCAACTTCCTACATGGACTTTATACTTTGTTTATGAAAGAACACATTTTAAGTAACTGCTTCAATGAAAAATTGCATCAATATCTGGTAGACCTAGGTCCAATTTCTCCCCAAGAATTGAGAAAGAAGGCAGACCACTGGGTTAAGACTAGGGTAACCAACACTTCCACTGGGGGTGACCAAAATAAAGGGGTTACAAAGCCTCCCCAGGAGAAAGTGGGTGACAATCCTAGAAGTAAGGAAAAAGAGTCCTCTGTAGGCCCCCAAAAACTTGTCCAGGTGGGTGGGGCCCAAGACGCATCCCAAAACAAAAGTCGGTACCAGGGTAAGAACTGGGATGTCACTAAGGCATGGTGCCACAACTGCAAACAGACAGGTCACCACACCAAGGACCCTTCTTGTCCCAAAAACAAATCCCGTAGCAAAATCCCAGGGGTGACCAGTGTAGCCATCGGGGTTGACTCCTCAGATGAGGAGGCCCTCATAGCCTTCAACTGGAGAAAGGACCCAACAGGGGAGTTGGAGATTCCAGAGGGAAGTAGACACTTCCACCACCTACTGGTGAATGGAATGCCAACCACTGCCCTACGAGACACTTGTGCCAGTCACACTATTGTGCATGACAGGCTGGTGCTCTCAAACTAGTACATCCCAGGTGAGACTGCCAGAGTAAGGGTTAGCCCAGAAAAGGTCACTAATAGGCCTGTGGCTTTCGTGCCCCTAGAAGTGGGTGAGACTTTTAGCTGGGGAAGGGTGGTAGTCGGTACAGACCTCCCCCTTGATTGTCTCCTTGGATATGACTACCCAGATGTTAGTCAGAGCCCAAAAGAGGGACTGGTCCAGTACCAGCCCTCTCCCAAGGATTGTGGAGATACTACCCCTGCAGTGTCTAAAGGTAGGCCCCCAGAAGAGAAAAAAGAGAAAACAGTGCAGGAAAGGTGGACAACCTTCAGCCAAGGTTCCAGTAAGCCAGGGAGATTCTGTTCCAGTAGGGGAGAACTCCAAAAGTGGCACTGGTAAAGTCCAAACTGACCCCCCACAAGAAGTCCTGACTAGTCAGGCAAGTGTTAAGCATGAGAGGATGGCTCCTCAGCTAACAGACGAAAGAGTGGATCAAGGGTGTTTACTACAAGATGTAGCAACCCCCCACTCTACCACAGCAGACAGGCACCCTGAACCCAAAGAAGCCTTTAACTTAACCCCTTCCCTTGTTGGTGAAGGTGTGGTTCTGGCACTGACAGCTGTCAGTGGCCTCTGCTGGGTGTTAGCCTTTATGGCTGCACTGTCCATGGCATAGTGGCCTGACCCCATGCCAAATAGCAATACGGACCCCCTGACCCTGTTGGCCATGGTGGGGTTACTCCAGCTGTGGGTAACCTCTTTGGGTAAGCTGGAGGTGACCCTGGCAAAAATAAGATTAACAGAGGTGGATACCTCTAACCCCAAAATAAAAAGAATGGGTGAAGACAGTAAAAACACGGACAAGGGGCAATTCAGATTGGGACCGATCACTGTTGAGGTAGATCCATTCCCCAGAGGGAATGACCTAAACAGGAGGATGTAAGGCAGAGTAGGCCCTGCAACAAAACAGCCTGTTTTCCTGCTCTTCCTCGTCTGGCAGACTAGGAAGGGTCTCCCAGGTTTGGCTGAGTCTCTGTCCTGTGGACTGGGGGGGGCTTGTGTAGGAAAATGGCCCTTGTTGCAGTTACTCCCCCACACTTTTTGCCTGATATTGATGCTGACTTGACTGAGAGTGTGCTGGGACCCTGCTAACCAGGCCGCAGCACCAGTGTTCATTCACTAAAAATGTACCATTGTTACCACAATTGGCACACCCCTGGCACACAGATAAGCCCCTTGTAAAAGATACCAGTGGTACCAAGTGACCAGGGAAGGTCCCTAAGGGCTGCAGCATGTGTGGTGCCACTCTAAGTGACCCCTCACCTACCACATGTACACTGCCATTGCAGATTGTGTGTGTTGGTGGCAAGAAAAAGGCAAAGTCGACATGGCATCCCCCTTAGGGTGCCATGCACACAAAACACTGCCTGTGGCATAGGTAAGTCACCCCTCTAGCAGGCCTTAAAGCCCTAAGGCAGGGTGCACTATACCACAGGTGAAGGCATATTCAGAGCCAGCTTTCTACATTGGTGGATCAATGGTGGGGTCTACGAATGTAGGAAGCTGGCTCTGTATATACTATATCAAAATGAAATATAGTGCGCACAGAGTCCAGGGGTTCCCCAAGAAGCTTGACAGAGGCAATAATAGATAATACTAATGCTCTTTTAGGCTTATCAGAGGGTAGTGTTAAGCATTTGTGGTACATACACAAACAATAAAAGAAACATACACTCAGTGACAACTCCAGACCAATGAGATTTTATATAGAAAAATATATTTTTGCTACTTTATTACTAGAACCACAAGACTCAGTTCAGAAGTAAATACTGTTGCAGTTAAGTACTTAGCATAGACATCAATGTAACTTTGTTTCACTTTAGTCAAGTAAACCATTTTTAAGAAAACAGAAAATATCTATTTTAAAAGTGGACACAGTGCATTTTCAGAACAGTTCCTGGGGAAGAAAATAAAGTACAGTTTTAGAGGTAAGTACACGACTTACAGTTCCAGTCTCCCGTTTATAGGTAGTCCACCGTTGGGGGTTCAAGTCATCCCCAAACGCCCACCATCAATAACACGAGGTCTTCGAAGTTTGATATCGATGCCAGTGTTGGATTTATTGAAAAATGCACCCAGAGGGCATCTTTAGAGATGCCCCCTGTATTTCAGCCAAACTTTAGTGAAGGACTGACCAGTCTGTGCCAGCATGCCACTTGCAGATGAGTTTCTGACACATGAGATGGGAGACTTAGTGCTCTCTGTGGCTTGCTGTGGCCAGAAACAAAGCTTGTACTGGGTGGAGGTGCTGCACACCTTCCCCCCCCCCCTGCAGGAACTGTAACACCTGGCGGTGAGCCTCAAAGGCTCAGGCCTTTTGTTATAGTCCCACTGAGCACTCCAGCTAGTAGAGATGTCTGCACTCCGGACAAAGCCCCACTTTTGGCAGCAAATCTGGCAGGAAAGTTAGAAAAAAACAAGGAGGAGTGACCACTTTAACTGGGACCACCCCTCAGGTGTCCAGAGCTTAAGTGACCCCCACCTTGCAAAAGTCCTCCATCTTGGTTTGGAGGACAGGGATCAATAGAGTTAAGTCTGTGTCTCCCTCCCCAAAAGGAGTGGGAAGAAGGAGGTTGTAGCAACCCTCAGGGACAGTAGCCATTGGCTACTGCCCTCTGATCCCTGTAACACCCCTAAATCCAGGATTTAAGGGCTCCCTTGTACCTAGCTTGTCAGATTCCTTGTGACTTCAAGAAGATAGCAAGAAGAAAGGACTGCTAAGCTGACCCCAAGCAGAGAAGACCGAAGACACCAACTGACTTTGCCCCAGCCCTACAGGCCCGCCTCCAGCTTCTGAAGCCCAGCTACAAAAAGGCAATGCATCCTGCAGGACCAGTGACCTCCTAAAATCCTCAAGAGGACTGCCTGCACCCCAGAGGACCAAGATCTTGTGTGGACAGTGGCCTTGTCCAGAAAGAAACTCCACCAAAGGACTCCTGAACCATCCTGGATGCGCAAGTCCTGACCACTCTGCCCCAAACACCCATGGCTTGTGTCCATTTCGCCCAATTGACTAGAGCCGATTCCCGATGCCTAACGGTACCCTTGCATCCGCAGTCCCCTGGCCTTCGGGAAACCGATCACTGGTCCAGCTACATTCAGCAGGCAGCCCTCCACCTGGTCCAGCCTAAGGTTTTCCGGAACTGACCCCCTGGACCTACCCTGCAGCATCTTTGTGACCCCTGGGGTTCCAACATTGAAAAGCATTAGGATCCCGATGCTGTGTTTGCACCCTGCACCCGGCCTTCCCTGTGCCGCTGAGGGTGTGTGTTTGGTGCCGACCTGTGGTCCCCCGGTGCTCACCTAAACCCCCCAGGTCTGCCCTCTGATGTCACGGGTACTTACCTGCAAGCAGGCCTGAGTCCGAGTGCCCCTTGTCTCCATAGGATCCCATTTTATATATACATCAACTTTGACCTCAGTACCCGGCCGTCCCCATGTTGCTGGTGGTGGGTGTTTGGGGTTAACTTGAACCCCCAACCTGTGTACATCCTAACCCCTGGAGACTGGAACTGTAATTCTTGTACTTACCTCAAAACTGTACAAACCTTTCTTTCCCCCTAGAACTGATTCTAAAAAAATTGCAGTATTAAAACTGATGTAGGAAGGTGGCTCTGTAGATACTATCTCAAAGTGAGAGATAGTGTGCACAGAGTCCTAGGGTTCCCCTTAGAGGTTGATAGTGGCAAAATTAGATAATACTAATGCTCTATTTTGTGGTAGTGTGGTCGAGCAGTATGCTTATCAGTGGGTAGATTTAAGCATTTGTTGTACACACACAGGCAATAAATGAGGAACACACACTCAAAGACTTAACTCCAGGCCAAAAAGTTTTTATATAGAGACATATATTTTCTTAATTTATTTTAGAACCACAAGATTCAAGATCTGAGATAAGTACATAAAATGCAAGGTACCTCTCACAGGTAAGTATAGAACTCTGATTTAATACAGTAGTACACACAGTTTTGGTTAAAATGGCAATAAGCTATTTTAAAAGTGGACACAGTGCAAAAATCAACAGTTCCCAGGGGAGGTAAGTTGGTTAGTTTTCTAGTCTCCTGGGCATAGGCAGCCCACTGTTGGGGGTTCAAGGCAACCCCAAAGCCACCCCACCAGCAGCACAGGGCCGGTCAAGTGCAGAGGTCAAAGGAGGGCCCAAAACACATAGGTGCATGTAGAGAACAGGGGTGCTCCGGTTACAGTCTGCTAGCAGGTAAGTACCTGCGTCCTTGCGGCGCAGACCAGGGTGGTTTTGTAGAGCACTGGGGGGAGGGGCACATAAGCACACAAAACACACCCTCAGTGGCACGGGGGCGGCCGGGTGCAGTGTGCATAGTAGGCGTCGGGTTTGCTATTGAAAGCAATGGAGGGACCCGGGGTCACTTTGGCGATGCAGGCAGGGCTCATGGGGGTTTCTCGGGCCAGCCACCAACTGGGCTAGGATGAGGGCCGTCTGTTGGTCACTCCTGCACTGGTAGGTGGTTCCCCTCGGTCCTGGGGGCTGAGGGTGCAGTGCTTTGTCCAGGCGTCGGGTTCCTTTGTTACCAGGCAGTCGCGTCAGGGGGAGCCTCTGGATCCTCTGTGCAGGCGTTGCCGTGGAGGTCGACTCAGGGTGTCCACGTCGTTGGAGTCATCTGGGACTCCTCTCTGCGATGTTTGTTGTCCTGGACTCGAGCTGAGGGCATTGGGTGGAGAGTATGAAGACTCACGCTTCTGGCGGGAAGTGAGACTCTCTTTAAAGTTGCTTCTTTGTTGCAATTTTGTTGCTGTTTCTGGACAGAGCCACTGTCCTCAGGACGTTTTTGGTCCTTCAGGTGCAGGTCAGTCCTCTGAGTCCTCAGAGGTCGCTGGTCCCGCTGGATGCGTCGCTGTGCAGGTTCTTTGAGTCTGGAGACAGGCCGGTAGGGCTGGAGCCAAGTCAGTTGTCGTCTCCATCGTCTCTGCAGGGCTTTCAGGTCAGCAGTGCTTCTTGTTGTAGGTTGCAGGAATCTGATTTCCTGGGTTCAGGGTTGCCCCTAAATACTAGATTTAGGGATTTGTTTAGGTCTAGGGGGCAGTAGCCAGTGGCTACTGTCCTTGAGGGTGGCTACATCCTCCGTGTGCCTCCTCCCTGAGGGGAGGGGGGCACATCCCTAATCCTATTGGGGGAATCCTCAAAACCAAGATGGAGGATTTCTAAAGACAGAGGTCACCTCAGCTCAGGGCACCTTAGGGGCTGTCCTGATTGGTAGGTGACTTCATCTTGTTTTTCTCATTATCTCCTCTGGAATTGCCGCCAAAGGTAGGGGCTGTGTCCTGAGGGCAGGCATCTCCACTAGTTAAGGTGCCCTGGGGCATTGTAATACAAAGCCTGATCCTTTGAGGCTCACTTCTAGGTGTTAAGTTCCTGCAGGGGGGAGGTGTTAAGCACCTCCACCCAGTGTAGGTTTTGTTTCTGGCCTCAGAGAGCACAATGGCTCTGACCCCAGGGGTCAGAAACTCGTCTCAGTGGCAGGCTGGCACAGACCAGTCAGTCCTGCACTGAAGGATTGGGTAAAATACAGGGGCCTCTGTGTGCCTATTTTTATAAATCCAGCACTGGCATCAGTGTGGGTTTATTATTTTGAGAACTTTGATACCAAACTTCCCAGTATTAAGTGTAGCCATTATGGAGCTGTGGAGTTCGTTTTGACAAACTCTCAGACCATACACTTAATATGGCCACCCTGTACTTACAATGTCTAAGAATGGACTTAGACTCTGTAGGGCTTTATTGCTCATGCAGCTATGACCTCACCTGTGGTATAGTGCACCCTGCCTTAGGGCTGTAAGGTCTACTAGAGGGGTGACTTACCTATGGCACAGGCAGTATTTTGTGTGCATGGCATCCTGAGGGGGATGCCATGTCGACTTTGCCTTTTCCTCCTCACCAACACACACAATCTGCAGTGGCAGTGTGCATGTGTTAGATGAGGGGTCCCTTAGGGTGGCCCAACACATGCTGCAGCCCTTAGGGACCTTCCCTGGTCACAGGGCCCTAGGTACCACTGGTACCTTTTACAAGGGACTTATCGGTGTGCCAATCGTGGAAACAATGGTACATTTTTTGTGAAAGAACACTGGTGCTGGGGCCTGGTTAGCAGGGTTTCAGCACACTTGTTAGTCAAGTCAGCATCAATATTAGGCAAAAAGTGGGTGGTAACTGCAACAGGGAGCCATTTTCCTACAACAGATATTTGCTATTTTCTTCAAAACCATTTAACTTGCCAAATTGAAACAACATGGTGTTTATACATATGCTGGATACTTACTTACAAATGCACTTACCTGCAAACTGAATCGTGCAGTCCTAGAAATAAAATAACAAAGTATACTTTTGCTATATAAAAACAATTGGCCTGGAGTTAGTCACTGAGTGTGTGCTTCATTTGTTTCCTGTGTCTGTACAACAAATGCTTTGCACTACCCTCTAATAAGCCTAACTGCTAGACCACAGTACCACAAAAGACAGCATTAGTATTATCTACCTTAGCCCATGTTAAGTCCCTGGGGAACCCCTGGACTCTGTGCACACTATATCTCATTTTGATATAGTATATACAGAGCCGGCGTTCTACAATATCTATCTATCTATGTATATATATATATATATATATATATATATATATACATATATATATATATACAGCCTATTTGATCCTAATATGATCCTGTATTTATTTACAAAGTACCATATTGTTAACTTTATGCTTACACTCTTACTATAGCTATGTGAAACTTGTTGCAATCTAATTTCATAATTTTCTTTTAAAACTATGTATATATATGTAGTTTTAAAAGAAAATTAAGAAATTAGATTGCAACAAGTTTCACATAGCTATAGCTACAATAAGAGTGTAAGCATAAAGTTAACAATATGGTACTTTGTAAATAAATACAGGATCATTTTAGGATCAAATATGCTGCATATAAATAGTTTATAACATAATAGAAAAAGGAAAGAAAGAGAAAAAGATGGAAGGATGGGTCTGAGAAATGCAAATTATATCTGTTGAAAAGATAAAAGAGGAGATTGAAAATATAGTTGTATAAACATAAGGTCATTAGTAACTTATCAATAGAAATTCTTAAACAGGATATAAAATGAAGAGTGTAATATTACATTTCACAGTGACTTGAGTACTTCTTTCAGTATAGGTTGATGAGCATTTGAATTTTGAGCGCAATTATCAAGAAAGACAGTACCAGGTGAACAAATAAAACTCTCTAGATAACAAGTGAAACTGGGCTAACATATGCTCTGTCTAGTCGGTGTTCGTAACAAACATTATACCACTGTACGGATTCATTCTAGTTTTAATAATCTGCTGAAAGGCAAATGCAATCAATAAATCAATTTTAACAGTTTATTTATATTTATAACTTTAACAGTTCCAGATTTATTTTTGCCAAAAGATTTGAAAGACTTCCAAGAAACATACTTGAAAATGGGAATGTAGTCTTAATTTGTATGGACATGAAAAAAGAATATGATATAAATCTGCAGAGGTAGTATTGCATAACCAACAATTTTGTAAGGCTTCTGGGTTAAATTTATGTAGATTAACTGGATTAATCATAAGTCTGTTATGTATATAAAAAAGAGAGTTTGAGTAGTATTGGCATCTTGATGTCTTGCATACGTTCAACCATACTTTATCCCAAAGTGCTATGAGGCTTAAAATTTGGAAATCTTGTTCCCATTGTAATTCAACTTCCGATTTATCTCTATGTTCTGAAATTCCGGTAAATATTTTGTAAATGTATGGTTCACTGGGTTGAGTTCATAATATTGGGCGAAGATGAGTATTGTATGTTGGAGCAGAAGTATGTGATGTTAAGGTGCATGCAGTTGGTTGGATTAAAGAAATAGCATGTAGTGTCTGTAGGAAAGTACCCTCTTTTTGGCATGTTACCCCCAATTTCTGCCTGATATCAGTGTGTTTGACTGTGTTCACTGGGATCCTGCTAATCAGAACCCCAGTGATTATGCTCTCTCTCATCTAAATGTTGTCACTGTATACTGGTAATCCAGTATTTAACCCACAATTGGCATACTTGTCACCCCTTATAAGCCCTTATTATATGGTACCTAGGTACCCAGGTCATGGAGGTTCCAGGGGATCCCTATGGGCTGCAGCATTTCTTTGGCCACCCATAGGGAGCCCATGCAAAGGCTTCTACAGGACTGCCATTGCAGCCTGTGTGTAATGGCGCATGCACCCTTTCACTGCCATTTTTACTGCACCAGATCACTTATAAATCACCCATATGTCAGGCCTTCCAACCCTGAAGGCTGGATGCAGAGTATCTGTGTGTGAGGTCACCCCTGCACTTGCAGAGGTGCTCCCACGTCATCCAAGACCATTTTCCCGGACTTGGTGAGTGCGGGGATGCCATTTTACGTGTGCACTGGACATAGATCAATACCTATGTCCAGCTTCACAATGGTAACTCCGAATATGGCCATGTTTGGTATCAAACATGTGAAAATCATACCCCAAGGGTTTTGCAAGCATTGGTTGTATGATTCCATGCACTCTGGGGGCTACTTAGAGGACCCCAGTACTGCCATTACAGCCTTCTGAGGTTTTCCAGGCAGTCCCAGCTGCTGCCACCTCACAGACAGGTTTCTGCCCTCCTGTTGCTCAAGCAGCTCAAGCCCAGGAAGGCAGAACAAAGCATTTCCTTTTGGAGAGGGCTGTTACACCCTCTCCCTTTGGAAATAGGTGTTACAGGCCTGGGAGGGGTAGCCTCCCAGAGCCTCTGGAAATGCTTTGAAGGGCACAGATGGTGCCCTCCTTGCATAATCCAGTCTTTACCAGTTCAGGGACCCCCATTCTCTGGCTGTGCTGACTATATAACAGCCAAGACAGAAAGTGTGGGTCCTAGAGCCTGTGGCTCACAGGGCACCCCAGGACAAGTGGAGTGCTACCCACACCATTGTGGAGAAAAAGGGTGAGGTTACCTACTTGGTAGACCTTGGCACTCCCTGAAGCCTCCTCAGGGTGCTTCATGTGAATCGCCTTAAGCCTTACTATGACAGTTCTGATATGATTCTGCTCATGGAAACTGATGAGGGACAGGAAGAAGAAAGTGATCCTCTTCCTGACCTCTTTTCCCGCAAGTGCAGCTGATGGCTCAGTTGATGGGGTAGTGCTTGCTGACTGCCTCTCAAGAGTCCCAAAAACAGGTCTGCAGAAACCTCCTAGGACAGTTCTCAGAACTGTTCTCCCTGACATCTGGTCAGATCACATGGTGTGAACACACCATTGACACAGGGAACAGCTTGCCTGTTAAGAGCAAAATTTACAGGCAGCTTGATCATGTCAGAAACTCATTAAGTCTGAAGTTCAGAAGATGCTGGACCTAAGAGTCATAGAGTCCTCAGACAGCACTTGGGCTAGCCCTGTAGTACTTGTCCCCAAGCCCCATTTCCGAAATGGAAAAATGGCAATTGCGGTTTTGTGTAGACTACAGGGGTCTCAACACTGTTACTAAAACAGATGCTCATCCTATCCCTAGGGCAGATGAGCTTATAGATACACTGGCACCTGCTAAGTATCTGAGCACCTTTGATATGACTGCTGGCTATTGGTAGATCAAGCTATCGGAGGATGCTAAACCTAGAACAGCATTTTCTATTATTGGTGGGCACTAGAACTTCACTGTGACGCCCCTTGGGTTGAAAAATGCACCTGCCACATTCCAAAGGCCGGTGAATACAGTTCTCCAAGGATTGAAAGGCTTCAGTGCAGCTTATCTTTATTATATAACTCTCTTTAGCCCCACCTGGGAGGATCACCTGGTCGACCTGTGGAATGTTTTAGAGGCCCGACAAAAAGCAGGCCTCACTATCAAGGACTCTAAGTGCCAGATAGGGCAGGGAAAAGTGGAATATTTGGGCCACCTGTTAGGTGGAGGCCAGATCCAACCACTGCAGGGGAAAATCCACACCTATCTCTAGAGAGCTCTGGCTTCCTAGACACTGAGTACACCTCACTAATAGGGGATACCTGGACCTGGAATAAGGTGAAAACACCATAGGTGCTCTCCACACACCAGGCCAGCTTCCTTTAGTGTAATTTAACAAAGAGTAATAGCTAATAAATATAAATTATGAAGTTAAAATAAAATATAACATGGAAAACACTCAGAAAAAATGAAAGGTGGTAAATAAATAATGTAGTTGAAATACGTGAAATGACATGACACAGAAATGGGGGAGAGAAGGAAAGAAAAGAAAGAGAGAGAGATAGAATCCATCAAGAAAGTAAACAAAATGACATACCAAATACAGAAACAGAAATCGAGGGTGGTGAAGCCACTTTGGGAAGACAACACAACAGACTCGAACTCCAGGGCAGGTCAGGAAGGAGGACAGACCATTCAAATGAGTAGGGATGACGATGACTGTAGGAAGGTAGCCTCTTTCTAGCCTTGTTATTCCCACTTTTGGCCTGTTTGTGAGTATATGTCAGGGTGTTTTTACTGTCTCAGTGGGATCCTGCTAGCCAGGGCCCAGTGCTCATAGTGAAAACCCTATGTTGTCAGTGTGTTTGATATGTGCCACTAGGATCCTGCTAGCTAGGCCCCCAGTGTTTATAAGTTTGTGGCCTGTATGTGTTCCCTGTGTGGTGCCTAACTGTATCACTGAGGCTCTGCTAACCAGAACCTCAGTGTTTATGCTCTCGCTGCTTTCTAAAATTGTCACTGCAGGCTAGTGACTCATTTTACCAATTCTCTTTGGCACACTGGTACACGCATATAATTCCCTTGTATATGGTACCTAGGTACCCAGGGTATCGGGGTTCCAGGAGATCCCTATGGGCTGCAGCATTTCTTTTGCCACCCATAGGGAGCTCAGACAATTCTTACACAGGACTGCCACTGCAGCCTGAGTGAAATAACGTCCACGTAAGTAACTTATAAGTTACCTATATGTCTAACTCCCACTTAGTGAAGGTTAGGTGGCAAGTTACTTAGTGTGTGGGCACCCTGGCACTAGCCAAGGTGCCCCCACATCGTTCAGGGCAAATTCCCCGAACTTTGTGAGTGCGGGACACCATTACACGCGTGCACTGCACATAGGTCACTGCCTATGTGTAGCATCACCATGGTAACTCCGAACATGGCCATGTAAAATGTCTAAGATCATGGAATTGTCACCCTAATACCATTCTGGTATTGGGGGGACAATTCCATGATCCCCCGGGTCTCTAGCACAGAACCCGGGTACTGCCAAACTTCCTTTCCGGGGTTTCCACTGCAGCTGCTGCTGCTGCCAACCCCTCAGACAGGATTCTGCCCTCCTGGGGTCTGGACAGCCCTGGCCCAGGAAGGCAGAGCAAAGGATTTTCTCTGAGAGAGGGTGTTACACCCTCTCCCTTTGGAAATAGGTGTGAAGGGCTGGGGAGGAGTAGCCTCCCCCAGCCTCTGGAAATGCTATGATGGGCACAGATGGTGCCCATCTCTGCATAAGCCAGTCTACACCGGTTCAGGGATCCCCCAGCCCTGCTGTGGCGCGAAACTGGACAAAGGAAAGGGGAGTGACCACTCCCCTGACCAGTACCTCCCAGGGGAGGTGCCCAGAGCTCCTCCAGTGTGTCCCAGACCTCTGCCATCTTGAATTCAGAGGTGTTGGGGGCACACTGGACTGCTCTGAGTGGCCAGTGCCAGCAGGTGACATCAGAGACCCCCTCTGATAGGCTCTTACCTCTCTTGGTAGCCAAACCTCCTTTCTTGGTAGTCAGACCTCCTTTTCTGGTTATTTAGGGTCTCTCCTCTGAGGTATTCATCAGATAATGAATGCAAGAGCTCACCAGAGTTCATCTGCACTTCCCTCTTCGACTTCTGCCAAGGATCGACCGCTGACTGCTCCAGGACACCTGCAAAACCACAACAAAGTAGCAAGACGACTACCACCAACATTGTAGCGCCTCATCCTGCCGGCTTTCTCGACTGTTTCCTGGTGGTGCATGCTCTGAGGGCTGTCTGCCTTCACCCTGCACTGGAAGCCAAGAGGAAATCTCCGGTGGGTCGACAGAGTCTTCCCCCTGCTAACGCAGGCACCAAAAGACTGCATCACCGGTCCTCTGGGTCCGCTCTCACACTGACAAGCGTTGTCCCTGGAACACAGGAGCTAGATCCAAGTAACCCCCACTGTCCAGTGATTCTTCAGTCCACGTTTAATGGAGGTAAGTCCTTGCCTCCCCACACCAGACAGCAAACCTATGTACTGTGTGATATGCAGCTGCTCCGGCTTCTGTACACTTCTCCAAGGACTCCTTTGTGCACAGCCTAGCCTGGGTCCCCAGCACTTCATCCTGCAGTGCTCAACCCTCTGAGTTGGGCTCCAACGTCGTGGGACCCTCCTTTTGTGACTCTGGTTCACAAATGTTCTAAGTGCCTGCTCAGGTACTTCTGCAGGTGCTGCCTGCTTCTGTGGGGGCTCCCTGATTTGCTGAGTGCCCTCTCTGTCTCCTCTTCCAAGGGGCATCATCCTGGTCCTTCCTGGTCCCCAGCAGCACCCAAAAACCTCTACCGCAACCGTTGCAGCTAGCAAGGCTTGTTTGCGGTATTTCTGCAAGGAAACATGTCTGCAACATCCAGCACACCGTGGGACATCTTTCATCCAAAGGAGAAGTTCCTATCCCTTTTCGTTGTTGCAGAATCTTCAGCTTCTTCCACCCGGAGGTAGCCCTTTTGCACCTTCATCTGGGGTTTCATGGGCTCCTGCCCCCCGGACACTATCGCGACTCTTGGACTTGGTCCCCTTGCCTTGCAGGTCCTCACATCCAGGAATACGCCTTCAGTGTCTTGCTGGTGCTTGTAGTTCTTGCAGAATCCCCCTATCATGACTATTGTGTCTTTCTGGGGTAGTAGGGTAACTTTACTCCTACTTTCTAGGGTCTTGGGGTGGAGTATTTTGGACACCATTACTGTTTTCTTACAGTCCCAGTGACCCTCTACAAGCTCCCATAGGTCTGGGGTCCATTCATGATTCGCATTCCACTTTTGGAGTATATGGTTTGCGTTGCCCCTAGACCTAAGTTCACCTATTGCATCCTATTGTGATTCTACATTGTTTGCACTACTTTTCTTACTGTTACTTACCTGTTTTGGGTTTGTGTACATATATCTTGTGTATATTACTTACCTCCTAAGTGAGGGTATTCTCTGAGATACTTTTGGCATATTCTCATAAAAATAAAGTACCTTTATTTTTAGTAACTGATTATTGTGTTTTCTTATGATATTGTGCTATATGATATAAGTGTTATAGTAGGAGCTTTGCATGTCTCCTAGTTCAGCCTAAGCTGCTTTGCCATAGCTACCTTCTATCAGCCTAAGCTGCTAGAAACACCTCTATTCTACTAATAAGGGATAACTGGACCTGGCACAGGGTGTAAGTACCACAAGTTACCCAGTATAAGCCAGGCCAGCCTCCTACAATTACCAAAAGTGAAGACATCACCTTATAAAAATAAGGTTAAGAAGAAACAATTTTAGTCATAACATCTTATAAAGTGAAAAAAACAATTAATAGCTGTGATGTCAGACCTTTTTTGGGTGTTTGTAAAGGAGAATCAAGTAGTAGTTAGTCTTGTGACTTCCATTTCTTCTTCTCTGTAGTTGTCCAAAAACCATTGTAATGGAACAGGATATTTATAGGTCATAGTCTTATTTTTGAGGCCACTTTAAAAAGACAAGAGTGAAAGAGTCCAAGTCAAGCACTGAGGTTCCGTAGCACTGGGCGCATGTCTAAAAATGTCTTTTGAATATCCACTGTAGCTTTGGTGTTTGAGCGGAGGATGCAGTACGTCGACTGTGACCTAGTCTGCTTGTTGAATATTCAAACTGGTTTTTCAGGAAGGCCAAGAGCTTTTGGGAGAAATTATTGAAAAAAAGGAAATAGGGTTAGATTCTACTAAGCCATCTGCTAAGCCATAAATATACAGGTTATTACGTCTATTGAGGTTTTCAAGATCTTCAACTTGTTTTTTTAAGATGAGAGGAAGGAGAAGGAAGCTATTGAGCTATAACCAGAATTGAAGCTACCTTTTGTTCCATTTCAGTAACTTTATTGTCAATAGCACAGCATTTGTCATCAAGGTTTTGGATGTGTCTGTTTCTTCCACATATGGTTTGAGAGCTCGTATCTCCTCAAGTAGTTCCATAGATATAGGTGGAGGAGATTTTGCAGGTGACGGTGTGTCTTTTTTAATCCTTTTGTTTGATGAAGGTGTCGATGAACCAATCAACATAGAGGCATTTTTGGTAGTTCGAAGCAGAATACTGAGGCTGAGAAGAAAGGTGCCAACCTTCAGAGCGTTGTGCTCTGAATCTTCCATATCTTCTCGCAGTATTGAAAATTGATTAGAGTTCAACAAAACTGAAGTCTTGATTTGTATGGTTGATGAAGTAGAATTATATCTAAAAGACCCTGTTTTCCCCATAAATATAAGTGTCAGGATACAAATAACCATCTGACTTCTAGTTGGAGATTCCTTAACTTAGAATTTTCATCAGGCATCATTTTGGATCTGGAGATTTTTCTTCGAGCAGTACCCCTGTGCGCTGTCAGGTGGTGTTGGTCAACTCCGCGTCCATCAATGCTGTCGTGGTCATCAGATATGACATCAGGGATCATATATAGGTGTCACAATGGCGTGCTGTTGCCAGTTCTTTTCTTTCTGCTCAAGCCTACGCACAGATCAGAAGAGAGCTATGTCTCCTGTCACTTTTTGACTGGTGTTTCCACCTTTTGTCAAAATGTTTTGACTTCTTGGTGCATCAAGGATTTCATCACAGAAGACCGGCTTCGAGCCATGCGATTTAAGTCAGCGGATGATGTCCGTGACGGATCCACACCTTGTGTGTCTTTGGTACCGGACAGAGACTTCTAGTTGTAGATCCCTTACCTTAGAATTTCCCCCAGGCGTCAGTCTGGATCCAGAGATTTTTCTTTGAGCAGAACCCCTAAGTGCTGTCAATTGGTGTCTGTTAACTCTGTGTTCTTGGTTGGCATCATGATCGCTGGATCTGACATCATGGGTCATATATAGGCACCACCCTAACGCACTGAAATCAATTCTTTTAATTTCATGCCAGCCTATGTACAGATCTGAAGAAAGCTACCCTTAAAGTCGCTTTTGACTGGCCTTTCGACCTGTTGTTGATTTTTTTATTTTTTTATTTCTTGGTGCATCGAGGATGTCATCACGGAAGACTGGCTTCAAGTCATGCAACTCCTGTCACCGGATGATGTCTGCAACACATCCGCACTTATGTGTCTGTGGTGTTTGGAGCGTGACCATGACCCGAAGTTGTGCTCCGAGTGTAGGGCCATTAACCCGAAGGCTTTGAGGGAGCGGTCCCTAAAGCTACTTGCGGTCTGGCACCCGGCTCCGCATAGCTTCTGGTCTTGGTCGAGAGGAAGGTCCAAAGAAGGTCGGACGACATAATGCATGAGAAGGAGCATTGTTATTCTAGGCCTTCATCCTTGGAGCCTACTTCTGGGTTTGCTCTGAGTTTTTGAGAGCCTAGCAACCCCTGCCCAATTGAAGGAATTTTACAAGGCCATGCGCCTCATCTTTGGGCATTCTGCCCCTGTCAGAGCGATTTCGGGTTCTGTGCTGGCAGCTTCGGCCTCAGCTCTTGGGGTGACACCCAGGGATCCACTTCTGATTGGAACTGGCGTCGGTCACACCGTTGCAACCTTCCCCAAAGACAGTTTCGGCCTTGACTCTCCTGACACCACCCGAGCCGATGGGGGTGTCGATCCCATACTCATTGTCGACTCTGACACGGAGATGGTGCAATGTCTCGATGCCGATTCCAAATTTGGCAGGGACCTGACCCTTATTCTTATGGGTACAAGTTCGGTGAGAGTATGGAGAGGTTGCTGGACACTTTAGAATATCAGTTTGTAGACTGTATGGACTGGGCTCAGGAAATGGGTGAAACCAGTGGTCTGGACACCTCCCCTGATGCTGGTATGCTATCTCCCTCTGCCATGGCTATGGAGAAGGGGGCATCTTATTCCATGGTGGTGCGGAGAGCAGCCGAGGTCTTGGGCTTTGAGTTGCCTTCAGAGGATGTCAGGACTAACATCCTGACTTAGGTGCTTCAGTCTGGGGCTTCTTCGTCAGGATCCCTTTTGCCCTTTAATGAAGCCCTCACTGATGTCCTGCTAGGGACCTGTTCCAAACCCAGCACGGGGGCTCCTGTGGACAGGACAATAGCCTGCAGCCATAAGTCTGTGCCTAATGACCCGGCATTCCTGATCCAACACCCTACCACAAGAACTTGATTATCCAAGCCTCAACATCCCATGGTACGTTCCTTTCTGCTCCCCCGGATAGGGAATCCAAGAGGCTGGATCACCTTGGGAAGAAGTTGTTGTCTTCCTCCAGTCTTGCATTGAGATCCTGTAGGAGGCTGGCCTGGCTTATAGTGGGTACCTTGTGGTACTTACACCTTGTGCCAGGTCCAGTTATCCCTTATTAGTAGAGTAGAGGTATTCTAGCAGCTTAGGCTGATAGAGGTAGCTATAGCAGAGCAGCTTAGGCTGAACTAGGAGACATGCAAAGCTCCTACTATACCACTTATATCACTTAGTACTCTATCATAAGAAAACACAATACTTCAGTTACTAAAAATAAAGGTACTTTATTTTAGTGACAATATGCCAAAAGTATCTCAGAGGATATACTCCCTTAGGAGGTGTTGGACCTGGCTTTTTGACAGGGTCATCCCCAAACTTTTTGCCTTCCTCCTTTTCTTTTTCTGACCTCATTTTTGCTGGTTTTTAGACTCTGCACACTTTACCACTGCTAACCAGTGCTAAAGTGCATATGCTCTCTCCCTTAAAACATGGTAACCTTGAATCATACCTGATTGGACTATTAATTTACTTATAAGTCCCTAGTAAGGTGCACTTTATGTGCATAGGGCTGGTAAATTAAATGCTACTAGTGGGCCAGCAGCACTGGTTGTGCCACCCACTTAAGTAGCCCCTTTTCCTTGTCTCAGGCCTGCCATTGCAAGGCCTGTGTGTGCAGTTTCACTGCCACCTCGACTTGGCATTTAAAAGTACTTGCCAAGCCTAGAACTCCCCTTTTTCTACATATAAGTCACCCTTAATGTGTGCCCTAGGTAACCCCTAGAGCAGGGTGCTGTGTAGGTAAAAGGCAGGACATGTACCTTTGTAGTTATACGTCCTGGTAGTGTAAAACCCCTGAATTCGTTTTTACACTACTGTGAGGCCTGCTCCCTTCATAGGCTAACATTGGGGCTGCCCTCATACACTGTTGAAGTGGCAGCTGCTGATCTGAAAGGAGCAGGAAGGTCATATTTAGTATGGCCAGAATGGTAATACAAAATCCTGCTGACTGGTGAAGTCGGATTTAATATTACTATTCTAGAAATGCCACTTTTAGAAAGTGAGCATTTCTTTGCACTTAAATCCTTCTGTGCCTTACAATCCACGTCTGGCTGGGCTTGGTTGACAGCTCCTTGTGCATTCACTCAGACACACCCCAAACACAGGGTACTCAGCCTCACTTGCATACATCTGCATTTTGAATGGGTCTTCCTGGGCTGGGAGGGTGGAGGGCCTGCTCTCACACAAAGGACTGCCACACCCCCTACTGGGACCCTGGCAGACAGGATTGAACTGAAAGGGGACCTGGTGCACTTCTTAGCCACTCTTTGAAGTCTCCCCCACTTCAAAGGCCCATTTGGGTATAATACAGGGCCTCTGGCCTACCTCATCAGACACTTGCTGGAGAAGAAACCTGAACCAGAAACTACATCCTGCCAAGAAGAACTGCCTGGCTGCTCAAAGGACTCACCTGTCTGCTTTCTACAAAGGACTGCTGCCTTGCTGTTGCCCTGCTGCCTTGCTGAACTCTTGTCTGGCTGTGAAAGTGCTCTCCAAGGGCTTGGATAGAGCTTGCCTCCTGTTCCCTGAAGTCTCAGGACCAAAAAGACTTCTCTCTTTCACTTGGACGCTCCGTGCGGCGAAAATTTCGACGCACAGCTTGTTTCGCGGCGAGAAAAACGCCGCACTCCGACGCTGATCGACGCTCTTGGGACGATCGAAGATCCGACGCACGGCCTCGCAAGGACAACGCCGCCCGACCTCTAGAGGAGAAATCGATGCGACGCCTGCCGTGAGATCGTAATTTCAACGCGCAGCCCCGCAGATCGAAGTCTAGAGGAGAAATCGACGCAACACCTGCCGTGAGATCGTAATTTCGACGCGCAGCCCCGCAGACCGACGCGCAGCCAGAGAACAAGCAGGAAAATCCACGCACAGACCCGGGACATCTGGTAATCCCCGCGATCCACAGAAAGAGACTGTCCTCGCGCCGGCAAACGACGCCCGACTTCCCCGCGTGGAAAATAATGACGCAAGTCCGTGTGTGCTGGGGAGAAATCGACGCACACACCCGTTTTCCACGCACCTCTTCTTTTGTGGCCCTCTGAAGAGATTTTCCACCAGAAACCAGGTACTTTGTGCTTAAAAGAGACTTTGTTTATATTCTAAAGACTTAAGACACTTTATATCACTTCCCTGTGATATTTCTACAATTTTCCATTGCAACGTTATTCTTTTTGACCTACAATTACCCTGATAAATATTATATATTTTTTCTAAACACTGTGTGGTGTATTTTTGTGGTGCTATATGGTGGTATTGTATGATTTATTGCACAAATACTTTACACAGTGCCTTCTAAGTTAAGCCTGACTGCTCGTGCCAAGCTACCAGAGGGTGGGCACAGGATAATCTTGTATTGTGTGTGACTTACCCTGACTAGAGTGAGGGCTTTTGCTTGGACAGGGGGTAACCTGACTGCCAACCAAAAACCCCATTTCTAACATTGGTGATCAGCGGTGAGGATAGGACTTGTATTTGTGCAGTGACATACAGTAGCTAAGTATTTCACTACCTACCCACAGTTGAAGGTCAACTTGGTTTTTATCTCTTTTTGAAAACCTGATTTTTTTCCTGACAATTTTCAAAAACTAAATCCTCACTCAACATGTCTCTGACTGGGTCTCAGACAGGGGACTTTGACCTAGTCCAGTTGGATACATATACGGTCAAACAACTAAGAGGATTCTGCAGGGCACTGAGGGTACCCACCCAAGGGGCCTCCAGAAAGGAGGACTTTCAAGTGGCGCTGAGGGCCTGGGCAGAAGCCCATTTAGAGGATGATGAGGAAGAGGAGCCAGAAAATGGCACCTCAGAGGAATTTTCACTATCTGTGGATGGTGTTACCACTGCAATTGTGCCCCCTTCCAGACCAGGGAGCAGTGTCTCTATGCAAAGCCTGACCGCAGAGGAAAGGAGAGAGGAAAGGGAGTTCCAATTGCAAATGGCAAAACTGAAAATTGAGGCTCAACAGGAGGAGAGAAGGGCAGAGAGAGAAGCCAAACAAGCTGAAGCTGAAAGAACAGCCAAGCAAGCAGAAGCTGAAAGAGCAGCCAAACAAGCAGAAGCTGAAAGAGCAGCCAAACAAGTGGAAGCTGAAAGAGCTTTGGCTAAAAAGAAACTATTGCTGGCTCATGAACTGAGTCTCAAGGAGCTGGAGATCAAGGCGAGACAGTCTGAATCCAGCAATAATGGTGGCAGCATACAGTCAGGACCTGCTGGAGAAAAGAAGGTTCGTATACCCAAAAATGTGGTGCCTAGTTTTGTGGTGGGAGATGACATAGATAAATGGTTAGCTGCTTATGAAGTTGCACTAAGGGCTCATGAGGTTCCTGAAGGGCAATGGGGGGTAGCTATGTGGGGTTATGTACCGCCATTGGGGAGGGATACACTCCTCACATTGGATCAACCTGATCAAAACACATACCCACTTCAGAAAGCCACTTTACTTGCCAAGTTTGGGCTGACCCCTGAGGGATACCGTCAGAGGTTCAGGGACAGCACCAAACAAACCACACAAACATGGGTAGATTTCTTTGACTTCTCCAGTAAGGCACTGAATGGATGGGTGCGGGGCAACAAAGTAGCTGATTATAAAGGTTTATATGACTTGATTCTGAGAGAGCATATGCTTAATACTACTTTTACAGAGTTGCGCCAGCACTTAGTGGATAGTAAGCTGACTGATCCCAGGAAGCTTGCTGAGGAGGCGGACCTCTGGGCAAGCACCAGAGTGTCCAAAAAGGTATCTGGGAGTGACCCCGAGAAGGGTAGTTCCGGTTCCCCCCAACAAAGTGAGGGGGAAGTTAGAAATGACCCAGACGAGTCCCAGAGTAAGGGGGGAAGAAAGGGTTCCCATACCTCATCTGAGAAACAGGGTGGGGGTTCTGGTGGGCAGTGGCCCAAAGCATCCCATTCCCAACCCCGCTGCTTTGAGTGTTCCCAGATAGGACACAGGAAGGGGGACTCTGTCTGTCCAAAGAACTCACCCAATATTGGGACCTCTACAGGGGTGGCCCATGTGGCCTTCGGGGAATGTAGTCCCCAGGGGCAGGTCGTAGACCATGCCTTCATCTCCTTTAGTTGGGAGGTGGACTCAGAGGGTAAACTGGTGATCCCTGAGGGTGGGAGTCGTCACTTCCACCAGGTGGGAGTGAATGGGATCCCAGTCACCGCTCTGAGAGACACAGGGGCTAGTCTTACCATGATTGTGGAGAGACTAGTGTCACCAGAGCAGTACACCGGACAGGTGTGCAGAGTGACTCCAGCCATTGGGGAAGATTTATTCCGCCCCATGGCCCGGGTGTCCCTAGAGTGGGGTGGGGAGGTGACCCAGAGGCGGGTCATAGTTAGTCCCCAGCTGCCCATTGACTGCATTCTGGGGAATGAGTTTCCCTTAGTGTCAGGAGAGCTGAGAGGGCCAACCCCCAAGGGTGCCCTAACAGTTCAGATGTCTGGCAGTACCACTCCCCAGAGGAGGGTATGTAAGCCCTGATGGGGAGGTACGGGGAGGAAGGACTCACCCCTGTCCTCTGTTCAGCCTCAGAGTACCGACCCTGGGCTGAGGGACCAGTATCAGGGACCCACCCCTGGCCTGGTGAGAGGGGAGAAGGGGTGCAAGACCCCTGGGGTTACTACCCCCCATTCGGGGATGCTACAGGAATCCCTTGGGAGCTCCCTACCAGCCCCCCAGTTGAAGGAGAAGCTCAGCCAACGGCCCCCCTCAGGGTCTCCACCTAGCAGTGGATGGTCAGGGGCCTGGCTCATAACACTGACAGCTGTCAGTGGCATCTGTTGGTTTCTGTCCTTGTGGGCAGAGTTTTCCCTGGGTTGGGGACAGAAGTCAGACCCAAGGAATGGAATGGGCCACATCACTTTGTTGGCCATGGTGATACTGTCTGCATACTGGGACGCATCTGTAAGCAAATTCAAGTTAGGAGCTGTACAGATGGGGTCCTCAGGAGATGAGAAGGGTTCCCCAGGGGCCAGATCAGTGGCCTCAGAGAGTATAGACAAAGAAGCCTCACTGAGTTCAGAAAGGCGTAGAACTGGCGAGTGCCCCTGCAGTAGTGGGCCATTGTCCATGTTCTATCGCCTTAAGCAGGGAAGTCCATCAGAGTGTTGATTAGTCTACCCTGGCTTTAGGCTGGGAGGGGGTCATGTTGGACCTGGCTTTTTGACAGGGTCATCCCCAAACTTTTTGCCTTCCTCCTTTTCTTTTTCTGACCTCATTTTTGCTGGTTTTTAGACTCTGCGCACTTTACCACTGCTAACCAGTGCTAAAGTGCATATGCTCTCTCCCTTAAAACATGGTAACCTTGAATCATACCTGATTGGACTATTAATTTACTTATAAGTCCCTAGTAAGGTGCACTTTATGTGCATAGGGCTGGTAAATTAAATGCTACTAGTGGGCCAGCAGCACTGGTTGTGCCACCCACTTAAGTAGCCCCTTTTCCTTGTCTCAGGCCTGCCATTGCAAGGCCTGTGTGTGCAGTTTCACTGCCACCTCGACTTGGCATTTAAAAGTACTTGCCAAGCCTAGAACTCCCCTTTTTCTACATATAAGTCACCCTTAATGTGTGCCCTAGGTAACCCCTAGAGCAGGGTGCTGTGTAGGTAAAAGGCAGGACATGTACCTGTGTAGTTATATGTCCTGGTAGTGTAAAACCCCTGAATTCGTTTTTACACTACTGTGAGGCCTGCTCCCTTCATAGGCTAACATTGGGGCTGCCCTCATACACTGTTGAAGTGGCAGCTGCTGATCTGAAAGGAGCAGGAAGGTCATATTTAGTATGGCCAGAATGGTAATACAAAATCCTGCTGACTGGTGAAGTCGGATTTAATATTACTATTCTAGAAATGCCACTTTTAGAAAGTGAGCATTTCTTTGCACTTAAATCCTTCTGTGCCTTACAATCCACGTCTGGCTGGGCTTGGTTGACAGCTCCTTGTGCATTCACTCAGACACACCCCAAACACAGGGTACTCAGCCTCACTTGCATACATCTGCATTTTGAATGGGTCTTCCTGGGCTGGGAGGGTGGAGGGCCTGCTCTCACACAAAGGACTGCCACACCCCCTACTGGGACCCTGGCAGACAGGATTGAACTGAAAGGGGACCTGGTGCACTTCTTAGCCACTCTTTGAAGTCTCCCCCACTTCAAAGGCCCATTTGGGTATAAAACAGGGCCTCTGGCCTACCTCATCAGACACTTGCTGGAGAAGAAACCTGAACCAGAAACTACATCCTGCCAAGAAGAACTGCCTGGCTGCTCAAAGGACTCACCTGTCTGCTTTCTACAAAGGACTGCTGTCTTGCTGTTGCCCTGCTGCCTTGCTGAACTCTTGTCTGGCTGTGAAAGTGCTCTCCAAGGGCTTGGATAGAGCTTGCCTCCTGTTCCCTGAAGTCTCAGGACCAAAAAGACTTCTCTCTTTCACTTGGACGCTCCGTGCGCCGAAAATTTCGACGCACTGCTTGTTTCGCGGCGAGAAAAACGCCGCACTCCGACGCTGATCGACGCGACGCTCTTGGGACGATCGAAGATCCGACGCACGGCCTCGCAAGGACAATGCCGCCCGACCTCTAGAGGAGAAATCGACGCGATGCCTGCTGTGAGATCGGAATTTCAACGCGCAGCCCCGCAGATCGAAGTCTAGAGGAGAAATCGACGCGACGCCTGCCGTGAGATCGTAATTTCGACGCGCAGCCCCGCAGACCGACGCGCAGCCGGAGAACAAGCAGGAAAATCCACGCACAGACCCGGGACATCTGGTAATCCCCGCGATCCACAGAAAGAGACTGTCCGCGCGCCGGAAAACGACGCCCGACTTCCCCGCGTGGAAAATAACGACGCAAGTCCGTGTATGCTGGGGAGAAATCGACGCACACACCCGTTTTCCACGCACCTCTTCTTTTGTGGCCCTCTGAGGAGATTTTCCACCAGAAACCAGGTACTTTGTGCTTAAAAGAGACTTTGTTTATATTCTAAAGACTTAAGACACTTTATATCACTTCCCTGTGATATTTCTACAATTTTCCATTGCAACGTTATTCTTTTTGACCTACAATTACCCTGATAAATATTATATATTTTTTCTAAACACTGTGTGGTGTATTTTTGTGGTGCTATATGGTGGTATTGTATGATTTATTGCACAAATACTTTACACATTGCCTTCTAAGTTAAGCCTGACTGCTCGTGCCAAGCTACCAGAGGGTGGGCACAGGATAATCTTGGATTGTGTGTGACTTACCCTGACTAGAGTGAGGGCTTTTGCTTGGACAGGGGGTAACCTGACTGCCAACCAAAAACCCCATTTCTAACAGGAGGTAAGTAATATACACAAAATATACACACACAAACCAAATCAGGTAAGTAAACAGTTAGAAAAGTAGTGCAAACACTGTAGAACTCAATAGAATGCAATTGGGAAAAATAGGCCTAGCGGGCAACACAAACCATATACTAAGAAAGTGGAATGCGAACCACGAATGGACCCCAGGCCTAGTGTAGTGTGTAGAGGGTCACTGGGAGTGTAAGAAAACACTAAGGGTGTCCAAGATACCCCACCCCAAGACCCTGAAAAGTAGGAGTAAAGTTACCCTACTCCCCCAGAAAGAAACTATAGTCGAGATAGGGGATTCTGCAAAGACAACAACTGACTGCAAAGCACTGAAGACGGATTCCTGGACCTGAGGACCTGTAAAGGAAGGGGACCGAGTCCAAGAGTCACGCAAGTGTCCAGGGGGGGCAGGAGCCCACTAAACCATGGATAAAGGTGCAAAAGGGCTGCCTCCGGGTGGAAGAAGCCAAAGATTCTGCAACAACGGAAGATGCCAGGAACTTCTCTTTGGTCAGAAGATGTCCAATGGTGTGCTGGAGGATGCAGAGTTGTTTCGACACAGAAAGACCACAAACAAGCCTTGCTAGCTGCAAGAGTTGTGGTTGAAGATTTTGGGAGCTGCCAGGACCCAGGAAGAACCAGGAGGTCACCCCTTGGAGGAGGAAACAGAGCGGGCACTCAGCAACACGGAGAGCCCACGCAGAAGCAGGCAGCACCCGCAGACGCACCTTAACAGGTGTTCAGAAGATCTGAGCACAACAGTTAACTCAGCACAACAAAAGAGGGTCCCATGAAGTCGGAGTCCAACTCAGCGAGTTGGGCAATGCAGAACGGAGTGCTGGGGACCTGGGCTAGGCTGTGCACAAAGGAAGTCTTGCAAAAGTGCTCAGAAGCCCGAGCAGCTGCAGTTCATGCAGTACACAGGCTTATTGTCTGCCGTGGGGGAGGCAAGGACTTACCTCCACCAAATTCGGACAGAAGGGCCACTGGACTGTCGGGGACACTTGGACCCAGCTCCTGTGTTTCAGGGACCACTCTTGTCAGGATGAGAGGGGACCCAGAGGACCGGTGATGCAGAAGTTTGGTGCCTGCGTTGGTAGGGGGAAGATTCCGTCAACCCACGGGAGATTTCTTATTGGCTTCTAGTGCAGGGTGACGGCAGACAACCCTCAGAGCATGCACCACCAGGAAACAGTCTGGAAAGGTGGCAAGATGAGGTGCTACAATGTTCCTGGTAGTGTTTGTGCTACTTTGTTGCGGTTTTGCAGGCGTCCTGGAGCAGTCAGCGGTCGATCCTTGGCAGAAGTCGTAGAGGGAAGTGCAGAGGAACTCTGGTGAGCTCTTGCATTCGTTATCTGGTGAGATACCCACAGGAGAGACCCTAAGTAGCCCTCAGAGGAGGATTGGCTACAGAGAAAGGTAAGCACCTATCAGGAGGGGTCTCTGATGTCACCTGCTGGCACTGGCCACTCAGAGGTGTCCATTGTGCCCTCACACCTCTGCATCCAAGATGGCAGAGGTCTGGGACACACTGGAGGAGCTCTGGGCACCTCCCCTGGCGTGTCCAGTTTCACACCAGGGCAGGGCTGGGGGGGAATCCCTGAACCGGTGTAGACTGGCTTATGCAAGGAGGGCACCATCTGTGCCCTTCAAAGCATTTCCAGTGGCCAGGAGAGGCTACTCCTCCCAGGCCCTTCACACCTATTTCCAAAGGGAGAGGGGTTAACACCCTCTCTCAGAGGAAATCCTTTGTTCTGACTTCCTAGGACTGGGCTGCCCAGGCCCCAGGGGGGGCAGAAATCTGTCTGAGGGTTGGCAGCAGCGGTAGCTGCAGAGAAAACCCCAGAGATCTAGTTTGGCAGTTCCCCAGGTTCATGCTGGAACCCCGGGGATGCATGGGATTGCCACCCCAATACCAGATTTGGCATGGGGGACAATTCTGTGATATTAGACATGTTACATGGCCATATTCGGAGTTACCATTGTGAAGCTACATATAGGTATTGACCTATATGTACTGCACGGGTGTTATGGTGTCCCCGCACTCACAGAGTCCGGGGAAATTGCCCTGAACCTTGTGGGGCCACCTTGGCTAGTGGCAGGGTGCCCACACACTAAGTATATTTGCACCTAACCTTCAGTAAGTGAGGGTTAGACTTATAGGTGACTTATAAGTTACTTAAATGCAGTGTAAAATGGCTGTGAAATAATGTGGATGTTATTTCACTCAGGCTGCAGTGGCAGTCCTGTGTAAGAATTGTCTGAGCTCCCTATGGGTGGCAACAGAAATGCTGCAGCCCATAGGGATCTTCTGGAACCCCAATACCCAGGGTACCTAGGTACCATATACTAGGGAATTATAAGGGTGTTCTAGTGTGCCAATAAGAATTGGTAAAATTAGTCACTAGCCTGCAGTGACAAGGAGAGAGAGCATAAACACAGAGGTTCTGGTTAGCAGAGCCTCAGTGATACAGTTAGGCACCACACAGGGAACACATACAGGGCACACTTTATGAGCACTGGGGTCCTGGCTAGCAGGATCCCAGTGACACAGGCAAAAACAAACATATATACAGTAAAAATGGGGGTAACATGCCAGGCAACATAGTACTTTCATACAGATCCATGAACACAACATACCTTTTGGCCCAATAGACCCATACCTTATTGGACACGGTCGCGCAAGTGCTGCCACAAGTCCCGCAGGAGGCCCTGGCCATTGTCTCCTAAGCTGTTGGTGACGGGAGAGACACAACTAAGTTCATGATCAAATGTGGACTGGATATGACGACTCTCATGCAGATCAGTTGCTTCGATAGCTGCCTTGAGATGCCACGCCTAGTTAAGGATACTTTGCTTTTCAGGGATGTCCAATCCACACTGATGGACATGTCCTTTGATGGCACCCGTTCCTTCTGAGACAAAGCAGATTTTGCGCTTGAGCTCTTGCTGGAGTCCTAGGCTACGACCCAGTCCCTAGGTCTCGCAGTTGCCCCTTGCCCCCCTCAGTCTGCCTTTCGTGGCTACAGAAAGGGTGGCCATCCACATCCGTTCCCCGCTAGCCACCATGCCGTGCAAGCTGCCAAGCCTATGTGTGGCAGGGGACGTGGGATCCAGCGTCTGCATGGATCAGGGAGCCAGCGGTCTAGTCCGTCTACTGCCCCCCCTCAGCCACATCCTCCAAACGTTCCCAGTCTGACACTTCTCCACCAGGGACCGGCAGGATTCGCCATCACCTGCCACACTGACACACCATCACATCAGACGATGAGGGTTTTGCAAATAGTCCGAAGGGGCTACTCCCTCCTGTTCAAGACTATTCCTCCACCCGTGCCACCATACTACAATCGGATGAACGAGGATCACCTGGCGCTTCTACGTGAGGAGGTTATGACTCTTTTGGCCAAGGGAGCGTAGTGAGGGTCCCTGTGCCAAAAGTTGGTTGTGATGGTTTTTTCCCGCTACTTTCCGGTGCCCAAGAAGAACAAGGGCCTCTGCCCTATCCTAGACCTTTGGTCTCTCAAACTCTTCCTCAGAAAGAAGTAGTTAAAAATGCTCACTCTTGCTCAGGTCCTCCCTGCCTTAAACCCAGGAGACTAGATGGTAGCGTTGGACTCGCAGGATGCATATTTCCCAATTCCTGTCCTCCCTGCCCCTAGACATTACTTGCGGTTCGTGGTAGGTCATGAGCATTTTCAATTCACCGTGCTCCCTTTTGGCCCTACCAGCACACCTCGGGTGTTCACCAAAGTGATGGCAGTGGTGGCATCTCATCTGCGTAAGTTGGGGATTTCAGCCTTCCCCTGCCTCGACGATTGGCTGTTGAAGGCGGGCTCGCCCCAGGCTGTCGTCTCCCACCTCCAGACTACGGCAGACCTCCTGCATTCACTGGAGTTCACTATAAATGTGCCTTAGTCACACCTGACTTAATCTCAGATGCTCCCTTTTATCCAAGCTTTTCTGGATACAGTGCAGCTTCTAGTCTATCCTCCCAAACGGCTAGTCCAGGATATTCAGGCTACAATACTGATGTATAAGCCTCTGTCCTGGATTTCGGTGAGAATGACTCTGAGACTACTGGGCATACTGCTGGTGACACAAGCCAGATGGCATACGCGGGCTCTGCAGTGGGACCTGAAGTTCCAGTGGGTGCAGCACAAGGGAATCTCTCTGACATGGTCCAGATCTCGGAGGAAACTGCACAAGATCTGCATTGGTGGCTTGTGAACCAGGATTGTGTCAGAAGCAGATCCCTCTGTCTTCCCCAACTGGACCTGACAGTACTGACAGATGTGTCATGCCTGGGATGGGGTAGCCACCTGGGAGAGGTAGAGATCAGAGGCGTCTGGTCTCTGGTGGAGTCGGAGCTCCATATAAGTCTTTTAGAGCTCAGGGCGATCAGGCTAGCATTGAAGGTATTCCTTCCCTCTCTCAAAGGGAAAGTGGTGCAGTTGTTCACGTACAACACCTCCATGTGGTACTGCAACAAGCAAGGCAGGATGATGTTGTGGACCCTTTGTCAGGAGGCTCTGCGCCTCTGGGCATGGCTGGAACATCGGGGCATATCACTGGTGGTTCAACATCTGGGAGGTTCTCTGAACGCTAGAGCGGATGAATTCAGCTGTCAATGCCTGGTGGATCACGAATGGCATCTTTATCCGGAGGTGGCACAAGGTCTCTTTCAGCAGTGGGTATGGCCTTGGTTAGATCTGTTCACCTCCACAGAGAACACTCAATGTCAGCTGTTTTGTCTGTTGGAACTTCCAAGGCGACACTCGCTCGGCGACGCTTTTCATCTTGAGTGGAACTCAGGCCTCCTTTCTGCCAATACCACTTCTGCCCAGAGTTTTCAAGAATATCAAGAACGACCGGGACCAAGCAATTCTTGTGGCTCCAGAATGGGCATGAAGAGTATGGTATCCCGAGCTATTGAACATGGCCATTGATCCTCTGACCAGACTGCCCCTTCAGAGGATCTTCTGTTGCAGCAGCGGGGGAAGGTTCTCCACCCGAACCTGTCCAGTCTCCATCTTCTTGTGTGGAGATTGAGCAGAGGCAGTTGACAGCTTTTGACCTTCTGCCCGAAGTCTGTAATTTTATCTTGGCAACCAGATATTCCTCGACCAAAATGATATACACCTGCCGTTGGAACACATTTGTGGTATAGTGTACAAACAAGTCTGTTGACCCCCTCTCTGCCCCTCTTTCTGAGGTCCTTTTGTTTGTTCTTTCTCTGGCCCAGCAGGGCTGGGCTCTGGACATGCTTAAGGGTTATTTGTCTACCATCTTGGGTTTGCCTGACCAACCCTCCTTATTTAAATCTCCCATTGTTGGAAGGGTGTTACCTATCTGTTTCCTCCTCCTCCGTTCATAATGGCCCATTGGGATTTGAACCTAGCTCTTTTTTTTTCTAATGTGTGTTCCTTGTGAGACATTTCACAACTGCCCACTTGGGCTTCTTACTCTGAAATAGCCTTCCTTGTAGCCATCACCTCTGCGCGCAGAGTGAGTGTGTGAGCTGGAGGCTCTTTCCACGAAGCCACCTTTCATCTCCATCCAAGGTGCTTTGTACCAGGGCTTCCTTTCTACCTAAAGTGGTCACTCACTTTCATGTAAGCCAATCCATCACTTTGCGTACTTTTTACGCGCCCCAACATCTTTCTAAGGAAGAGGAGAGACTCCACCGCCTAGACCCAAAAAGATCATTGGCGTTCTATCTGATCATACCAAAGAGTTCCGGGTGGGTGATCAACTCTTTGTGGGTTATATGGATGCGAACCAAGGTCGGGCAGTGCAGAAGAAAACCATCTACAGATGGGTTGTGTAGGAAAGTGCCACTGTTGGCATGGTTACCCCCCCCACTTTTTGCCTAGTGTTGATGCCAGCTTTCATTGAAAGTGTGCTGGGATCCTGCTAGCCAGGCCCCAGCACCAGGTTTCTTTCCCAAAATCTGTACCTTTGTTTCCACAATTGGCACAACCCTGACCCAACGCTAAGTCTCTTGTAAAAGGTACCCATGGTACCAAAGGCCCTGTGGCCAGGGATGGTCCCCAAGGGCTGCAGCATGTATTATGCCACCCTAGGGGACCCCTCACCAAGCACATGTACACTGCCTATGCAGCCTGTGTGTGCTGGTGGGGAGAAAAAGGCAAAGTCAACATGACACCCCTCTCAGGGTGCCATGCCCACTAACCACTGCCTGTGGCATAGGTAAGACACCCATCTAGCAGGTCTTACAGCCCTACGGCAGGGTGCACTATACCACATGTGAGGGCATAGCTGTATGAGCAATATGCCCCTAAGTCCATTCTTAGACATTGTAAGTGCAGTGTAGCCATATTGAGTATATGGTCTGGGAGTTTGTCTTTACAAACTCCACAGCTCCATAATGGCTTCACTGAATACTGAGAACTTTGGCATCAAACTTCTCAGATCAATAAACCCACACGGATGCCAATGTGGGATTTATTACAAAATGCACACAGAGAGTATCTTAGAGATGCCCCCTTTATGTTAGCCAAACTGCTAGTGTACGACTGACCGGTCTGTGCCAGCCTACCACTTTCAGACAAGTTTCAGACCACATGGGGTGAGAGCCTTTGTGCACTCTGTGGTCAGAAAGAAAACCTGTCCTGGGTGGAAGTGCTTCACACCTCCCCCCTTACAGGAACTGTAACACCTGGCGGTGAGCCTCAAAGGCTATAGCCTCGGATTACAGTGCCCCAGGGCACTCCAGCTAATGGAGCTGCCCGCCCCCTGGACAAAGCCCCACTTCTGGCAGCAAGTCCAGCGGGAAAATTAGGGAAAACAGGGAAGAGTGACCACCATCGCCAGGGACACCCCTAAGGTGTCCAGTGGGACCAGCCACTTCTGCCAGGCTCCAGAGCACTGCCCTGCACCCAAAAGGACCAAGAACTTCCATGGACAGCAGCCCTGTACGAGAAAACACCAACAACTGAGGACTCCCACCTCGCTCCAAATGTGTGAGTCCTAACCACTCTGCACCTGACGCATACAGCCCGTGTCTGTGGAAAAGTAGCTTCTTTCTAGCTTGGTTACACCCACTTTTGGCCTGTTTGTCAGTGTGTTTGACTGTGTCTACTGGGATCCTGCTAACCATGACCCCCAGTAGATATGCTCTCTCCCTTAATTTTGGTTGTTGGTTACTGTTATCACAGTATTTCATCCACAATTGGCAAACTGGTGCCCCATTATAAGTCCCTAGTATATGGTACCTAGGTGCCCAGGGCATTGGGTTTCCAGGGGATCCCTATGGGTGCAGCATATATTTTATCACCCATAGGGAGCCCATGCAAAGGATTCTGCAGGACTGCCATTGCAGCCTGCGTGAAAAGGTGCAAGCACCCTTTCACTGCCACGTTTCACTGTACCGGGTCACTTATAAATCATCCCTATGGCAGGCCTTCCAGCCCAATGGGCATGGTGCAAAGTCCCTGTTTGTGAGGGCACCCCTGCACTAGCAGAGGTGCCGCACGAACTCCAGGCCCATTTCCCCAGACTTGGGGGGTTATTACAACTTTGGAGGAGGTGTTAATCTGTCCCAAAAGTGACGGTAAAGTGACGGATATACCACCAGCCGTATTACGAGTTCCATAGGATATAATGGACTCGTAATACGGCTGGTGGTATATCCGTCACTTTACCGTCACTTTTGGGACGGATTAACACCTCCTCCAAAGTTGTAATAACCCCCTTGGTGAGTGCGGGGATGCCATTTTACACGTGTACTGGACATAGCTACATAATGGTAACTCCGAACATAGGCATGTTTGGTATCAAACATGCTGGAATCATACCCCAAAGCTTTTGCAAGCATTGGCTGTATAATTCCATGCACTCTAGGGGCTCCTTAGAGGACCCCCAGTATTGACATTTCAGCCTTCTGAGGGTTTCTAGGCAGCCCAGGCTGCTGCCACCTCCCAGACAGGTTACTGCCCTCCTGTTGCTTGAAAAGCTCGAACCCAGGAAGGCAGAACAAAGGATTTCGTTTGGGAGAGGGGTGTTACTCCCTCTCCCTTTGGTCATAGGTGTTACACGCTTGGGAGGGGTATCCTCCCGAGCCACTGGAAATGATTTAAATGGCACATTTGGTGCCCTCCTTGCATAAACCAGTCTACACCGGTTCATGGACCCCCCAATTCCTGCTCTGACGCGAAACTGGACAAAGGAAAGGGGAGTGACCACTCACCTGTCCATCACCACCCCAGGGGTGGTGCCCAGAGCTCCTCCAGTGTGTCCCA
Organism: Pleurodeles waltl; assembly: GCF_031143425.1. Taxonomy (NCBI): domain Eukaryota; kingdom Metazoa; phylum Chordata; class Amphibia; order Caudata; family Salamandridae; genus Pleurodeles; species Pleurodeles waltl. The sequence goes on along the minus strand of NC_090440.1, from coordinate 324,875,322 downwards.
GACCTCTGCCATCTTGAATGCAGAGGTGTGACCCGAGAAGCCCCCCTGTGTCCTGCCTGCACCGCTAGAGTGACCCCCGAGGCCCTCCAGTGATTCCTATTGAAAACCCGACGCCTGCTAAGCACACTGCACCCAGCCGCCCCTGTGCTGCTGAGGGTGTGTTTTGTGTGCCTACTTGTCTCCCCCCAAGTGCTCTACAAAACCCCCTGTTCTGCCCTCCGAAGACGCAGGTACTTACCTGTTGGCAGACTGGAACCGGAGCACCCCTGTTCTCCATAGGCGCCTATGTGTTTTGGCACTCTGGAACACCCTTATAATTCCCTAGTATATGGTACCCAGGGTATTGGGGTTCCAGGAGATCCCTATGGGCTGCAGCATTTCTTTTGCCACCCATAGGGAGCTCAGATAATTCTTACACAGGACTGCACCTGCAGCCTGAGTGAAATAACATCCATGTTATTTCACAGCCATTTTACACTGCACTTAAGTAACGTATAAGTCACCTATATGTCTAACCATCACCTAGTGAAGGTTAGGTGCAAAGTTACAAAGTGTGAGGGCACCCTGGCACTAGCCAAGGTGGCCCCACATTGTTCAGGGCCTTTTCCCCGGACTCTGTGAGTGCGGGGACACCATTACACTTGTGCACTACATATAGGTCAATACCTATATGTAGCTTCACAATGGTAACTCCGAATATGGCCATGTAACATGTCTAAGGTCATGGAATTGTCCCCCGATTCCAAATCTGGTATTGGGGTGCCAATCCCATGAATCCCCGGGGCTCCAGCATGGACCCCGAGAACTGCCAAACTAGCTCTCTAGGGTTTTCTCTGCAGCTACCGCTGCTGCCAACCCTCAGACAGGTTTCAGCCCTCCTGGGGTCTGGGCAGTCCAGTCCCAGGAAGGCAGAACAAAGGATTTAGGTGTTAATGGCTGGGGAGGAGTAGCCTCCCCCAGCCTCTGGAGATGCTTTGAAGGGCACAGATGGTGCCCTCCTTGAATAAAACAGTCTACACCGGTTCAGGGATCCCCCAGCCCCTGCTCTGGCACGAAACTGGACAAAGGAAAGGGGAGTGACCACTCCCCTGTCCATCACCACCCCAGTGGTGGTGCGCAGAGCTCCTCCAGTGTGTCCCAGACCTCTGCCATCTTGAATGCAGAGGTGTGACTCGAGAAGCCCCCCCCTGTGTCCTGCCTGCACCGCTAGAATGCAGAGGTGTGAGGACACAGTGGAGGCCTCTGAGTGGCCAGTGCCAGCAGGTGACATCAGAGACCCCTCCTGATAGGTGCTTACCTGGTTAGGTGGCCAATCCTCCTCTGAGGGCTATTTAGGGTCTCTCCTGTGGGTTTCTCTTCAGATAAAGAATGCAAGAGCTCACCAGAGTTCCTCTGCATCTCTCTCTTCAACTTCTGCCACAGATCGACTGCTGACTGCTCCAGGACGCCTGTAAAACCGCAACAAAGTAGCAAGACGACTACCAGCAACATTGTAGCGCCTAATCCTGCCGGCTTTCTCGACTGTTTCTTGGTGGTGCATGCTCTGAGGGCTGTCTGCCTTCACCCTGAACTGGAAGCCAAGAAGAAATCTCCTGTGGGTCGACGGAATCTTCCCCCTGCTAATGCAGGCACCAAACTTCTGCATCACCGGTCCTCTGGGTCCCCTCTCATCTTGACAAGCGTTGTCCCTGGAACACAGGAGCTGGATCCAAGTGACCCCGACAGTCCAGTGGTTCTTCTGTCTAAATTTGGTGGAAGTAAGTCCTTGCCTCGCCACGCCAGACAGTAATCTTGTGTACTGCGTGATCTGCAGCTGCTAGGACTTCTGTGCACTTTTGCAAGGATTCCTTTGTGCACAGCACAGCCCGGGTCCCCAGCACTCCGTCCTGCATTGCTGAACTCGCTGAGTTGACAACCGGCTTTGTGGAACCCTCTTTTGTTGTGTTGAGATGACTGCGTGCTCATATTTCTTGAACGCCTGTTCAAGTGCTTCTGCGGGTGCTGCCTGCTTCTGTATGGGCTCTCTCTGTTGCTGGGCGCCCCCTCTGTCTCTTGCTCCAAGGGGCGACCTCCTGGTCCTTCCTGGGCCTGGGCAGCACCCATTATCTTCAACCGCGACTCTTGCAGCTTGCAAGGCTTGTTTGTGGTCTTTCTATGTGGAAACAACTCTTCATCCTCCAGCACGCCATGGGACATCTTCTGACCAAAGGAGAAGTTCTTGGCACCTTCCGTTGTTGCGGAATCTTTGGCTTCTTCCACCCAGAGGCAGCCCTTTTGCACCTTCACCCAGGGTTTAGTGAGCTCCTGCCCCCCCCTGGACACTTGCATGACTCTTGGACTTGGTCCCCTTCCTTTTCAGGTCCTCAGGTCCAGGAATCCATCTTCAGTGCTTTGCAGTCAGTTGTTGCCTTTGCAGAATCCCCTATCTCGACTTTACTGTCTTTCTGGGGTAGTAGGGTAACTTTACTGCTACTTTTCAGGGTCTTCGGGTCGGGTATCTGGAAACCCTTAGTGTTTTCTTACACTCCCAGTGACTCTCTACACAATACACTATGCCTGGGGTCCATTCGTTGTTTGCATTCCACTTTTGGAGAGTACATGGTTTGTGTTGCCACTAGGCCTATTGTGTCCTATTGCATCCTATTGTATCCTACAGTGTTTGCACTACTTTTCTAACTGTTTACTTACCTCATTTTGGTTTGCATGTGTATTTTGTGTATTTTACTTACCTCCTAAGGGAGTATATCCTCTGAGATACTTTTGGCATATTGTCACTAAAATAAAGTACCTTTATTTTTAGTAACTCTGAGTATTGTGTTTCTTATGATATAGTGCTATATGATATAAGTGGTATAGTAGGAGCTTTGCATGTCTCCTAGTTCACCCTAAGCTGCTCTTCTATAGCTACCTCTATCAGCCTAAGCTGCTAGAACACTACTAATCTACTAATAAGGGATAACTGAACCTGGCACAAGGTGTAAGTACCAAAAGGTACCCACTATAAGCCAGGCCAGACTCTTACAGGCAGGCTGGCAGGAACTGGTCAGCCTAGCACTAGGAGTCGGACTAGTATTCAGGGGGCATCTCTAAGATGCCCTCTGGGTGCATTTTACAATAAATCCCACACTGGCATCAGTATGCATTTATTGTGCTGAGCAGTTTGATACCAAATTTACCAGATTTTAGTGTAGCCATTATGGAACTGTGGAGTTTGTGTTTGACAAACTCCCAGAGCATATACTCTTCATGGCTACCCTGCACCTATAATGTCTAAGGTTTTGCTTAGACACTAGGGGCATTGTCCTCATGCACATATGCCTTCACCTGTGATATAGTGCACCCTGCCTTAGGGCTGTAAGGCCTGCGAGAGGGGTGACTTACCTATGCCACAGGCAGTGTGAGGTGGGCTTGGCACTCTGAGGCGTGAGCCATGTCGACTTAGTCATTTTCTCCCCACCAGCACACACAAACTGTGAGGCAGTTTGCATGTGCTGAGTGAGGGGTCCCCAGTGTGGCATAAAACATGCTGCAGCCCTTAGAGACCTTCCCTGGCATCAGGGCCCTTGGTACCAGGGGTACCATTTACAAGGGACATATCTGGGTGCCAGGGCTGTGCCAATTGTGGGAACAAAGGTACAGTTTAGGGAAAGAACACTGGTGCTCAGGCCTGGTTAGCAGGGTCCAAGCACGCTTTCAATAATAACTGGCATCAACAAAAGGCAAAAAGTCAGGGGGTAACCATGCCAATGAGGCATTTCCTTGCATGTGACAATACCTTTGTGTGCTATGAACTTTTCAACTGGCATTCACTTATGTTACCGCTGACTACAGCATATACCACAGCGGAAGAGGTCAAAATCCTTTAGCCATAGTATTCCCTTCATTGTAAGTAAAAGCATTTTGCTTGTGCAATATATGCACACGTGCTCAATGCTGGGAATTCGTGGGCAAAAGTGCCCTTTCTCATAAAAGCAGAACTTTTTCCTCCTTTTACAGTTGTCAGGTTGAGCATAGCAGCACGCAAGTGCTGCTTTTCTGATGTGTTGGAATGTGTGCGGCTTTTCCCCACACCCACCGCATGCCCATCACTTTCCCTCGTTCGTGGGCTTGCCTTTCAAAAATCCTTTGTTATCATTGGTAAATGTTTTACGTTTGTCCCTCATAAGGGCGGTTTTGTTACCGCCTCGGACATCAACCCTGTTACATGGATAATTGCACATTTGACGATACGTTTGACTGCGAGCAAACTTGTTTTTCCTTTTGTGTCTCTCCTTCTCCCTCATGATCTTGGTGGCCATGGCGCTTTGAATTGACTTGCTTATGTCAACTGTTTTACTTTTCATTTTCAATTTATGTGGCAAGAAAAGTCCAGTTAGAGATTTACAACGGTAATAGCTCTATGTCGAGCAAACGTGAAACCCATTACATTGCTAATGCGTATTATTTATTTTTTCCAATTTTCGAGCGCCCAGTAGCTCACCAGGCAATGCCATCGACCCTCGTTTGGCCATAAAAACTCCCAATCAAAAATGATGACTGCATTCTAGCAACTTCCCTCTCGAGTATAAGGGAGTTGCAGGCACTTCCCTCAAGTCCAGTTTCACTTTTTAGGTCGAGCATGCAGTGCGCAAGTGCTGCTTTTGCGACGTGTTGGTATCTATTTGGGCCCATCACTTTCACTCGTTCGTGGACTTGGCGTTCAAAAATCCTTCGATGGCATTGGTAAATGCTTTACATTTGTCCCTCCCTGGGGTGGTTTTGTTATTGCCTTGGGGACTGACCCTGTTACATGGATAATCGCACTTTTGCCAATATGTTTGACTGCAGGTGAACTTCTTTTTCCTTTTGTGTCTCTCTTTCATGCTCATGACGGCTGTGGCGCTTTGAATATGTCAATTGTTTTACTTTCCATTTTCCTTTCATGTTTTTCAGGGTGTAAGTGGTATGGAAACAGAGACGACCAGCGAGGTCATGCTGCTACATCCACCAATCGTGGCAGATGCGTGTGTGGAGCTTCGTTCGCTCTTCCCGGTTTCGCTTCCCTCACTCGAGGTCACATGCTTGTTTGTATACTCACTACCACCTGATCACCAGTTTGCAACATCTGCAGCTAGGGGACGGAGACTGCCCTGCTGTGTGGAATGTTGCAGAACACATTTGGTGTGCAGAGCGAGGCACTTGAGGACAGGGTTATGGGAGACTTTCCGTCCCCTCATCACATTCTGCAGGGGCCCCACATCATTTTGCAACAGGCCACTGCCCCCTTTACAAACTCTTAAATTGCCCCATTTACAACAGTGGAACTTCAGCCTCTTTCTTTCTTTGACGAATGTTTTGGGAAAGTTGAAAAACCCTGCTTTTTGTAGTTTTATTCACCCAATTATAAATGCGTGGCTACAACTTGGCCAACTCCCTATGGGCCTTTCTGCTTGTCCTCGTGTTTCAAGTGACAGCCTTACTCAGGCTGAAACTTTTTGCTTTACAATAATTGGGATATTGAAACTATCTTAATGTTGTTGGCCAAAGATATGGGAAAGGCTGAAAGTCGCTCTCTCCATGACATGGCATCGGTGCAACTGAGAGGCTACAAGTGGAGCCTCTGGAATTAAGCAGTAATGGAGGCTACAAATATGCAGGAGTATTGACTAAATTATGAGGCAAGCAAAGGCAATTATGTGGCATAATGTGGTACACGCTGTAGGCAACATCTTTATTTTTTTCGATATTTAAAAACATTACCACTATCTATCTGGAAAACGTTCACCTCATTAGTACCTGTTTAACACCTGAACACAGTAATCACCAACTACAAATTAAAGTTGATTATTGTAAAGTGTCTGCCACTGCATATGTGTCACTCTTTTTTTCTTTTAGCAATTTTTGATCCGTTCTCTTTTAGCAATTTTTGATCGGTTAAAGCTAAAACAGCAGTTTTTGTTGAAGTCCACGCATATAAAAGGAGATGGTGGTTTAGGTGGTAAGCATCACTCCTGCCTCACAGGATGATGTCAGCTGTCTGGCACTTCCCCCTCAGGCCCTGTGAACTGTGTTTATCATAACAGCTAAAAATACCTCTCTTTGGTGGGAATTTACCGGTTGCGATAAATAGCACCAATTCCGAGTTGATACTCTTTAATGGGCAATAACATGTGGCTTTTGGTGCTAATGGCAACAGCATCTGAATGTCACATTATTACTTGACTGCCACAGTAATTACCTGATTTTTTTTAGCACGGGATCAATACCCGTAAATACTGCATGCAATAAAGTTCACAAACTCCTCATTCTGATCTCTGGTTAAATAGGGATTTGCACAGCGGTTGGGATTTTTTTGTCCTGGCACATTATCGGCTCCTAGTATTTCATCCCACTTGAGTGCAGAGAGCTGGCTGGTTGCTAAACTCCTTCCTTTCTCTGTAAAGTTTGCTGTATCCACATATTTTTCTCTTTCACAAGCACCCGGATACAGTGGCGTAGCGTGGGTTGTCAGCACCCGGGGCAAGGCAAGTAATTTGCGCCCCCTAACCCGTGGATTTTAGCACTCGCGAGTGCGAGCGCGCCCCCCCCCCCCCCAGATGTTGCGCCCGGGTGCGGCCGGCCCCCCCTGCACCCCCCACGCTACGCCACTGCCCGGATACCTCGACCAACCACAACGGTCCTGTGTTGATCATAATGCATGCTACTATACTTTACAATTTACTATTGCTCAAAAAGCAATACAAACATAGTGTATAATAAACTACGTTTTTAAGTGATTGACAATGGTTTCCTGTAAACCTTTGCACACTATTCAGGTTCCTTCCATTGGCTTGGAAAACAGAATTAAAGGAAACGTCCTACACGCCCTCAACCCAGCTGGATTAGCACTTTTCCATGACACGTGTTGTTTCCTTAGACAAGTGCGTGTTCCGTACGTGAACTCTCTTGTTCATTGTTCTGCCACAGACTCAAGCTACAGATCGGTGACAAGACTCATGAGGTAAAGTCTCATCCACAGTGGCTTTTTATCAGGGACTCTTAACATGTCCAAGGAGCAGCCGGGTAATAATCTGCACAATACTGTTAGTTTCCATGTACACTGGTGATTACAGTGCTCTTCTTCCCATCCTAAATACAGTAATACAATTACCTAAAAGCAAAATGTGCCAAAGCCAATAGGCCTGGCTTTTGATCATAAGTGCTGAATGCTTCCATTGATGCACTTACTCAGCAATCCGTCCATGCATGCACTCGCCCTTATAATCCTGCGTCTATCATCCACCCACAGACTTATTCTTGTTGATACCCATTTGCCCATTCAAAATATCACACACAAAAACAAAGTAAACAATTAATAGGTAATTTTAGTAATCACCCAGACTGCATTAATGACCCAAATTGTCTGTTGAGTTAGTTCTGAGAACGCTTGCCCAGTGACCACTGGCAGATTTCCCTCACCAACTAATCATCAAACGGATCACTGATCCTCACATCACATGCACTACTGGTTGTTTTCCCTCAACACCAACATCAGTTACACTGGTAAACACATACCTTGCTTGCCCCCTGCCTCTGGAACCTTTAGTGCTTACAAATACTCACCCTCTGTTCAGGGACTCTGCCTTCAGCCTTACATGAACCGGTCTGCAACATTTGCTACCTGCTGGTTTTTTTTTGTCTCACATCAGATTCAATGCACCAATCCCTCAGTCATGCTGTCTTTTTAGGTCGAGACTAGGCAGCGCGCATGTGCTGTATTCAGAGGCATGATGTATCTTTCTCTATGGGCTTTGTGCACACCTATTGTTTCTCGTATGTTTCTTGTAGTGCCTCTCATACAATCTTGCATTTCTATGGTCCCTTTGTTGTCTTTGTCCCACCTTTTGGTGTTTGGTTCCCTCCCAGTGAGACTACCCCTGTTACACGTGGTCTTACTTGTTTGTTTATCATTTGTCTGACACACTATTTTTTTTTCCTTTTGGCTTGTTCATCATTGCAGCTGAACCCCCCACTCTGTTGCTTGTTAAATTTGCATTTGAGTGCTATTTTGCCAGGTTTACGAGGAGCGCATGAGGCATTTCATCCTCTCCCACTCCCCTTTGTGACTGGTACTTCTTTCCCCTCTAGCGCAAACCCGACCTAAAGGTACTGGAGCACATAACATGATTGTTTTCATGGGGCAATTTGGCAGTCAAACTGACCGCCCCTGCAATTTGACAGTGCTTGGTGCTTACAAAGGAATCGAGCCACCGAGCCTGTACCCTGTCATAATATGCATTACTTCTGCTGGCAACGATGGTCATGGACGAATGTAGTTGTCGCTGGATGGCTTGTCATATCCCGAGCAGTCCATCACTCTACCTTGCTTTAATGCACTTTGTCCATAATCCAGGCTGCACAAGTGAAGTGCATAGGTCAAAGAAAGGCAGAAGGCTCTCAAGTAAAAAAAAATATTTGAATGTTTGTTACTTATTCCAAAGCGTTCCCCAGTCTCTATTTGTTTTACTGGCCAGAAAACCACAGTCTCGCTCACGTCTCCTCAGAAGTAGTTCGATCTTCTATTTGTTTAAATTCCCATACATTGTTTGAACACTGCCATCTGTAGACATTATCACAGAGCTGTTAATTCAACAGATTTCTAAATTACCACAACCAGGTTGCATCTAAAGCACCTGGGATAAATATACTCCTCCCACGCAGCACAGAAAATGTGTTTCTGCACAGATTGTAGACGATGTGCTTAAAATTCATCTTTAATACGTGGTATATTAGTGCTTACTAGGTAAGCGCCTTCAGGCAATCAAGTCTGTACTGTGCGCTAGATTTCATCACACTTCCTACTAGCACATGAACAGTTTTTCTCAATTCCAAATGAAGTAAAACGAGAAAGGATCAGTTTTTTTGCAGTCCTTTGCTGTAATATTTTATTTATGATGGAAAATGTATCCTTCTATTTATAGAAGTCTAATGGGCATCAAAGAAGCTTCACAGCACGTGCCATCAATGTGATAGTATGATAAAATCACATACTACATCATAGCCCACTCACTAAAGTGCATCTAAGCACTGATAACAGGTAGTTACTGTTGTTCATTTCAACAGCAATTATTAATTCATCCACTGCTTTCGAGCTCGTCATCTACAAAAGACAGATAGGAGGCGCCCAAACCACTGACTATTTCATTGTCTTAGTTATTACAGTTCCCCCCTGGCTTTTCCCCAGGGCTTTGGACGTCAAGACAGCCGATTACGGTGCTCTCAGCTATAGGCACATCAGATAGCCTTCTGAATCATGAACTAGGACTCAATTACGAGGGGTTGGGGGCTAGTAAAGGGGCACTTTCTCAAGGTGGCAGAAAGTCTAGCACAGCTCTGCCTTTCACCCCTGGACACATGTGCCCAGCTCAACAAAACCCCTGTGTGCAGGACCGTTTTAGCGCTGGTGGCACCCTTTGTGACAATTTTTTGGGCACCTCCAACCCATGACTACCTACTCGGATTCACTCACTACCACCCGACAAATTTGTCCCTCATCTCGTCTTAGGCCCCCTTTTCACATACATTCATTTGTTTTAAAGCCCTTGCGTAAAGGCTGGCTTTACTAATCCACTCACCTATCCACATAGAATATACTTCTGTTCTTTGCAGCAGGTACATTAAGTATGTACATTACTTTATGGCGATTCACAGCTGCCACTAGACAAAACTCCTATTGCTCTCCCTAGAAGGAACATTAGTCATAAGCAGTGGCGACTGGCAATTTTTTAGGAAGGAGGTGGGTGGGCAGCACATACACTCATTCATTCACACATGCACGCACATCCATTCACAACACTCATCAACATTCAAACATACACGCATGGACCAAACATTCATTTAAAAAACACACACACACTTACCTTCACCCACACACACACATACCTTCAGCCTCGGAGATCCCAGGAGGGTTGGGACTGCTGCCTTCCCTCACTGGATGACCTTAGGCAGCAGACCCAACTTCGTCACAGAGTGGGATGGGGTCAGTGAGACTGCTGACCCCTCCCCACTCTGTGACGAGGTGTGGCTGATTGACACTCGCCCTGGGCGCTTCAGGGCTTAAACCTGAAGCGCCCAGGTCGAAGTCAATGGGTGATGCTTCACCTTGTCACCGAGGGACAGGGCCTCAAGGCACCTTTACTGACCTGAGGAGGTCACGCCCATAGGAGCTGTGACCTCTTCAGCCCAACAAAGTTCAGCTCCGACAGCCAGGAGTCTGATCAAATCGTGCATGTCTCACTCCTGGCTGCCTGATCTGAACATGAAGAGTGTCTGTCAGGCTGACCTTTGCTCAGCCTGACATGCACTCTTCATGAGGGGCAAAAGGTGGTGGGGGGAGGTTCCCCTCCACCCTAAAGGATGGGCCAGGCTGGTCACAAGAGGTATCTTGACATTTTAATTGTTTCCCAAAGGCTGGACGCACAAGGAACTTTTCAGTAGGTGCTTTTAAATTGCAAGTTTTGTAAGTTATTGCTAAACACAGCACCCCACTGAGGTCAGCAGTCCCCAATCCAGGTCAGCACCCAGTGCAGCCGCACCGGTTGCACTGGCCTAAAGCCTGCCCTCCCTGTGTGCATTGGAATTAGCATCCTCGCTTTTATGTTTAGCTGCAGCAGGTTTTATAACCTACTAAACTGTATATACAGGACACAGAGGGACACACCCTCTAACACATAGACATTGAGACGCAGACAGGCATATACAGATATATTACACGCATAGACAAACATAGGTCTGCACAGGTACATAGACAAAACCATACAGACATTCGCAGAGGCACACACAAACCTACACCAAAACATAGAGACACAAACAAAAGCACATAAATAGAACAGTATGCACAAGCATGCAAATACAAAAAATACATATAAAGACAGATACACAAGCCCACAAAGAAAAAGAGTTACAATCTAAGACACATAGCAGCAGCACAGCAAACAGCATTGACTAAGCCATAAGATTTGCAATGGCAGCTAAAGGCGTGATCTATTGGCTTTGCCAATGCTTGTTATTTAAAAAATGCCTGGATTCGGCATCTCCCAGTGCGCTTCTACTGCCCTTCATGTTTGGCGCTCACACAAAAGTCCCCAACGAGTCTCCTGCACGGAGGCTGAGCACTGCTCCGACTTTGTGCTGGGGCCTGGAGGCAGGAATTTTGCGGCTGTCCCGTGTTTACTTACCGAGTGCTGCAGGGCAATCCGTGAACAAAATGATTAACTTATCTTTTGGACTATAAATCATGTCTCCATTACTTTAGAGACGTCACTCTTCGCAATATGTTTAATCCGTAGAGCCCGAATGAAACATTTCTAACTGACAATTTCACTAAAAATGCACGGAAGCCAAATATGCTTTGGAGGAGGTTTTATGTTCTGCCAAAAATATTCATTAGAAATTGAAGTTCTAGGAAGGAAAAATAAAAAAAACTGCTGTAGTTCTTGCGATTCAATTTCAAACGCGATGATCCTTACTTTGAGATAGTAAAAGATTTTTAGAATTTCCAATTCAATAATTTTCTAGGGCTAGTCTTTTGATGCAGTGTTGTGAGATTTATATTCACCTAAGCGATAAGATATTTGTATATTGAAATGGTTACATGGTGGTTCTTAACAGCTTACTGTGCTCCGGCACAAGCTCTAAAATTGAAGTTCGAGGAACCGCAGGGAAGCTTCTATGTGAAGAACGTAGGCCCGTATTTATACTTTTTTTAGCGCCGCATTTGCGCCGCTTTTTGACGCAAAACGGCGCAAACCTACAAAATACAATGGTATTTTGCAAGTTTGCGCCGTTTTTGCGTCAAAAAACGCCGCAAATGCGGCGCTAAAAAGGTATAAATACGGGCCGTAGTTTTTTATATCTTCCTTCCTGGCCTCACGAAGGGTGCCTCTTCCCTTTGTCTAAAGGGCCTCACTAAGACGGCCCACCCACTATTAATTATTTTTCTTCCATTTCGCTGATTACTGCACCAACTTTCCGTTGCATTTCATTGTTACAGATATCAATTGTACTCACCTCTAATTTATTTCCGTTTCTCCCCTCCACCCACTTGCACCTTTACCCCTTTTCACAAACGTCATTACCCCCTCACTTAATTCTACTCCTTCCAATCTTGCTTTTGCTATTTTCCTCCTAATTTCTCTTCTCTATCCTTTTCTTTCTCAAATTAAAGGAAGTACTGTAAACTGGTAATGGATAGAACCCACTACAAAGTGCAAGTACTTACTGTAGGCCTGCACAATCGGAATGTCAAAGCAGACGTTCAGGTCTGTTGACACCATCCAGTCTTCCAAGTCAAATTCCCGTCAAATCTGACCCAGGAATGTGTCTGTAACTTGTCCTTCTTTAGGAACCAATTCAGGAGCCTGAGGTTGAGGACTGGATGCAGTGTGGAACCAGGAATCACAGAGAATAGCACCTCCAGCCCAATTTTTGCTCTGGTGCTATCTCCTCTGATAGTTTCTGTAGCAGGACTGCTACGTCCTGCTGCAGGATCACCAATTTTCCCCTCAGTCAACAACCAACTATCCTGCTTCTTGGAGGACAACAGCCTACTCGACATCTCCCACTCTGGCTTCTGCAAGAACCACAGCACTGAGACCGCCCTTATCACTTGCACCAATGACATCAGGAGCAGGCTCGACAAAGGTGAAACCGTTGCCCTCATCCTCCTTGACCTTTCCGCAGCCTTCAACACCGTCTGTCTCCACACCCTTCGCACACGCCTCTACGACGTCGGAATCTGCCACAGAGCCCTGGATTGGCTCACATCCTTCCTCTCTGGAAGAACCCAAAGAGTCCGCCTCCCCCGTTCCTGTCTAAAGCCACCAAGACCATCTGCGGAGTTCCCCAGGGATCCTCACTCAGCCCCAACCTCTTCAATGTCTACATGGCACCGCTCGCCAACATCGTCCGATCCCACGGTCTCAACATCGTCTCCTACGCAGACGACACTCAGCTCATCCTCTCTCTCACGAAGGACCCCGCAACCAGTAAGACCAACCTCCACACCGGACTTCACGCCATCGCCAACTGGATGGAAGCAAGCCGCCTCAAGCTGAACTTGGAGAAGACTGAGATCATCATCTTCGGCTCCAACAGATCAGCATGGGACGACTCCTGGTGGCCTGTCATTCTGGGGTCTGCCCCAACGCACACCACCCACACATGCAACCTCAGCTTCATACTGGACTCATCGCTCTCTATGACCCAGCAAGTCAACGCCATCTCATCCTCATGTTTTAACACCATTCGCATGCTTTGCAAGACCTTCAGATGGATCCCTGTTGAAACCAGAAGAACGGTCACCCATTCCCTAGTCAGCAGCAGACAGGACTACGGCAACGCCCTCTACGCGGCAACAATGGCCAAGCTCCAGAGGAAACTCCAGCGCATCCAGAACGCCTCGGCACGACTCATCCTCAACCTCCCTCACCACAAACACATCTCAGCCCACCTCAGAGACCTCCGCTGGCTCCCCGTCAACAAAAGGATCGTCTTCAAACTCTTGATCCACGCTCACAAAGCTCTCCACGATGCCGGACCTGCCTACCTCAACGAGCGTCTCAACTTCCACATCCCGACACGCCAGCTCCGCTCTGCCAACCTCGCCCTCGCAACCGTCCCCTGCATCCACTGGACCACAACTGGCGGCAGATCCTTCTCCCACCTTGCCACCAAAACCTGGAACTCCCTCCCTGTCAGCCTAAGTCTGACCCAGGACCTCCTGACCTTCAGGAAGCACCTCAAGACCTGGCTCTTCGGGCAGTGGCAAACCCCCCCCCCCCAGCGCCTTGAGACGCTTCCGGGTGAATAGCGCGCTTAACAAATTACTGATTGATTGAAAGATCAAGGAAAAAAACAGGGTTTGTGCTTGCAGAAACGTATGATCGACTGCTTTTCAACAATCTAAAGGACCCAGCGGTCCGAATTAATGGCCTTCAAGGCTGTAGAAAAGGTGATACTCACTACAGCATGACGTGCTCCTTCATAAATTAACTATTTCTACGTCTCTGGGTGCTGGGAAAGAAAAAGAGGAAAAGTAGATTGGAACTGTTTTGTACTGGCAAACTAAAGGATTTTGTTGCTGCTGTTCGCCTGGAGTTTGTTGTTGCTTGAAAAATCCACTGGGTAAGGGGTGAGGTTTTCAAAACGAACAAACAGAATCAAGAAAGATTATAGGCCCTCATTACAACCCTGGGGGTAAATCCCGCTTAACACCGTGGCGACGGCCACCAACAAACCGTGACCGCGGCAAAATTCTGCTACGGGTATTATGACCCAAACAGAGAAATCCTCCACTATACAGACACACACACAAGTCTGCCACACCAAAGGTCAGTGATAAACTGCGATAGCCCACACCGTCATGCCAACAGGAATACGCCCACAGTATCACGACCCACGAATCACCGTGGCGGACTTACAACCGTGGTAAACCATTGGTGGTACACACTGCCACGCTCAAACTACACACACACTTACAAAACTCCACCACATTGGACAATTCATACTACACACACCTGATACACATACACCCACCACACCCACACACACACACCACTATAAAACACCCACCCACATTACCCACAACCCTTTCAACTAACAAATTAGAACAAGCAGAGAGAGAGAAAAGCAAAGACCACACCATCACCCAGAGGCACAGAACACCATCACACATACACCATCCATGCACATCACATAATATATCACCACACAGCACCCAACACATCACCTCACACCACATCATGGCACCTCAACGACACCCCAGGTTTTCTGAGGAGGAGCTAAGGGTCATGGTGGAGGAAATCACCCGGGTAGAGCCACAGCTATTCGGATCACAGGTGCAGCAGACCTCCATTGCAAGGAAGATGGAGCTATGGCGGAGGATCGTCGACAGTGTAAACGCCGTGGGACAGCATCCAAGAACCAGGGATGACATCAGGAAGAGGTGGAACGACCTACGGGGGAAGGTACATTCTGTGGTTTCAAGACACCAGATTGCTGTACAGAGGACTGGCGGTGGACCCCCCACCTCCTCCCCCACAACTAACATCATAGGAGGAGCAAGTCTTGGCGATCATGCACCCTGAGGGCCTCACAGGAGTAGCAGGAGGACTGGACTCTGGTATGTCAAATCTTTACTACTTTATCCCCTCCATCCTACCTGTATGCCATCACTAACTCCCACCCTTACCCTCACCCCCATCACTCCAACACCTCACATATACCCCACTATCACAACCCACCCCTCCCAATACCAAGCCCTGCAGGCAACAACAATGCATGGCCACCCATCACAGACCTGCATAGACACCCATCACCACAGCATGCACACTTGATAGACTCACCCAGCCCACATAATCACCAATCACACAAGGCCAAGGCGACAGTGCAAGCACAATTATACAGGGAAACACACCCATTGCACATGATGGCATACACAGATACAATAACAGTGCATTAGCATCCCAACAGGACCCCTACTCAACGTCCCCAGACAGGAGGTGCCAGCTACATCCAGCCCCCCCAGAAGAGGCCCACAGTGATGACAGCAGCTCTGCACACCTGTATCTAGATAACCATTCTGGCCCATCTTGGACCGTTGGACTGTCGGTTTCCTTGCCACAGACCCAAACCACCACAGAGCCTCCCCTCAAGAAACACCACCACAGCACCCATCCAGCGGACCCATCCCTCTGTCCCAAGGACATGTCAATCAGCAGTGTGTCCACCACTACAGGGACCCAGGCAACCCCACAAACCCAGGACGATCAGGGTTCAGGGGACAGAGACACAGGATAACAGGGAAGCTGGAAGGACTGCTGTGCGACAGGGGGAGGACAGGCCCAGGGGACCCACTCTCCACGAGGCACTTTCAAACATCATGGGAACATGCCACCATTCCCAGGAGACCATGGGCATGGTACTGGCCAACTTTCAGGAGACCCAGAGGCTGCAGGAGGGACACCACGTGGGGATCAGGGATGACCTCACCAAAATCTACACCATTCTGGTCACCATAGCAGGGTTTCTGGCTGATATGAGCAAGCCCATGAGGGAGGCAGTGGCTCAACAAAGGGCCCCTGACACTAGCCAAACCGAGGAACAGCCTTCCACCTCCGCCGGTGCTAGTGGACAGGAGGCTCCACCACAGGAACAACAGGACACCAGCTCTCCACCCCCTGCAGAAGGAGAACCACCCGGCAAAAGGTCCCTGCGATCCAGGCAGAAAACAGAGAACATTGCCAAGACCCCCACCAGGAAATAAGACTCACCTGATTGTCACCCTTCTGTCCCAGTATGTCACCCTGTCCAACTTGAACTGCCATTACTCCACTTCCTATGCCCCATTGGACAATGCACTTGTGATACAAATAGACTGGACTCTGTCATGGACCTTCCTCCACTATCACCGAGCCCCTTGCACATACCCCTATACCCATTAGCACCAAAATAAACATCCTCTAATCAAAAACCAATCTGGAGTCAGTCTGATCTTTCACAAATGTACAATTACAACATTAGCAACAAATAGCACTGTAAATGTTCATTTACTCATACCAATATATGACAGTTGTTGGGCAGCAGTACCTATAGCAGAAGGCAGAATGGGGTACCCAGATCTGGAAAAGGGAACTCCAAAGGGAACAGTCAGTGCCCATAGACAGAGGTTAAGAGGCTGACATGTACAATGTCCCAGAGTATACTGAAATGTGAGGAGGAGTTACAGTCTCTTACCTGTGTGTCACTGGAAGTACTGCATGATGATGTTCGTTCTGTTGTCAATATCTTCTTTCTCTGCCTCCTCTTCCTCACTATCCACAGGCTCCATCGCTGCCAGAAGACCATTACCAGGCTCATCCTCCAGCAGACAAGGTACCTGGCGTCTCAATGCCAGGTTGTGCAACATACAACATGCCACGATTATCTGGCACACCTTCTTCGGTGAGTAGTATAGGGAGCCACCTGTTAGATGGAGGCACCAGAATCTGGCCTTTTGAGGCCGAGCGTCCTCTCAATAATACGCCTAGTTCGGCCGTGTGCCTCATTGTAGTGGTCCTCTGCCCTTGTCCTGGTATTCCTCACTGGGGTCAGTAGCCATGAGAGGTTGGAGTAACCAGAGTCACCTGCAAATTTCGAGGGATACCTGTTAGACACACACTGACCCTTAGGGACTACCCCAGACCCATACCCAGACACCTACTCATACTGTGTGGGGACCTTGGGCTCACCTATTAGCTAAACCCGGTGCCTCTGGAGTTGGCCCATCACATAAGGGATACTGCTATTCTGCAAAATATAGGCGTCATGCACAGAGCCAGTATACTTGGCATTCACATGGGAGATGTACTGGTCCGCCAAACACACCATTTGCACATTCATCGAATGGTAGCTTTTTCTATTTCTGTACACTTGTTAATTTCTGCGGGGGGGGGACAAATGCCACATGTGTACCATCAATGGCACCAATGATGTTGGGGATATGTCCCAGGGCATAAAAGTCAGCTTTCACTGTGGCCAAATCCTCTACCTGGGGGAACACGATTTAGCTGCGCATGTGTTTCAGCAGGGCAGACAACACTTTGGTCAACACGTTAGAAAACATTGGCTGGGACATCCCAGATGCCATGGCCACTGTAGTTTGAAAGGAGCCACTTGCCAGGAAATGGAGCACTGACAGGACCTGCACTAGTTGGGGTATCCCTGTGGGCTGGCGGATTGCTGACATCAGGTCTGGCTCTGATTGGGCACATAGTTCTTGGGTTGTGGCACAATCAAGTCTGTATGTGATTATGATGTGTCTGTCTTACATTGTCGACAGGTCCACCAGGGATCTGTACACTGGAAGATGCCGCCATCTCATCATCTGCCCCAGCGGTTGTAGCCTATGAAGGAGAACGGTGAGCAGAGGGTCATTTACCACATAGGTAGCACAACTGCAGTAATGTTAGTGAATCCGTGTGTGAAATAGTTAGTCCGTAAATGTGCCAATATGTGGTGTGACACAGCTAGGTGCCATGCCATGTGCACCCCTGAAATGGCGGCTGTCTGACTTGTGAGGAGGGACAAGGGGAAATGAGGTAACTGCGCTGGCGTTGTGCAGCATCACGGTGGGCGGTCGAAGACCGCCGCGCAACTCAGCATTGGTTATCATTGGGCCCTATGGGTTCCAGGAGCCAATGGCCACCTACACCGGCGGTGACGGTATGCACCGCCACGGACGTGAGCACCATTTTCTATCAGTTCACTCACTTGATACCTGACCATCAACTGGAGAGGACCTACACTGCAAGTGCTGCTGTGACCTGAGCCTGAAAGCGACAATGGCTACAGTGTCTGGGGAAAGGGCCCCTGCCTTCACTGCAGAGGAGTTGGACAAACTGGTGGATGAGGTCCTCCCCCAGTACACGCTACTCTACGGTCCTCCAGACAAACAGGTGAGTACACTGTGAGCATGATGCGTGGGCAATGCCTGTTTGGAGTGGTGTGGATGGAAGCCACATGTTGGGAGGTGCTGAGTACTGCATGTAAGGATGGTCAGTGTATGTGCGTCAGGCCATGGGTGGGAACTGGTGGGCAATGAGTATGATGGTCCGGACGGGTGAGTAATTTCCTTTCCTCCTGTCCTTTCCCTTTAGGTCAGCGCCCACCAGAAGAAGGGTATTTGGAGTGCCATCGCCAAGGAAGTGCGGACCCTGGGGGTCTATCACGGACCGAGCACCCACTGCCGCAAGAGATCGGAGGACCTGCGCCACTGGAGCAAGAAGACAGCAGAGGCCCAGCTGGGGCTGGCCTCCCAACGTGAAAGGGGTGCCCGTCGCACCATGACCCCCCTGATGTTCTGCATCCTGGCTATGGCCTATCCGGAGTTCGATGGGCGCTTGAGGGCATCACAGCAGCCACAAGGGGTGTGAGTACAGTGTCATAAAGCTGACTCTGTGTGGTTTAGGAGGGATCTGGGTGGGGGTGTGGGCTGTGGGTGCCCCTAGGCAAGGGCGGTCATGCCACAGTAGGTCCCTTGTTTGCAGGCTCAGAAGCACCCCTACCATAATGGTACAAATGGGCACCTACTAGTGTGCAGGGTCCTGTGGGTGTCAGGTGTGCATGTGTTGGCGCTAGGCATTGTACCCCATGGGGTGTTGACTACCATAGTGACTGTTTGGGCAAGGCCTAGTGTACAGGGCAGCTCAGTGTGTGTTGTGACTGCCAACGGTAGTGGTGTTGCTGGCATTGACCATGTGTGTCCTCTGTCTGTCCCCCCGTTCTTGTTTTGTCACCCTGTCCTTGTGTGCATTAGCATCATCTGGCGGAGGAGCAGAGGCACCAGCGACGGAGGGAGCTGCATCCCACATGGCCCAGGAGGGTGAATCCATGGTGGGTGAAGGCACCAGTGGGACGGAGGGCGAGGGGAGCTCCACAACGGGGACAGGAGGGGGCACCAGCGACAGCGAATCCTCCTCTGATGGAAGCTCCCTGGTGGTGGTGGACACCTCTGTGCCCACCCCAACTACAGGTACAGCCATCACCCCCCCTACCACCACCACCACCCTCCCAGCAGCCTCTCAGCGTGTTTCCTGTGCCCGCGCACCCAGGAGGGTGGGCATCTCGTTTACCCCAGGCACCTCAGGCCCTGCCCCAGTCATCCCTGCTGCCCTCGGTGAGGAGGCTATTGACCTCCTGAGATCCCTCACTGTTGGGCAGTCAACCATTCTGAATGCCATCCAGGGTGTTGAGAGGCATTTGCAGCAAACAGATGCATGCCTGAAGGGCATTCATTCTGGCGTGGCGGCCCAACAGAGAGCATTTCAGGCTCTGGCCTCAGCACTGATGACAGCCATTGTCCCTGTGTCCAGCCTCCCCCCTCTAACTTCCACTACCCAGACCCAATCTCCTCTACCTCAGCCTATCCCAAGCACACCTTCAGACCAGCATGCACACACATCAACACACATAAGTGGCTCAGGAAAACATAAGCATCGCACAGGCACTCACACAAGCACCATACCCATGCACACATACCAACATCCACTTCCTCCACTTTGTTCCCCTCCTTCACGTCCTCCACCTTCCTCCCAGTCTCATCTCCAGTCATACCTGCATGCACTACATCATCAGCTACTGCCTCCATCATCAGCACACCCATCACAACACACCGCTCACGTGCAATCACAACCCCCACTACCATTCACACGTCCCCTGTGTCCTCTCCCAGTGTGTCTGTGAGCCATACTCCCAAAGTACACAAACGCAGGTACACACCCACCCAACAGTCATCCACCTCACAACAGCCTCCAGCCCATGCACCTTCACCCAAACTCAGCAGACGTACACCTACTACAACCACTACCTCTTCCTCCACTCACGCACCCCCTCCATCTTCCCGTCCCAGTGTGTCTAAAAAATCTTTCCTAGCTAACTTGAACCTCTTCCCTACACTTCCCCCTCCCCGTCCGTCCCCTAGGGCCAGGATGTCTCGATCCCAGCCCAGCACCTCAGCCACCACATCTGCGTCACAGATTCACAACTTGTGATCTATGCAAGTTGTGGTGGATCGAAGGGGGCACCTGTCAGAGCTGCCAGTGTGCCACCTACAGATGTGAAGGACCACCCGATTCCGCCACCTGCCAAGGTAATAAAGGGTCCGGCTTCCAGCAGGGGAAGGAAGCACCACCCACCCAGCAAGACCTCACCCAAACACAGAGAGGACAGTGCCAAGGTCCCAGCAGCGACTGCCAAGGTGGGGATGGGACACAAGACAAAGGGCAAGTCACCTCAGGGCACGATGCCTCCTGGTGAGGGGCTGGTGACCACCATTTCCTCAGGGATGCCAGCGACCTGTACCACCGTCACCACTGCCGCAATGACTGCCACCTGCCCCGCCACCTTCGCTGCAGCTGCCACAACATCAGTCTGCAGAATCCTCCCAAAGGATCAGCCATCCGAGGCTGCCGGAGACGGTATGGTGTCTCCCTCCACCACACCAGATACCTGCACCACGACCAGCACCGGCAGCATCCCCGCCTCAGCCACCGCCACCTGCATCACCATCTGCACCGAGACGTGCCCAGCCACTACCAGTATATCGGACGTCAGCAGCATCACCAGTGGGCAGCCGTCTGAGGCTGCAGGTGACGTCCCGGACCCTGGACACGCCACTTGAGGCACCAGCACTGGCACGACCAGCAGTTGGCAGCCTAAGTCGCTGCAGAATGGAGTGTGGCTCTGCCTCCACGGAGTATCATGCTACCTGTACCATGTACATCTTTGTGGCTCAGACACCTAGGTGAGAGGATGTTAACTGCCACACCCCAGGTGCAGCATCACTGGGCAACAAGTCCCATCCAGAACCAGTGGCGAAACGCATCCACTCACCCAGTCCTTGGAAGGATGAAGCACTCTGGGCACCAAGCCCCCTCCAGAACCAGTGTAGAAAGGCATCCACTCACCCAATCCTTGGCAGGATGAAGCACTCTGGGCACCAAGCCACCTCCAGAACCAGTGGAGGAAGGTATCCACTTGAGACACTGTGGCTTTGCACTCCCCAGGAGCAAGCAGTGGGCAAACCACCCACTTGAGAGACTTGAGAGACTGTGGCTTTGCACTCCCCAGGACCAAGCAGTGGGCAAACCACCCACTTGAGAGACTGTGGCTTTGCACTCCCCAGGACCAAGTAGTGGGCATGGAGCCCCCTCGAGAGGCAGTGGCGTCATACCATCATCCGGCCGAGGTGCATCCTCTCCCCTTCCTCCTGAGGTGCCTGTATTTTTCTCGACCTGATGCACCTGCAGTGTTCTCTCCGTTTTGAGGCAGGTGTTATGTGTGGGCTTTGCCCATGTTTTTTGGGACCACTGGTCCACGGACATTTACAAGGGACAATGTACGGCCTTGTGTACATACTGTAAATATTTGTATATATTGATTATTCAAAAATCTATTGCTATATCTGAATGTTCAAATATAACACTGGTTATACTCATTTCCTTTTGTCCTTGCGTTCTTCCAGGAGGTGACGGGGTGTATCAATAATGTTTTTGGATGTGTTAGTGTGTATCTTGATGTGGGTGAGGGTGGGGGTGTTGCCTGCCATGTGTGTGTGTCACTCTCTTTTCCCTCCTCCCCTCCCCTGTGTGCTAGGTACAGTACTCACTGTCATCGCCGCCGCTGCCTTCTTTCTACTGCATGATGTATTAGTAGATACACCAACATGGGGAGGATCTGCAATTCGGGCTCCATGGTGTCCTGGTTCTTCGTGGAGTGTCGGAAGGTGAGTGGTTCCCCTTCGTTGTCCTGTTTCCGCCATGCTTTTGATGTCGTTGGCACTGCCCCGGAAAAGCTGGCGGATTGGCCTCTCAAAATAGTGTGGGCGGGACATTGTCTTCCGCCTGTCTTTTGGCGGTGACCGCCGCAGTGTTTGTTGCTACCGCCGTGGCGGTCAGAGTGTTAAAGTGGCTGTCTATGTTGGCGGTTTCCGTTGTGGTCGTAATCCCATTTTTTTTTACCGGTGGCCTGTTGACGTTATTACCGTCGCTTTAACACTGCCAGGGTTGTAATGAGGGCCATAGTCCCATAGATCTTGCTGTGGCTCTCAGGAACGGCTCGTAGGGCTTTGTTGGGGTGGGGCAGGGGATGCAGGGGTGCGGGGGGAGTAGGTGTTAGGGGTGCAGAGGGAAATAAATAAAAACATTTTTTAAAATCACTTACCTGGTCCGCTCCTGTGCCGCTCCCCTCCTGTCGCTGCTGGAGGCACAGACCCCCAGCCTGCCCTGTGGCCAATCCTGACGTTCCTCAGAGCAGCATCAGGATTGGCTGGGAGCGCCCGACTGGGAGCCTGCGCAGGCTCTCACATCCCAGCAACTGTGTTGCAGGCCTGGAGAGAGCCCTATACGCATATGTTTTTGGCCGGCATGAGATGGCCGTCCAAACACACATGCCCTCTGAGGGGAGTGCACAGTGCACTCCCTTCTGCTCGTCACCCCCAATGCCCTGTCCCTTTCTCAAGATAAGGGTACTAAACAGAGTTTATTATCCTTTCCTTGTGAAAGGATTTGCAGCAATTGCTGCTGGCGGGGTGGGGGTGGGGGGGGGTGACGCTCCTCCACCCTAACGGAGGAGCCACTCCTGGTGGTTCTAAATTATTTGAAGTCTTCCAGGGCAATATCTGTTGCCAGCTTTGATTGAAAGTGTGCTGGTACCCTGCTATTCAGGCCCCAGCACCAGTGTTCTTTCCCTAAAACTATACCTTTGTCTCCACAATTGGCACAGCCCTGGCACACAGTTTAGTCCCTTGTAAAAGGTACCCAGGGCCCTGTGGCCAGGGAAGGTCTCTAAGGGCTGCAGCATGTATTATGCCACCCTGGCGACCCCTCACTCAGCACATGCACACTGCCTCACAGCTTGTTTGTGCTGGTGGGGGAGAAAAAGACTAAGTCGAAATGGCACTCCCCTCAGAGTGCCATGCCCACAACCCGCTGCCTGTGGCATAGGTAATTCACCCCTCTAGCAGGCTGTACAGCCCTAAGGCAGGGTGCACTATACCACCGGTGAGGGCATAGCTGCATGAGCACTATGTCCCTAGTGTCTAAGCCAATTCTTAGACATTGTAAGTGCAGGGCAGCCATATTGAGTATATGGACTGGGAGTTTGTCAGAAACAAACTCCACAGTTCCATAATGGCTACACTGAACACTGGGTAGTTTGGTATCAAACATCCCAGCGCAATAAACCCACACTGATGCCAGTGTGGGATTTATTGAGGAATGCACACAGAGGGCATCTTAGAGATGCCCCCTGCATGCCAGCCCAACTGCTAGTGCTAGGCTGACTGGTCGCTGCCAGCCTGCAACTTCCAAACAAGTTTCTGGCTACATGGGGTGAGTGCCTTTGTGCACTCTGTGACCAGGAACAAAGACTTTCCTGGGTGGAGGTGCTTCACACCTCCCCCTGCAGAAACTGTAACACCTGGCAGTGTGCCTCAAAGGCTCAATCCTGGTGTTACAGCGCCGCAGGGCACTCTAACTAGTGGAGATGTGCGCCCCTGTCAGATTCCTGATGACCTACAAAGAAGAAGGACTGCCTAGCTGAAAAACTCTGCAAAGAAGAAGGAAGACGACAACTGCTTTGGTCCCAGCCCTACCGACCTGTCTCCAACTTCAAAGAACCTACATCAGCAACGCATCGTGCGGGCCCAGCGACCTCTGCCAACTCAGAGGACTGCCCTGCAACTACAAAAGATCAAGAACTCCTGTGGACAGCGGATCTGTCCAACCAAGAAAGAAGAAACCATCTTTAAAGGGACTCTCACCTCACTCCAGAAGCATGAGTTCACCCTCACTCTGCAACCGACGCTCCTGGCCCGTGTCCATAGAAACCAAAAACCCAGAGAGGATCCCCAGGCGACTCTGACGATGTGTCCACCCTGGGCTAACCTCTCTGCGCCCCCATGATGATGCCTGCAGAGGGAATCCCGAGGACCCTCCTGACCGAGACTGCCCGGGACAAAGATATCCGACGCCTGGAGAAGCACTGCACCTGCAGCCCCCAGGCCCACGAGAAACTGATCACCGGTGCAGCAGTGACCAGAAGGTGGCCCTTACCCATGCCCAGTTGGTGGCTTGCCCGAGAAGCCCCCCTGTGCCTTGCCTGCAACATCTGATGGCTGTGAAATAACATAGATGTTATTTCACTCAGGCTGCAGTGGCAGTCCTGTGTAAGAATTGTCTGAGCTCCCTATGGGTGGCAAAAGAAATGCTGCAGCCCATCTCCTGGAATCCCAATACCCTGGGTACCTAGGTACCATATACAAGGGAATTATAAGGGTGTTCCAGTGTGCCAATGAGAATTGGTAAAATTAGTCACTAGCCTGCAGTGACAATTTGAAAAGCAGGGAGAGCATAAACACTGAGGTTCTGATTAGCAGAGCTTCAGTGATACAGTTAGGCACCACATAGGGAACACATACAGGGCATACTTTAGGAGCACTGGGGTCCTGGCTAGCAGGATCCCAGTGACACATAGGCAAAAATGAGGGTAACATGCCAGGCAAGATGGTACTTTCCTTCAGCAACCAGTCGCACCTCCACTGGAGAATGATAGGAGATACCCTTTGCCTTGTCAGTGGCGTCTCTAAACTGTGGTGCGTGGATAAGGGTAGTGAACACATAGGCCCTCATTTCAATCTTGGCGTTCGGACGAGGCTGACCACCAAGGCTGAACCGCCAGTCGGCCGCATTTGGACGTCTCCGACATAGTTTCCGCCCGCCGGCCCAGCAGGGATGTCGGCCGTAACAGAGTTTCCGCCTGCCGGCCCAGCGGGGATGTCGGCCGTAACATTGCAGCCGGCTCCTAATGGAGCCGGCGGCAATGTGGTGGTACGGCGGGTGCAGCAGCAGCCAGTGAAAACCGCGACGGGGCTGTGCCTGGGGGCCCCTCCACTGCCCATGCCAAATGCATGGGCAGTGCAGGGGCCCCCAGGGGTCCTGCGACTCCCCTTACCGCCAGCCTGTCCATGGTGTACAGGCTGGCGGTAAGAGGAATCAAAATCCCCAGGCTTGCAGTGCTGCCCTGGCAGATTCTGACCAGTGGGACATCCATGGCAGTAAACCGCCTGTCCCGGCGGTATGACCGTGGCGCTACCGCCGCGGTCATAATATGGCGATTCGTACCACTAGCCTGTTGGCGGTACGATCGCCACTTCAGCCCTGGTTTTAGGTGACCGCCAGGGTTGTGATGAGGCCCATAGTCTTTTTGGGAGAGACTCCCATGGGCCGCCGAGAGATGTGTGAACTGGCGTTTGGCTTGCTTATGTGCTCTCCATAAATCTAACAGTCCCAGGATGTCCATAAATGCCCGAAGGAGACCAAGGTCCCCACCAACAGTCAATGCTGAGTCCCTATGTCTGTCTGGGACCATTAGGGCATTCATGTCTCCTGCTAATATTAGTATACCAGGTGGTGCTTAGAACAGGAAAATCTCAGCGTGCAAGCGTGGTGGCACATATACAGAACATATGTTCAGAGTATAACCCTCCCAAGTGTCTGTGTTCATCACAAACCTCCTGTTGAAAATGACCCTTCTGCAGGGTTATCCCGAGACTTTTTGCCTTCCTCCTTCTCTTTTTCTGACCTCATTTTTGCTGGCTTTTAGACTCTGCGCACTTTACCACTGCTAACCAGTGCTAAAGTGCATATGCTATCTCCCTTTAAAAATGGTAACCTTGGATCATAGCTGATTGGACTATTTAATATACTTATAAGTCCCTTGTAATGTGCACTATATGTGCCTACGGCCTGTAGATTAAATGCTACTAGTGGGCCTGCAGCACTGGTTGTGCCACCCACTTAAGTAGCCCCTTTACCTTGTCTCAGGCCTGCCATTGCAAGGCCTGTGTGTACAGTTTCACTGTCACCTTAACTTGGCATTTAAAAGTACTTGCCAAGCCTAAACCTCCCCTTTCTCCACATATAAGTCACCTCTAATGTGTGCCCTAGGTAACCCCTAGAGCAGGGTGCTGTGTGGGTGAAAGGCAGGACATGTGCCTGTGTAGTTTACATGGCCTGGTAGTGTAAAACTCCTAAATTCGTTTTTGCACTACTGTGAGGCCTGCTCCCTTCATAGGCTAACATTGGGGCTGCCCTCATACAGTATTGAAGTGGTAGGTGCTGATCTGAAAGTAGTAGGAAGGTCATAGTTAGTATGGCCAGAATGGTAATATCAAATCCTGCTGATTAGTGAAGTTGGATTTAATATTACTATTTTAGAAATGCCACTTTTAGAAAGTGAGCATTTCTTTGCACTTAAATCTTTCTGTGCCTTACAATCCACGTCTGGCTGGGCTTGGTTGACAGACAGCTCCTTGTGCATTCACTCAGACACACCCCAGACACAGGGTACTCAGCCTCACTTGCATACATCTGCATTTTGAATGGGTCTTCCTGGGCTGGGAGGGTGGAGGGCCTGCTCTCACACAAAGGACAGCCACACCCCCTACTGGGACCCTGGCAGACAGGATTGAACTGAAAGGGGACCTGGTGCACTTCTTAGCCACTCTTTGAAGTCTCCCCCACTTCAAAGGCACATTTGAGTATAAAACAGGGCCTCTGCCCTACCTCATCAGACACTTGCTGGAGAAGAAACCTGAACCAGAACCTGCATCCTGCCAAGAAGAATTGCCTGGCTGCCTAAAGGACTCACCTGACTGCTTTCTACAAAGGACTGCTGCCTTGCTGTTGCCCTGCTGCCTTGCTAAACTCTTGTCTGGCTGTAAAAGTGCTCTCCAAGGGCTTGGATAGAGCTTGCCTCCTGTTCCCTAAAGTCTCAGGACCAAAAAGACTTCTCTTCTTCATTCGGACTCTTCGTGCACTGAAAATTTCGATGCACAGCTTGCTCCGCGGCGAGAAATCGCCGCACACCGACGCTGATCGACGCGACACCTTCGGGGGGACCGGAACTTCGACGCACGGCTTCGCAAGGACAACGCCGCCCGACTTCCAGAGGGGAAATCGACGCAACGCCTGTCGTGAGACCAAGAATTCCACGCACAGCCTCCCGGAACGACGCCCCCCCAGCCGGAAAACAAGCCGAAGAATCCATGCACAGACCTCGGGACATCTGGTAATCCTGGACCCACAGAAAGAGACTGTCTGCGTGCCGGAAAACGACGCACGACTTCCCTGCGTGAAAAATAACTTTGCAAGTCCGTGTGTGCAGGGGAGAAATCGACGCACACACCATTTTTCCACGTATCTCTTCTTCTGCGGCCCTTTGCGGAGATTTTTAAATCAGGTACTTTGTGCTTGAAAGAGACTTTGGGGGTGATTCTAACTCTGGCGGGTGGCAGAGGCCGCCCGCCAGAGTTCCCCCCTCCAGAATACCGCACCGCGGTCGTAAGACCGATGCGGTGATTCTGGGTTTTCCACTGGGCTGGCGGGCGACTGCCAAAAGGCCGCCCGCCAGCCCAGTGGAAAACAACCTTCCCACGAGGACGCCGGCTCTGAATGGAGCCGGCGGAGTGGGAAGGTGCGACGGGTGCAGTTGCACCCGTCGCGAATTTCACTGTCTGCAATGCAGACAGTGAAATTCAAAGTGGGGCCCTCTTACGGGGGCTCCTGCAGTGCCCATGCCATTGTTCCTGGCGGCTCAGGATGGCGGTATGGGGTGTCAGAATCCCCATGGCGGCGCACCGAGCTGCGCCGCCATGGAGGATTCTTTTGGGCAGCGGAAAACCGGCGGGAGACCGCCGGTTTTCCTCTTCTGACCGCGGCCAAACCGCCGCAATCAGAATGCCCTGCGGGGCACCGCCAGCCTGTTGGTGGTGCTCCCGCCAACCCTGGCCCCGGCGGTCATGAATGACCCCCTTTGTTTGCTTTTTAAAGACTTAAGACACTTTATATCCCTTTTCAGTGATATCTCTACAATTTCACATTGCATCTTTATTCGTTTTGACCTACAATTATCCTGATAAATATTATATATTTTTCTAAACACTGTGTGGTGTATTTTTGTGGTGCTATATTGTGTTATTGTATGATTTATTGCACAAATACTTTACACATTGCCTTCTAAGTTAAGCCTGACCCTTCAGGACCCCCCTGGGAAGAAGAAATCCCCCATACACGAGCAAGGAAGCCTGTTGTCTACAGAGACACCATCCCCATGTAGGCTAGGGAACCGGTAGTCTCAGCAAGCATCTGTAGCAGAGTCAATCAGCATGCGGTTGTGGTCATCTGGCTGGAATCTCCCTCTAACATGCATGGGACAGAGAAGTGTTATTATAATAAAACAGCTGATGTTCTGGGAAAAATGTCCCTATGTAAAGATGTGTGTGTTTCTGTGAATGTTGGAGAACCAGTGTACCACTTTGCCAGCAATCCCATCTTGCTGCAGGCTTGATGAAAGCAAAAAGTGAAAATAATGTCTTTCTAAGAAACACAATGCTTTCCTAGGTAAAAGAACAGTTACATAAAGAAAATAAAACAGCACCACAAATGTGGCTGATTCTGAAGTAATACAAATGAAGCAGAAAAAAATGCAACTAGGCTAAATGGCACAAGTAACAGACCTAGATTCTAAAATATTGTGCCTAAAGACAGTATTAAAATGGCTATACAACATCACCCGTCCCCTTAAATATCAAACATAGGGGTAGTCCTCTCCGCCCAATCAAGCCAGACAGATAAACTTACACTGAAGTGTATATCCCCCAGTATTTCCAATTAGCACGTCAAGAGGATCACCATTTTTCAACAGAACGGCACTTCAGTTGTCCCCCCACCATCACCTTTGTGCAGGCAAGCTGTCCATTCACAGCATAGCCAGTTTATGTGTTATCAGTCTGTACTAACTTTCACGGTCAATCATTCCTCCCTTGGAGACTTAGGCCCTCATTACAACCCTGGTGGCCGGTGGTAACCAAAATGGAATTATGACCACGGAGGAAACCACTCAGACAGACAGCCACTTTA
The DNA here is from genome assembly GCF_031143425.1 of Pleurodeles waltl. NCBI lineage: Eukaryota > Metazoa > Chordata > Amphibia > Caudata > Salamandridae > Pleurodeles > Pleurodeles waltl. Next base: position 324,845,848 of record NC_090440.1, on the reverse strand, counting down.
AAACACTGATCGACAGGTAGCCACCAACAGCCAGGCAGAAGACAATGTAACACCCACTCTATTATGACACACCAATCCGCCACCTTTTCCGGGGCAGTACCAACGACATCGAAAGCATGGCGGAAACAGAGCTCAGAAGTCAAAGGACTCACCTGAGGAGTCTCAGGGAACATCCACGATGATGGAGCCCGAGCTGCACACATTTCTGATGCTTGTCTACCTTCTGCTGCATTATGAACCGCAATGCTGGCGAAGACGACCACGGTGAGTACTGCTGCATAGCACACAAGGGAGGTGGGAGGAAAAAGAGAGTCATACACGCAACACGCAACACCCCCACCCCCAATACCATACACACAACCAGATGCACTAACATTACATACTTGCCCCGTAACCCTCAGGAATAATGCAAGGACATAAAGATTTGAAGAAAGTGAGTGTAATACGATAAAATAACATGAAACAGTGCATCAAAATAGAAACGTATATACATGTTTACAAATGTAGGGACACTGCCCATTCCTCAATGTCTGTGGGCCACAGGGCCACAGCACATAGGCCAAGGCCCCACCTCACTCCTGCAACAACATAGAGAGAACACTGCAGGGGCATCAGGTCGAAAATACACAGGTACCTCAGGGGGATGGGGAATCGGGGGCACCTCAGCCGGAAGATGGTACAACACCACTGGTCCTGGAGGAGTGCAAGGCCACAGTCTCTCAAGTGAGTGGTTTGCCCACTGCTTGGTCCTGGGTAGTGCAAGGCCACAGTCTCTCAAGTGGGTGGTTTGCCCACTGCTTGGTCCTGGGGAGTGCAAGGCCACAGTCTCTCTGGTGGATGGCTTCTCCATTGGTTCTGGAGGGGGAATTGTGCCCAGTGTGCTTCATCCTGGAAAGGATGGGGTGAGTGGATGGCTTCTCCACTGGTTCTGGAGGGGGCATTGTGCCCAGTGCGCTTCATCCTGGGAAGGAAGGGGGTAAGTGGATGGCTTCTTTCCCTGGTTCTGGAGGGGCATTGTGCCCAGTGTGCTTCATCCTGGGATGGATGGGGTGAGTGGCTACTTCCACTGGTTCTGGAGGGGGCATTGTGCCTTGCGATGCAGATCTTGGGGAGTGAAAGGTCACAGTCTCTCACCTGGGTGTCAGACCCACAGGATTTGCAGGGGCAAGGATGCACAACAGACCATGGATGCAGGACTACACACTGTCCACTGGCGATGAAGGCTGCTGGGGCTGCTGCTGCTGGCAGTGGTGCTGGTGGCGGTGGTGGCAGTGGTCGGGCGAGGCTCCAACCCATCCCCTGCAGCCTGGGACGGCCATCCACTGGGGCTGCTGCTGCTGGTGGCGGTGCTGGTGGAGGTGCTGGCAGTGGTGGGGGGAGGCTCCAGCCCATCCCCTGCAGCCTTGGACGGCTGCCCACTGGGGCTGCTGTTGCTGGTGGCAGTGCGGGTGGCAGTACTGGCAGTGTTGTGGGGAGGCTCCAGCCCTTCCCTTGCAGCCTCGGATGGCTGAACCACCATGGTTGGTGGGGGGGGGGAGGCTCCGAATGAGCCCCAATACCTGACCTCCTGTCCTTCCTCCCTGCTGGTGCTGGCCCCTTGCCCTTCCTGTCAGCAGCCACGGATTTCTCCTTGCCCTTCCTGTTGCAGCTGGTGGTGCCGCCTTGTCCTTTCTGTACACTGCTTGTGGTGCCTCCTTGCCCTTCCCTGTCGCAGCCTGTGGTGCCACCTTGCCCTTCCCTGTCGCAGCTGGTGGTGTCTTCTTGCCCTTACCTTTTGCAGCTGGTGGTACCTCCTTGCTCTTCCTTGTCGCAGCTGGTGGTGCCTCCTTGCCCTTCCTTGACACTGCTGGTGCAGGCACCCTTTCAGTGTTGCTGCCTGGTGCCCGGGGGGGAGTGGTAGGGAAGAGATCAAAGGTGGCGAGGAAAACCTTTTAGGGACTTTGGGGTGGGAAGAGGGGGGCGGTTTGGGAGTGGAGGAAGAGGAATTCGTTGTAGGAGGTGTCTGCTGATTGGGTGCAGGTGCATGGGCTGGATGCTGTTGTGAGGTGGATGGCTGTTGGATGTCTGAGTGCTTGCGTTTGTGTACTTTGGGAGCAGGGGGCACAGACACAGTGGGAGAGGACACAGGGGATGTGTGCATGGATGAGGGGGTGGTGACTGCCAGTGAGGGGCGTGTAGTGATAGGTGTGATGGTGATGGTGGGAGTGGATGAGGATGTAGTGCATGCAGGTGTGAGTGTTGCTGGGAGGGAGGTGAGCGCAGAGAAAGAGGGGGACACAGTGGAGGTAATGGATGTTGGTATGTCTGCATCTGGATGGTGTTTGTGTGAGTGCCTGTGGCATGATGTGTGGTGCTTGTGTCTGAACCACTCTTGTGTGTTGTCTTGTGTGCATGCTGGTCTGCCTGTGTGATTGGGATAGGTTGGGGTTGAGGGGAATGGGATTGGGTAGAGGAAGTTGGAGGGGGGGAGGCTAGAAACAGGGTCAATGGCTGCCATCAGGGAGGAGGCCAGAGCCCGGATTGATCTCTGTTGGGCCACCATGCCAGAGTGAATGCCCTCCAGGAATGCATTTGTTTGTTGCAAATGGCCTGCCAGCCCCTGGATGTTATTCACAATGGTTGACTACCCAACAGAGATGGAGCGCAGGAGGTCAGTAGGCTCCTCACTCAGGGCAGCAGGGCTAACTGGGCAGGGCCTGAGGTGCCTGGGGCAAAGGAGATGCCCACCCTCCTCAGTGAGCGGGCATGGGAAACAATCTGAGGGGCTGCTGGGAGGGCGGTGCTGGTACAAGGGGTAGCAGCTGTACCTGTAGTTGGGGTGGGCACAGAGGTGTCCACCACCACCACCAGGGAGCTTCCATCGGAGGAGGTATCACTGTCAGAACTGTCCCCTCCTGTCTCTGCCGTGGTGCTCCCCTCACCCTCCGTCCCACTGGTGCCCTCACCGTTGGTGGATTCGTCCTCCTGGGCCCTGTGGGTTGCACCTCTCCCCGTCGCCGATGCCTCTGCTCCTCCGCCAGGTGATGCTAATGCACATAAGGACAGGGTGACAAAACAAAAAGGGGGGAGAGAGACAAAGGATACCCTTGGTCAAGTAGCGGAAACACCACCACCGTTGGCGTACACGACACACACACACACAGGGAACATCCCTACGCACTAGGCAATGCAGTCACAATGCTAGTCACCAGCCGATGGACAGGGATACCTAACGGCAATTGCAGCATACCTGAGACCCACAGACCCCTGCCCAGTAGTGGATGCCTACTACCTTGGTTGGAGGAGGTTTACATCAGACCCTGCCCAATATGGGACCTACCCTGCAATGTATGGCCTGGGCATTGACACCTACAGGACCACAGCCCCCACCCGGAAGCCACCCCACCACGCGCAAGAAGTATATTGCGGACTGTACTCACCCCCTTGTGGCTGCTGTGATGCCCCCAAGCGCCCATCCAGCTCCGGATAGGCCACCAACAGTATGCAGGCCATCGGGGGGGTCAGGGTTTAACAGGTACCCCTTCCTCGTTGGGAGGCCATCCCCAGCTGGGTCTCCGCGGTCTTCCATGCCCAGCTTCTCAGGACCTCCCACCATTTGCGACAGTGGGTGCTCTGTCTGCCGTAGACCCCCAGGGTCCACACATCCTTATCAATGGCATGGTATATACCCTTTTTTTGATGGGACTGATCTGCAGAGAAGTACACATAGGAAAAGGTATCAGTCAGATCACCCTGCCTGTTACACTCATGGCCCACCATAGCCCTCACATCCCCTTACGCACAGACATTGCCCACCATACATGCAGCACGCTGCCCAGGGTCCTTCCACCAACCTAGCCCCTACACGAGGCCCTCACCCACAACTCCATGCATTCATGCATCGTGCTCACTGTGTATTCACCTGTTGGTCTGGAGGCCCATACAGCATTTGGTACTGGAGTAGGACCCCATCCACCAGTCTCTCCGACTCCGCAGCGGTGAACAAAGGGGTCCTTTCCCCAGTGACATAAGCCATGGTCGGTTCCAGACACAGGTCATAGCAGCACTTGCAGTGTAGGTCCTCTCCTGTCAGGTAGCAAGTGAGTGAACAGATAGAAAATGGCAATCACGTCTGCGGCAGTGCGTACCGTCACCGCCGGCGTGCATCACCATTGGCCACTGTTACCCATAGGGCCCAATGGTATCCAATGAGGAGTTGCACGGCGGTCCTCGACCGCCTCCCGCAACCGTGTGCAACGTCAGCGGAATTACCTCATTTCCACATGTCCCTCCATACAGGACAGGCAGACGCCATTTCAGGGGGGCAGGCCATGGCACCTAACTGCATCACACTACACATAGGCACCATTTGGGCCTATCCAACAATACAATGTTACAGTCACAACATGCAATGCAGTGTAGTGTTTGTAAATATGGAATACTGACCAGCTGCTCACCATTTTGCCCCCTAGATTGCAACCACTACGGATGAATAGGAGATGGAGACATCCCCGTGTACAGGCTCCTGGTGGATTTGGCAACAATGGCGGACAGGTACATTATCCTCACCTATAGACTGGACAGGGCCACAATCACAGGGCTGTGTGCCCAATTGGAGCCTGACATAATCTCTGCTATCCGTCAGCCCACCGGGATCTCCCCTTTTGTGCAAGTCCCATCTCTGCTCCATTTCCTGGCAACTGGCTCCTTCCACGTGACAGTGGGCTTGGCAGCAGGAATGTCTCAGCCAATGTTCTCAATAGTGCTGACCACAGTGTTGTCTGCCCTGATTAAACACATGCGTAGCTACATCGTTTTTCCCCAGCTGGAGGATTTGGCGACAGTGAAAGATGATTTCTATGCAATGGGACATGTCCCCAACATTATTGGGGCAACTGATGGTACACATATTGCTTTTGTCCCCCCCCCCCCAGAGAAATGAACAGATGTTCAGAAATATAAAGAGCATTCACTCCATGAATGTGCAGATTGTGTGCCCGGCAGACCAGTACATCTCCCATGTCAATGCAAAGTATCCTGGGTCTGTGCATGATGCCTTTATCCTGAGGAATAGCAGCATCCCATGTGTGATGGCTAAATTCCAGAGGCACAGGGTGTGGCTAATAGGTGAGCCCTGTTTCCCAGCCAGTTGGTGTTGGTGTATGTGTATGATGTGGGCCGTAAGGGTTAGTGTGTGGTTAACAGTTGTACCTCGATATTTTCAGGTAACTCTGGTTACCCCAACCTCTCATGGCTACTGACCCCTGTGAGGAATCCCAGGACAAGGGCAAAGGAATGTTACAATGAGGCACATGGGCGAACAAGAAGAATCATAGAGAGGATGTTCGGCCTCCTGAAGGCCAGGTTTTGTTGCCTCTATTGAACAGGTGGATCCCTGTACTACAACAAAGAAGGTGTGCCAGATCATCGTGGCATGCTGTATGTTGTACAACCTTGCCCTACGTCGCCAGGTGCCCTTTCTGCAGGAGGATGAGGCTGGAGATGGGCGTGTGGCAGCAGTGGACCCTGTGGACAGTGAAGATGAGGAGGCAGAGGATGAGGACAACAGAAGTGAAATAATACGACAATACTTCCAGTGACACACAGGTAAGACACTGTAACTTCACTTTTCATTGACAGTTTTGTGTTTGACATTGTCACTGGCAGGCTGATTTTCCCACTTCTTTGGCCACTTACTGTACCCTTTGGCATCTCTATTTTCAGATATTTGTGCCCGACTATCGCTCCTGGTGTGTTGACTACAGCCATCTACAGGACATTCCTATGTATACATTACTGTACGGTTGTATTGCAGTGTTTAAAGCTTGTTGAATGAATACATAGTTCAATCATTTGACAGACTCCATTCTTGTATTTATTCAAATGGTGTTTATTTAAGTGCCAATAAGTAGAGGGGGATGTGCAATGGGCTGGGTTGGTGGTGGAGAAATGTCCAGGATAGAGTCCAGTCTATGTGGATCACAAGTGCATTGTCCAAGGGGGCCTAGGAAGTGGAGCAATGGCAGTTCAAGGTGGACAGGGTGACAGAGTGGGACAGAAGGTGTAGGAGGCTGGACTGGCTTATAGTGGGTACCTGATGGTACTTACACCTTGTGCCAGGTCCAGTTATCCCTTATTAGTAGATTAGTAGTGTTCTAGCAGCTTTGGCTGATAGAGGTAGTTATAGCAGAGTAGCTTAGCATGAACTAGGAGACATGCAAAGCTCCTACTATACCACTTATATCATATAACACTATTTCATAAGAAAACACAATACTCAGAGTTACTAAAAATAAAGGTACTTTATTTTAGTGACAGTATGCCAAAAGTATCTCAGAGGATATACTCCCTTAAGAGATCAGTAAAATACACAAAATATAAACACAAACCAAAATCAGGTAAGTAAAACACTTAGAAAAGTAGTGCAAACACTGTAGAATGCAAGAGGAGAAAATAGGCCTGGGGCAACACAAACCATATACTCCAGAAGTGGAATGCGAACCACAAATTGACCCCAGGCCTAGTGTAGTGTGTAGAGGGTCGCTGGGAGTGTAAGAAAACACTAAGGGTGTCCAAGATACCCCACCCCAAGATCCTGAGAAGTAGGAGTAAAGTTACCCTACTACCCCAGAAAGACAGTAAAGTCGAGATAGAGGATTCTGCAAAGACAACAACTGACTGCAAAGCATTGAAGATGGATTCCTGGACCTGAGGACCTGCAAAGGAAGGGGACCAAGTCCAAGAGTCACGCAAGTGTCTGGGGGGGGGGGGCAGGAGCCCACTAAACCCTGGATGAAGGTGCAAAAGGGCTGCCTCCGGGTGGAAGAAGCCAAAGATTCTGCAACAAAAGAAGGTGCCTGGAACTTCTCCTTTGGTCAGAAGATGTCCCACGGCATGCTGGAGGATGCAGAGTTGTTTCCATGCAGAAAGACCGCAAGCAGGCCTTGCTAGCTGCAAGAGGCGCAGTTGAGGATTTTGGGTGCTGCCAGGGCCCAGGAAGGACCAGGAGGTCGCCCTTTGGAGGAGGAGACAGAGAGGCCATTCAGCAACACAGAGAGCCCATGCAGAAGCAGGCAGCACCCGAAGAAGCACCTCACCAGGTGTTCAGAAGATCTGAGCACAGCGGTTGCCTCAGCACAACATAAGAGGGTCCCACGAAGTCAGAGTCCAACTCAGCGAGTTGGGCAATGCAGGACGGAGTGCTGGGGACCTGGGCTGTGCACGAAGGAAGTCTTGCAAAAGTGCACAGAAGCCCTAGCAGCTGCAATTCACACAGTACACTGGATTACTGTCTGGCATGGGGAGGCAAGGACTTACCTCCACCAAATTTGGACAGAAGGGCCACTGGACTGTCGGGGACACTTGGATCCAGCTCCTGTGTTCCAGGTACTACGCTCGTCAAGATGAGAGGAGACACAGAGGACTGGTGATGCCAAAGTTTGGTGCCTGCTTTAGCAGGGGGAAGATTCCGTTGACCCACAGGAGATTTCTTCTTGGCTTCCAGTGCAGTGTGAAGGCAGACAGCCCTCAGAGCATGCACCACCAGGAAACAGTCGAGAACGCCGGCAGGATGAGGCACTACAATGTTGCTGGTAGTCTTTTTGCTTCTTTGTTGCAGTTTTGCAGGCGTCCTGGAGCAGTCAGCGGTCGATCCTTGGCAGAAGTCGAAGAGGAAAGTGCAGAGGAACTCTGGTGAGCTCTTGCATTTGTTATCTGACGGGAAACCCACAAGAGAGACCCTAAATAGCCTTCAGAGGAGGATTGGCTACCTAAGTGCCTATCAGGAGGGGTCCCTGATGTCACCTGCTGGCACTGGCCACTCAGAGGTCTCCATTGTGCCCTTACACCTCTGCATTCAAGATGGCAGAGGTCTGGGACACACTGGAGGAGCTCTGGGCACCACCCCTGGTGTGGTGATGGACAGGGCAGTGGTCACTCCCCTTTCCTTTGTCCAGTTTGTACCAGAGCAGGGGCTGGGGGCTCTCTGAACCGGTGTAGACTGATTTATGCAAGGAGGGCACCATCTGTGCCCTTCAAAGCATTTCCAGAGGCCAGGAGAGGCTACTCCTCTCAGGCCCTTGACACCTATTTCCAAAGGGAGAGGGTGTAATACCCTCTCCCAGAGGAAATCCTTTGTTCTGCCTTCCTGGGACTGGGCTGCCCAGGGCCCCAGGGGGGGCAGAAACCTGTCTGAGGGTTGGCAGCAGCGGTAGCTGCAGAGAAAACCCCAGAGAGCTAGTTTGGCAGTACCCGGGGTCCATGCCGGGGATGCGTGGAATTGTCCGCCCAATACCAGGATGGTATTGGGGTGACAATTCCATGATCCTAGACATGTTACATGGCCATGTTCGGAGTTACCATTGGGAAGTTACACATAGGTATTGACCTATATGTAGTTCACACGTGTAATGGTGTCCCCAAACTCACAAAGTCTGGGGAAATTGCCCTGAACAATGTGGGGGCACCTTGACTAGTGCCAGGGTGCCCTCACACTAAGTAACTTTGCACCTAATCTTCACTAAGTGAGGGTTAGACATATAGGTGGCTTATAAGTTACTTAAGTGCAGTGTAAAATGGCTGTGAAATAACGTGGATGTTATTTCACTCAGGCTGCAGTGGCAGTCCTGTGTAAGAATTGTCTGAGCTCCCTATGGGTGGCAAAAGAAATGCTGCAGCCCATAGGGATCTCCTGGAACCCCAATACCCTGGGTACCTAGTTACCATAAACTAGGGAATTATAAGGGTGTCCCAGTGTGCCAACGAGAATTGGTAAAATTAATCACTAGCCTGCAGTGACAATTTTAAAAGCAGAGAGAGCATAAACACTGAGGGTCTGGTTAGCAGAGCCTCAGTGATACAGTTAGGCACCACACAGGGAACACATACAGGCCACAAACTTAAGAGCACTGGGTTGCTGGCTAGCAGGATCCCAGTGACACATTTCAAACATACTGACAAATAGGGTTTCCACTATGAGCACTGGGGTCCTGGCTAGCAGGATCCCAGTGAGACAGTAAAAACACCCTGACATGTACTCACAAACAGGCCAAAAGTGGGGGTAACAAGGCTAGAAAGAGGCTACCTTCCTACACAACCCTCCCCAAACGAAGGACAATAAGGGTAACCTTGGCCAGTTGAGTCTTTATTGTCTAAGTGGTGATAAGTGGAGAGTAGCTCTGCAATAGATTGGTTACTCACTTTATCATCCACTATATGGTTACTTCCCTGTGGGGATGTAAACCACCCTGTTTGAAGTTTTTTAGCTAGCTAACAATGTGAAGTTATAGTCTCAGAGTTTCTATTGGTATGCTTAAGTTCAGAGCAGTGGGAATTGTCCACTGGACCTATATCAAATGATGAGAATGCCAGACAGAGATGCTGTCTCAATAAAGCCATAGCTGGGCAACAACTTTGTCCATATGGCTGTAAGAGAGAACAGGGTTGCTGTTTTTCTTGAGTTGGAGCAGGGCAGGGATGCTGTTCTATAATCTCCACACTAGGGCAGGGCTGCTGTCCTAAGTGTTGTGAGGCAGTGCAGGGTTGCTGCACTAAAGTTTCTCTGGGAGGGTTGGAGGGATGCTCCATGTTAACTAAAGTGGTGTACTTGTTCTCACCAATATTAGTTATCCCACAGAGAGGTACTTCCACCTCAGGGAGTACAGCTGTGTTAGCTGATGATTCCCTTGGTACAGGTGCCACCCAGGGAGAGGTTTCTCCAACCACAGGAATGGTATCCTGAATGGCAGGGTGGGTAGGGGATACTTTAATGCCCTTTTTGCCTGTTGTTGGAGAAGGATCCTGAGTTTTCAGGCCTTTTTCTCCCCTTTGCTTTTTCATTTTAGCTGAAATGAGAGGAAGCCATTCCTCAGAGAAACCCAGCATGGCTGCATGGGTATTTAACTCTACCTCACCCCAACCTGAGGCCTCTAGGTCATTACCTAAGAGGCAGTCTACAGGTAAGCTAGGTGATACTACCACCTGCTTAGGGCCAGTAACTCCACCCCAACTAAACTGAATTATAGCTAAGGGAAGGAACTTAGTGGAGTTATTGTGAGAAGGTAGCCTCTTTCTAGCCTTGTTACCCCCACTTTTGGCCTGTTTGTGAGTGTATGTCAGGATGTTTGTCACTGTTTTCACTGTCTCACTGGGATCCTGATAGCCAGGCCTCAGTGCTCATAGTGAAAACACTATGTTTTCAGTATGGTTGTTATGTGTCACTGGGATCCTGCTGGTCAGGACCCCAGTGCTCATAGGTTTGTGGCCTATATGTATGTGTCACTGGGACCCTGTCACACAGGGCCCCAGTGCTCATAGGTGTGCATGTATATGTTCCCTGTGTGGTGCCTAACTGTCTCACTGAGGCTCTGCTAACCAGAACCTCAGTGGTTATGCTCTCTCATTACTTCCAAATTGTCACTAACAGGCTAGTGACCATTTTTACCAATTTACATTGGCTTACTGGAACACCCTTATAATTCCCTAGTATATGGTACTGAGGTACCCAGGGTATTGGGGTTCCAGGAGATCCCTATGGGCTGCAGCATTTCTTTTGCCACCCATAGGGAGCTCTGACAATTCTTACACAGGCCTGCCACTGCAGCCTGAGTGAAATAACGTCCACGTTATTTCACAGCCATTTTACACTGCACTTAAGTAACTTATAAGTCACCTATATGTCTAACCTTTACCTGGTAAAGGTTAGGTGCAAAGTTACTTAGTGTGAGGGCACCCTGGCACTAGCCAAGGTGCCCCCACATTGTTCAGAGCCAATTCACTGAACTTTGTGAGTGCGGGGACACCATTACACGCGTGCACTACATATAGGTCACTACCTATATGTAGCTTCACCATGGTAACTCCGAATATGGCCATGTAACATGTCTATGATCATGGAATTGCCCCCTCTATGCCATCCTGGCATTGTTGGTACAATTCCATGATCCCAGTGGTCTGTAGCACAGACCCTGGTACTGCCAGACTGCCCTTCCTGGGGTTTCTCTGCAGCTGCTGCTGCTGCCAACCCCTCAGACAGGCATCTGCCCTCCTGGGGTCCAGCCAGGCCTGGCCCAGGATGGCAGAACAAAGAACTTCCTCTGAGAGAGGGTGTGACACCCTCTCCCTTTGGAAAATGGTGTGAAGGCAGGGGAGGAGTAGCCTCCCCCAGCCTCTGGAAATGCTTTGTTGGGCACAGAGGTGCCCAATTCTGCATAAGCCAGTCTACACCGGTTCAGGGACCCCTTAGCCCCTGCTCTGGCGCGGAACTGGACAAAGGAAAGGGGAGTGACCACTCCCCTGACCTGCACCTCCCCTGGGAGGTGTCCAGAGCTCCTCCAGTGTGCTCCAGACCTCTGCCATCTTGGAAACAGAGGTGCTGCTGGCACACTGGACTGCTCTGAGTGGCCAGTGCCACCAGGTGACGTCAGAGACTCCTTGTGATAGGCTCCTTCAGGTGTTAGTAGCCTTTCCTCTCTCCTAGGTAGCCAAACCCTCTTTTCTGGCTATTTAGGGTCTCTGTCTCTGGGGAAACTTCAGATAACGAATGCATGAGCTCAGCCGAGTTCCTCTGCATCTCCCTCTTCACCTTCTGATAAGGAATCGACCGCTGACCGCGCTGGAAGCCTGCAAACCTGCAACATAGTAGCAAAGACGACTACTGCAACTCTGTAACGCTGATCCTGCCGCCTTCTCGACTGTTTTCCTGCTTGTGCATGCTGTGGGGGTAGTCTGCCTCCTCTCTGCACCAGAAGCTCCGAAGAAATCTCCCGTGGGTCGACGGAATCTTCCCCCTGCAACCGCAGGCACCAAAAAGCTGCATCTCCGGTCCCTTGGGTCTCCTCTCAGCACGACGAGCGAGGTCCCTCGAATCCAGCGACACCGTCCAAGTGACCCCCACAGTCCAGTGACTCTTCAGCCCAAGTTTGGTGGAGGTAAGTCCTTGCCTCACCTCGCTGGGCTGCATTGCTGGGAACCGCGACTTTGCAAGCTTCTCCGGCCCCTGTGCACTTCCGGCGGAAATCCTTCGTGCACAGCCAAGCCTGGGTCCACGGCACTCTAACCTGCATTGCACGACTTTCTAAGTTGGTCTCCGGCGACGTGGGACTCCTTTGTGCAACTTCGGCGAGCACCGTTTCACGCATCCTCGTAGTGCCTGTTTCTGGCACTTCTCCGGGTGCTACCTGCTTCAGTGAGGGCTCCTTGTCTTGCTCGACGTCCCCTCTCTCTGCAGGTCCAATTTGCGACGTCCTGGTCCCTCCTGGGCCCCAGCAGCGTCCAAAAACGCCAAACGCACGATTTGCGTGTAGCAAGGCTTGTTGGCGTCCATCCGGCGGGAAAACACTTCTGCACGACTCTCCAAGGCGTGGGGGATCCATCCTCCAAAGGGGAAGTCTCTAGCCCTTGTCGTTCCTGCAGTATTCACAGTTCTTCAGCCTAGTAAGAGCTTCTTTGCACCAACCGCTGGCATTTCTTGGGCATCTGCTCATCTCCGAGCTGCTTGTGACTTTTGGACTTGGTCCCCTTGTTCCACAGGTACCTTCAGACAGGAATCCATCGTTGTTGCATTGCTGATTTGTGTTTTCCTTGCATTCTCCCTCTAACACGACTATTTTGTCCTTAGGGGAACTTTGGTGCACTTTGCACTCACTTTTCAGGGTCTTGGGGAGGGTTATTTTTCTAACTCTCACTATTTTCTAATAGTCCCAGCGACCCTCTACAAGGTCACATAGGTTTGGGGTCCATTCGTGGTTCACATTCCACTTTTGGAGTATATGGTTTGTGTTGCCCCTATCCCTATGTTTCCCCATTGCATCCTATTGTAATTATACATTGTTTGCACTGTTTTCTAAGACTATACTGCATATTTTTGCTATTGTGTATATATATCTTGTGTATATTTCCTATCCTCTTACTGAGGGTACACTCTAAGATACTTTGGCATATTGTCATAAAAATAAAGTACCTTTATTTTTAGTATAACTGTGTATTGTGTTTTCTTATGATATTGTGCATATGACACTAAGTGGTACTGTGGTAGCTTCACACGTCTCCTAGTTCAGCCTGAGCTGCTTTGCTAAGCTACCATTATCTATCAGCCTAAGCTGCTAGACACCCTATACACTAATAAGGGATAACTGGGCCTGGTGCAAGGTGCAAGTACCCCTTGGTACTCACTACAAGCCAGTCCAGCCTCCTACATTGGTTGTGCAGTGGTGGGATAAGTGCTTGAGACTACTTACCACTCTTGTCATTGTACTTTTCATAAGAGAAAAATATACAAAACAAGGTCAGTGTATATACACATAGCCAAAAAGTTTTGCATTTCCTCTTTTCACTCTTTTCTAAGTGCTGAAAAGTACTTCTAAACTTTCAAAAAGTTCTTAAAAGTTTAAAAAGTTTTTTTCTGTCTTTCCAAAAAGTTCTGAAAACTTTTTTCTTTTTGTCTATCACTTTTACTCTCTCTAAAAAATGTCTGGCACAGGCCAAAAAGTTGAACTGTCCAAACTTGCATATGATCACCTTAGCTGGAAAGGAGCAAGGAGTCTCTGCATAGAGAGAGGTTTGAGTGTAGGGAAGAATCCTTCTTTAGAACTGTTAATTAATATGCTTAGAGTACAGGATAAGGCCATAAGTGCCCAATCTGTAGAAAAAGTAGCTAATGGTTCTCAATCTGATCCAGGGACTCCCCCAGGAAAAGGTTCAGGAAAGAAACTTCTCAGCCTGCCCATTACTAGACAGTCTAGCATAGTTGGTACAGAGGTTGAATCACATCATACTGATGATGTGCTCTCACATTATACTGGTAGCCAAGCTGTTAGGGTGCCCTCTGTAAGGGACAGGTCTCCTTCTGTTCATTCCCACCATACCTCTGTATCTAGAAATGTCCCTCCCACCCACCCTGATGACAGATTGTTGGAAAGGGAGCTCAATAGATTGAGAGTGGAGCAAACCAGACTGAAGCTCAAGAAGCAACAGCTGGATTTGGATAGACAGTCTTTAGAAATAGAGAGGGAAAGACAGAAAATGGGTTTAGATACCCATGGTGGCAGCAGCAGTATTCCCCATAGTCATCCTGCAAAAGAGCATGATTCCAGGAATCTGCATAAGATAGTTCCCCCTTACAAGGAGGGGGATGACATTAACAAGTGGTTTGCTGCACTTGAGAGGGCCTGTGCTGTACAGGATGTCCCTCAAAGGCAGTGGGCTGCTATCCTATGGCTATCATTTACTGGAAAAGGTAGGGATAGGCTCCTTACTGTAAAAGAAAATGATGCTAACAATTTCCAAGTTCTTAAGAATGCACTCCTGGATGGTTATGGCTTAACCACTGAACAGTACAGGATCAAGTTCAGAGATACCAAAAAGGAGTCTTCACAAGACTGGGTTGATTTCATTGACCAGGCAGTGAAGGCCTTGGAGGGGTGGTTACATGGCAGTAAAGTTACTGATTATGACAGCCTGTATAACTTAATCCTGAGAGAGCATATTCTTAATAATTGTGTGTCTGATTTGTTGCACCAGTACCTGGTAGACTCTGATCTGACCTCTCCCCAAGAATTGGGAAAGAAGGCAGACAAATGGGTCAGAACAAGGGTGAACAAAAAAGTTCATACAGGGGGTGACAAAGATGGCAATAAGAAGAAAGATGGTGAAAAATCTCAAGATAAGCATGGGGATAAGGGTAAAACCAAAGATCCCACTTCAAATCTTAAACACTCTTCAGAGGGTGGGGATAAAACAAATTCTTCCTCTTCTTCCCAACCTGCACACATTAAAAAGCCTTGGTGCTTTGTGTGTAAAAACAGAGGCCATAGGCCAGGGGATAAGTCCTGTCCAGGTAAACCCCCTGAGCCTACCACCACTAATACATCAAGCTCTAGTGCCCCTAGCAGTAGTGGTACTAGTGGTGGGACTGCTGGCAACAGTCAAGCAAAGGGTGTAGTTGGGTTCACTTATGGGTCCATAGTGGAAACTGATGTAATCAGTCCCAAGACAGTTTCTGTCACACCTAGTGGCACTGGCCTTGCCACACTGGCTGCTTGTCCCCTTACAATGGATAAGTACAGGCAGACAGTTGCAATAAATGGTGTTGAGGCCTTGGCCTACAGGGACACAGGTGCCAGTTTCACTTTGGTGACTGAAAACCTAGTGCCTCCTGAACAACACATCATTGGACAACAGTATAAGATTATTGATGTCCATAACTCCACTAAGTTTCTTCCCTTAGCTATAATTCAGTTTAGTTGGGGTGGAGTTACTGGCCCTAAGCAGGTGGTGGTATCACCTAGCTTACCTGTAGACTGTCTCTTAGGTAATGACCTAGAGGCCTCAGGTTGGGCTGATGTAGAGTTTTATGCCCATGCAGCCATGCTGGGCATCCCTGAGGAATTGTTCCCTCTCATTTCTACTGAAATGAAAAAGCAAAGGAGAGAAGGCCTGAAAACTCAGGATCCCTCTCCATCAACAGGTAAAAAGGGTATCACAGTATCCCCTAACCACCCTACCATTCAGGATACCATTCCTGTGGTGGGAGAAACCTCTCCTGGGGTGGCACCTGTTCCAAGGGAATCATCAGCTGGCATAGCTGGACTCCCTGAGGTAGAAGTACCTCTCTGTGGGATAACTAACATTGGTGACAAAAAGAACACCATTTTAGTTAACATGGAGCATCCCTCCAACCCTCCCAGAGAAACTTTAGTGCAGAAACCCTGTACTGCCTCACAACACTTAGGACAGCATCCCTGCCCTAGTGTGGAGCTCATAGGACAGCATCCCTGCCCTGCTCCAACTCAAGAGAAACAGCATCCCTGTTCCCTCTTCCAGCCAAATGGAGAAAGTTTTTGCCCAGCTATGGCTTTACTGAGACAGCATCCCTGTCTGGCATTTCCATCATTACAAATAGGTTCAGTGGATAATTCCCACTGCTCTAAACTAAAACTTACTGATAGAAACTCTGAAAATACATCTTCACATTGTTGGTTAGCTAAAAAACTTCAAACAGGGTGGTTTACATCCCCACAGGGAAGTAACCATATAGTGGATGATAAAGGGAGTAACCAGTCTATTGCAGAGCTACTCTCTACTTATCACCACTTAGACAATAAAGTCTCAACTGGCCAAGGTTAGCCTTATTGTCCTTCGTTTGGGGGGGGGTTGTGTGAGAAGGTAGCCTCTTTCTAGCCTTGTTACCCCCACTTTTGGCCTGTTTGTGAGTGTATGTCAGGATGTTTGTCACTGTTTTCACTGTCTCACTGGGATCCTGATAGCCAGGCCTCAGTGCTCATAGTGAAAACACTATGTTTTCAGTATGGTTGTTATGTGTCACTGGGATCCTGCTGGTCAGGACCCCAGTGCTCATAGGTTTGTGGCCTATATGTATGTGTCACTGGGACCCTGTCACACAGGGCCCCAGTGCTCATAGGTGTGCATGTATATGTTCCCTGTGTGGTGCCTAACTGTCTCACTGAGGCTCTGCTAACCAGAACCTCAGTGGTTATGCTCTCTCATTACTTCCAAATTGTCACTAACAGGCTAGTGACCATTTTTACCAATTTACATTGGCTTACTGGAACACCCTTATAATTCCCTAGTATATGGTACTGAGGTACCCAGGGTATTGGGGTTCCAGGAGATCCCTATGGGCTGCAGCATTTCTTTTGCCACCCATAGGGAGCTCTGACAATTCTTACACAGGCCTGCCACTGCAGCCTGAGTGAAATAACGTCCACGTTATTTCACAGCCATTTTACACTGCACTTAAGTAACTTATAAGTCACCTATATGTCTAACCTTTACCTGGTAAAGGTTAGGTGCAAAGTTACTTAGTGTGAGGGCACCCTGGCACTAGCCAAGGTGCCCCCACATTGTTCAGAGCCAATTCACTGAACTTTGTGAGTGCGGGGACACCATTACACGCGTGCACTACATATAGGTCACTACCTATATGTAGCTTCACCATGGTAACTCCGAATATGGCCATGTAACATGTCTATGATCATGGAATTGCCCCCTCTATGCCATCCTGGCATTGTTGGTACAATTCCATGATCCCAGTGGTCTGTAGCACAGACCCTGGTACTGCCAGACTGCCCTTCCTGGGGTTTCTCTGCAGCTGCTGCTGCTGCCAACCCCTCAGACAGGCATCTGCCCTCCTGGGGTCCAGCCAGGCCTGGCCCAGGATGGCAGAACAAAGAACTTCCTCTGAGAGAGGGTGTGACACCCTCTCCCTTTGGAAAATGGTGTGAAGGCAGGGGAGGAGTAGCCTCCCCCAGCCTCTGGAAATGCTTTGTTGGGCACAGAGGTGCCCAATTCTGCATAAGCCAGTCTACACCGGTTCAGGGACCCCTTAGCCCCTGCTCTGGCGCGAAACTGGACAAAGGAAAGGGGAGTGACCACTCCCCTGACCTGCACCTCCCCTGGGAGGTGTCCAGAGCTCCTCCAGTGTGCTCCAGACCTCTGCCATCTTGGAAACAGAGGTGCTGCTGGCACACTGGACTGCTCTGAGTGGCCAGTGCCACCAGGTGACGTCAGAGACTCCTTGTGATAGGCTCCTTCAGGTGTTAGTAGCCTTTCCTCTCTCCTAGGTAGCCAAACCCTCTTTTCTGGCTATTTAGGGTCTCTGTCTCTGGGGAAACTTCAGATAACGAATGCATGAGCTCAGCCGAGTTCCTCTGCATCTCCCTCTTCACCTTCTGATAAGGAATCGACCGCTGACCGCGCTGGAAGCCTGCAAACCTGCAACATAGTAGCAAAGACGACTACTGCAACTCTGTAACGCTGATCCTGCCGCCTTCTCGACTGTTTTCCTGCTTGTGCATGCTGTGGGGGTAGTCTGCCTCCTCTCTGCACCAGAAGCTCCGAAGAAATCTCCCGTGGGTCGACGGAATCTTCCCCCTGCAACCGCAGGCACCAAAAAGCTGCATCTCCGGTCCCTTGGGTCTCCTCTCAGCACGACGAGCGAGGTCCCTCGAATCCAGCGACACCGTCCAAGTGACCCCCACAGTCCAGTGACTCTTCAGCCCAAGTTTGGTGGAGGTAAGTCCTTGCCTCACCTCGCTGGGCTGCATTGCTGGGAACCGCGACTTTGCAAGCTTTTCCGGCCCCTGTGCACTTCCGGCGGAAATCCTTCGTGCACAGCCAAGCCTGGGTCCACGGCACTCTAACCTGCATTGCACGACTTTCTAAGTTGGTCTCCGGCGACGTGGGACTCCTTTGTGCAACTTCGGCGAGCACCGTTTCACGCATCCTCGTAGTGCCTGTTTCTGGCACTTCTCCGGGTGCTACCTGCTTCAGTGAGGGCTCCTTGTCTTGCTCGACGTCCCCTCTCTCTGCAGGTCCAATTTGCGACGTCCTGGTCCCTCCTGGGCCCCAGCAGCGTCCAAAAACGCCAAACGCACGATTTGCGTGTAGCAAGGCTTGTTGGCGTCCATCCGGCGGGAAAACACTTCTGCACGACTCTCCAAGGCGTGGGGGATCCATCCTCCAAAGGGGAAGTCTCTAGCCCTTGTCGTTCCTGCAGTATTCACAGTTCTTCAGCCTAGTAAGAGCTTCTTTGCACCAACCGCTGGCATTTCTTGGGCATCTGCTCATCTCCGAGCTGCTTGTGACTTTTGGACTTGGTCCCCTTGTTCCACAGGTACCTTCAGACAGGAATCCATCGTTGTTGCATTGCTGATTTGTGTTTTCCTTGCATTCTCCCTCTAACACGACTATTTTGTCCTTAGGGGAACTTTGGTGCACTTTGCACTCACTTTTCAGGGTCTTGGGGAGGGTTATTTTTCTAACTCTCACTATTTTCTAATAGTCCCAGCGACCCTCTACAAGGTCACATAGGTTTGGGGTCCATTCGTGGTTCACATTCCACTTTTGGAGTATATGGTTTGTGTTGCCCCTATCCCTATGTTTCCCCATTGCATCCTATTGTAATTATACATTGTTTGCACTGTTTTCTAAGACTATACTGCATATTTTTGCTATTGTGTATATATATCTTGTGTATATTTCCTATCCTCTTACTGAGGGTACACTCTAAGATACTTTGGCATATTGTCATAAAAATAAAGTACCTTTATTTTTAGTATAACTGTGTATTGTGTTTTCTTATGATATTGTGCATATGACACTAAGTGGTACTGTGGTAGCTTCACACGTCTCCTAGTTCAGCCTGAGCTGCTTTGCTAAGCTACCATTATCTATCAGCCTAAGCTGCTAGACACCCTATACACTAATAAGGGATAACTGGGCCTGGTGCAAGGTGCAAGTACCCCTTGGTACTCACTACAAGCCAGTCCAGCCTCCTACAGTTATGGACATCAATAATCTCGTACTGTTGTCCAATAATGTGTTGTGCAGGAGACACTAGGTTTTCAGACACCAAAGTGATACTGGCACCTGTGTCCCTGTAGGCCTGTGCCTCAACACATTTATTGAAACTGTCTGCCTGTACTTATCCATTGTAAGGGGACAGGCAGCCAGTGTGGCAAGGCCAATGCCACCAGGTGTGACAGAAACGGTCTTGGGACTGACTACCCCAGTTTCTATGATGGACCCATAAGTGAACCCAACTACACCCTTATTTTGGCTGTTGCCAGCAGTCCCACCACTATTACCACTACTGCCAGGGGCACTAGAGGTTGATGTATTAGTGGTGGTAGGCTTAGGGGGTTTACCTGGGCAGGACTTATCCCCTGGCCTATGGCCTTTATCTTTACACACATAGCACCAAGGCTTTTTAATGTGTGTGGGTTGTGAAGAAGAGGAAGAAGATGATTTGTCCCCACCCCCTGAAGAGTGTTTAGGATTTGAAGAAGTAACTTTAGTTTTACCTTTACCCCCATGCTTATCCTGAGATTTCTCACCATCTTTCTTCTTGCCATCCTTGTCACCTCCTGTATGAACTTTTCTGTTCACTCTTGTTCTGACCCATTTGTCTGCCTTCTTTCCCAATTCATGGGGAGAGGTCAGATCTGAGTCTACCAAGTACTGGTGCAACAAATCAGACACACAATTGTTCAAAATAAGCTCTCTCAGGATTAGACTATACATGCTTTCATAGTCAGCCACCTTACTGCCATGTAACCAACCCTCCAAGACCTTCACTGAACAGTCTACAAAGTCTGTCCAGTCTTGAGAGGACTCTTTTCTGGTGTCTCTGAACTTAATCCTGTATTGTTCAGTGGTTAAACCAAATCCATCCAAGAGTGCATCCTTCAAAACCTTGTAGTTATTAGCATCACTTTCTCTGACAGTAAGGAGCCTATCCCTACCCTTACCAGTGAAAGATAGCCACAAGATAGCAGCCCACTGCCTTTGAGGAACCAACTGCACCATGCAGGCCCTTTCAAGTGCAGCAAACCACTTGTTAATGTCATCCCCCTCATTGTAAGGGGAGACTATCTTATGCAGGTTTCTTGAATCTTGCTCTTTAACAGGATTGCTATCAAAAACACTGCTGCTGCCACCATGGGGAACTAACCCCAATCTCTGCCTTTCCCTTTCCACATCCAGAGATTCCCTGTCTAAGGCCAGCTGCTGCTGTTTAAGCTTCAGCCTGGCCTCTTTCAACCTCAGCTTTCTGAGTTCCCTTTCCCTTAAGTTATCCTCAGGGTGGGAGGCTTGGGAATTGTGAGACACAGAAGAAATGTGGGAATTGGCAGAGTTAGACCTGTCCCTAACTGTCTAGACTCTAGTAACCTGGCCTTTAGGATTGAAAGGTGCCCTACTAATGTGTGACCCCATCCCACTACCCGTGTCACCAGATGGCCTGTTAGCTGACAGGTCCTTGGAAGAACCCTCCCCAGCATCCTCAGGGGACTCTTCTGAGTCTGGCTGGGTACCCCCCTCCTCTACCTCCTGATCCTGCGATGGGCCACACTGGTTCTGGTCACTTTCTAGGAGAAGATATTTTGTAGGATTCTTACCAATTTCTAAACCTCTTTCTATGCAGAGACCCCTCAAACTTTTTAAAGTTTAGATTCCCATATGTTGCTTGGACAACTGTGGGAGTAAGCTCTACTGCAGACAAGAAAGAAAAGGTTTAGGACAGAGAGAGAAAAAAGTTTTTGGAACTCTTAAAAGAACAGAGAAAAACTTTTGAAAACTTTCGAAAAAGTTTTCAGAAACTTTTTAGAAAGTTTTAGAGAAGGAAAGTTAAACTGTTTAGGTTACTGTGTATATTCTGACGTATTTGGTATATGTTTTTCTTATGAAAAGCACCAATGACAAAGTGGTAAAGTGTAGGAAAGTACCATCTTGCCTGGCATGTTACCCCCATATTTTCACTGTATATATGTTGTTTTAGTGTATGTGTCACTGGGACCCTGCCAGCCAGGGCCCCAGTGCTCATAAGTGTGCCCTGTATGTGTTCCCTGTGTCATGACTAACTGTCTCACTGAGGCTCTGCTAACCAGAACCTCAGTGGTTATGCTCTCTCTGCTTTCTAAATTGTCACTAACAGGCTAGTGACCAATTTCACCAATTCACATTGGCATACTGGAACACCCTTATAATTCCCTAGTAGATGGTACTGAGGTACCCAGGGTATTGGGGTTCCAGGAGATCCCTATGGGCTGCAGCATTTCTTTTGCCACCCATAGGGAGCTCTGACAATTCTTACACAGGCCTGCCACTGCAGCCTGAGTGAAATAACATCCACGTTATTTCACAGCCATTTACCACTGCACTTAAGTAACTTATAAGTCACCTATTTGTCTAACCATAACCTGGTGAAGGCTGGGTGCTAAGTTACTTAGTGTGTGGGCACCCTGGCACTAGCCAAGGTGCCCCCACATCGTTCAGGGCAAATTCTCCGGACTTTGTGAGTGCGGGGACACCATTTCACGTGTGCACTATACATAGGTCACTACCTATGTATAGCGTCACAATGGTAACTCCGAACATGGCCATGTAACGTGTCTCAGATCATGGAATTGTCACCCCAATGCCATTCTGGCATTCTCTAGCACTGACCCGGGTACTGCCAAACTGCCTTTCCCGGGGTTTCACTGCAGCTGCTGCTGCTGCCAACCCCTCAGACAGGTTTCTGCCCTCCTGGGGTCCAGCCAGGCCTGGCCCAGGAAGGCAGAACAAAGGACTTCCTCAGAGAGAGGGTGTTACACCCTCTCCCTTTGGAAAAAAGGTGTCAGGGCTGGGGAGGAGTAGCCTCCCCCAGCCTCTGGAAATGCTTTGCTTTGATGGGCACAGATGGTGCCCATCTCTGCATAAGCCAGTCTACAACGGTTCAGGGATCCCCCAACCCTGCTCTGGCGCGAAACTGGACAAAGGAAAGGGGAGTGACCACTCCCCTGACCTGCACCTCCCAGGGGAGGTGCCCAGAGCTCCTCCAGTGTGCTCCAGACCTCTGCCATCTTAGAAACAGGGGTGCTGCTGGCACACTGGACTGCTCTGAGTGGCCGTGCCAGCAGGTGACGTCAGAGACTCCTTTTGATAGGCTCTTACCTGTGTTACTAGCCTATCCTCCTTCCTAGGTAGCCAAACTTCCTTTTCTGGCTATTTAGGGTCTCTGCTTTGGGGAATTCTTCAGATAACGAATGCAAGTGCTCATCAGAGTTCCTCTGCATCTCTCTCTTAACCTTCTGCCAAAGGATCGACCGCTGACTGCCCAGGACGCCTGCAAAACCGCAACAAAGTAGCAAAGACGACTACTGCAACCTTGTATCGCTGATCCTGCCGCCTTCTCCACTGTTTCCTAGTGGTGCATGTTGTGGGGGTAGCCTGCCTCCTTTCTGCACCAGGAGCTCTGAAGAAATCTCCGGTGGGTCGACGGAATCTTCCCCCTGCAACCGCAGGCAACAAAAGACTGCATCACCGGTCCTCTGGGTCCCCTCTCAGCACGACGAGCGTGGTCCCTGGAACTCAGCAACTCTGTCCAAGTGACTGCACAGTCCAGTGACTCTTCAGTCCAAGTTTGGTGGAGGTAAGTCCTTGCCTCCCCATGCTAGACTGCATTGCTGGGTACCACGTGATTTGCAGCTGCTCTGGCTCCTGTGCACTCTTCCAGGATTTCCTTTGTGCACAGCCAAGCCTGGGTCCCCGACACTCTAACCTGCAGTGCACAACCTTCTGAGTTGTCCTCTGGTGTTGTGGGACCTTCTTTTCTGACTTCGGGTGGACTCCGGTTCACTCCTCTTCCAAGTGCCTGTTCTGGTACTTCTGCGGGTGCTGCCTGCTTCTGTGAGGGCTCCCTGACTTTCTGGGCACTCCCTCTGTCTCCTCATCCAAGTGGCGACATCCTGGTCCCTCCTGGGCCATAGCAGCATCCAAAAATCCTAACTGCGACCCTTGCAGCTATCAAGGCCTGTTTGCGGTCTTTCTGCGTGGGAACACCTTTGCAAGCTTCTTCACGACGTGGGACATCCATCCTCCAAAGGGGAAGCTTCTAGCCCTCTTCGTTCTTGCAAAATCCACAGCTTCTACCATCCGGTGGCAGCTTCTTGGCACCCTCAGCTGGCATTTCCTGGGCATCTGCCCATTCTCAACATTGTCACGACTCTTGGACTTGGTCCCCTTGTTCCACAGGTATTCAGGTCCGGAAATCCACTTTGGTTGCTTTGCTGGTGTTGGTCTTCCTTGCAGAAACCCCCTATCACGACTTCTGTGCTCTCTGGGGGTTATAGGAGCACTTTACACCTACTTTTCAGGGTCTTGGGGTGGGCTATTTTTCTAACCCTCACTGTTTTCTTACAGTCCCAGCGACCCTCTACAAGCTCACATAGGTTTGGGGTCCATTCGTGGTTCGCATTCCACTTTTGGAGTATATGGTTTGTGTTGCCCCTATACCTATGTGCTCCTATTGCAATCTATTGTAACTTTACATTGTTTGCATTACTTCCTTTTGCTATTACTGCATATTTTTGGTATTGTGTACATACATCTTGTGTATATTTGGCATCCTCATACTGAGGGTACTCACTGAGATACTTTTGGCATATTGTGATAAAAATAAATTACCTTTATTTTTAGTATATCTGTGTATTGTGTTTTCTTATGATATTGTGCATATGACACAAGTGGTATAGTAGGAGCTTTGCATGTCTCCTAGTTCAGCCTAAGCTGCTCTCCTATAGCTACCTTCTATCAGCCTAAGCTGCTAGAAACACCTCTTCTACACCAATAAGGGATAACTGGACCTGGTACAGAGTGTAAGTACCCCTTGGTACTCACTACAAGCCAGGCCAGCCTCCTACATAAAGCAGTTACAAATACTTATCCCACCGCTGCACCACTATTGTAGGAGGCTGGCCTGGCTTTTAATGTGTACCTGAAGGTACTTACACCTTGTGCCAGGTCCAGTTACCCCTTATTAGTAAATTAGTAGTGTTCTAGCAGCTTAGGCTGATAGAGGTAGCTATAGCAGAGCAGCTTAGGCTGAACTAGGAGACATGCAAAGCTCCTACTATACCACTTATATCATATAGCACTATATCATAAGAAAACACAATACTCAGAGTTACTAAAAATAAAGGTACTTTATTTTAGTGACAATATGCCAAAAGTATCTCAGAGGATATACTCCCTTAGGTGGTAAGTAAAATACACAAAATATACACACAAACCAAAATCACTGCCACTGACCCCAGGTCCCTAATCGTCCTGTGTTTGTGGGGTTGCCTGGGGCCCCTGTAGTGGTGGACACACTGCTGATTGATGTGTCCTGGGGACAGAGGTATGGGCATGATGGGGGGGTACTGAGGTGGTGTTTCTTGAGTGGGGAGGCTCTGTGGTGGTAGGGGACTGTGCCTGGATAACCAACTGTCCGGAGGTCCCTGATTGGCCAGGTTGGTCATCCAGATCCAGGCGTCCAGAGCTGTGATCATCACTGTGGGCCTCTTCTGGGGGGGACCTAATGTTGCTGGCACCTCCTCTCCGGTGACGTTGGGTGGGGACCTGTGGGTATGTAAGTGCAGTGTTATTGTTTCTGCGTGTGACATCTTGTGCATGGGTGTGTTGCCCTCTCTGGTTGTTATTGCCCTGGCAGCTTTGCCTTGTGTGAGTAGTTATTTGGTGGGTAGGTGATTCTCTCTAGTGTGCATGCTTTAGTGACGGGTGTCCATGCAGGTCTGTGATGGGGGTTCGTGCATTGGTGTTTATGCAGGGCTTGGTATTGGGAGGGGTGGGTTGTGATGGTGAGGTGTGTGTGAGGTGGTGGAGTGATGGGAGTGATGGTGGGGGTAAGTGATGGCATGCAGGTAGGGGGGTGATAGTAATATAGATTTGACTTACCAGAGTCCAGTCCTCCTCCTACTCCTGCCAGGCCCTCAGGATGCATGATTGCCAAGACTTGCTCCTCCTATGTTGTTAGTTCTGGGGGAGGGGTTGGGGGGCCACCGCCAGTCCTCTGTACAGCGAGTTGGTGTCTTGCCGCTGTGGAATGCACCTTCCCCCGTAGGTCGTTCCACCTCTTCCTGATGTCATCCCTTGTTCTGGGGTTCTGTCCCATGGTGTTGACCCTGTCCACGATTCTCCGCCATGGCTCCATCTTCTTTGCAATGGATGTCTGCTGCACCTGTGATCCGAATAGCTGTGGCTCTACCCGGATGATTTCCTCCACCATGACCCTCAGCTCCTCCTCGGAGAATCTGGGGTGCCGTTGTGGTGCCATGGGTGTATTGTGAGTGGTGTGGGTGAGGGTGTGTGGGGTGCTGTGTTGGGGTGTGTGATGTAAGGTGTATAGGTGATGGTGGTTTGTGGCTGTGGTCTTGCCTGTGGTCTTGCTCTCTCTCTTGTGGCACTTGTTTGTAATAGTAAAGGGTTGTGGGTAATGTGTGTGTTTTATAGTGGTGTGGGTGTGGTGTGTGTATGTGTGTCAGGTGTGTGTAGTTTGAATTGTCCAATGTGGTGCTGTTTTGTTAGTGTGTGTGTATTTTGAGCGTGGCAGTATGTAGCGCCAATGGTTTACCGCCATTGAATGTCCACTGCGGTGATTCGTGTGTCATAATGTTGTGGGCGTAGTTCTGTTGGCGAAATGGTGTGGGTTTTGCTACCGCAAGTTTATCACTGACTTTTGGGCTGGTGGACTTGTGTGTGTGGCTGTATAGTGACAGATTGCTATGTGTGGGTCATAATATGGTTGGCAGTCATCTCCTGCGGTGGTGGTATGTTGGTGGCAGTCAGCATGGTGGTAAGTGGGATTTACTGCCAATGTCATAATGAGGGCCATAATGAGGGCCTTAGTATTTGGCTAAGGTTCTCTATCATCTGCAGAAGGGCTTGAGGAGGCACTTCGTACAGGACTTCATCTGGAAGCTTGCCTACCCTCAGTGCACCACCCCTCCAACCAGTTCCAAGCCTCCTCTGGTAAAGTGCTAGGATTTGCCCTCAGACATTACTCAGATATGTATGGGATACAATATCATATATTTAACCTCCTTGGCACGTAGGGCTTTTTTAACCTCATCAAAATTTCTGTGTTGTCGCTGAACTTGCAGGGTGAAGTCTGGGAACAACTGCACCATTGCATTTTCATAACAGAGTTCACCTGAGGTTCGGGCTGTCTGTAGAATCGCATCCCTATCTCTGTAGTTGAAGAACCTGGCGATGATTGTTCGTGGGGGCCCCCAGTCGATGGGGAGGTACCGACACCCTATGGGCCCTCTCAGTGGTGAAGAATTTGGACAAATGCTTGAGGTCAACATAGCCGTTTGTTTGGTTAGATATTGGACTTGTTCCTTCATCCTCTTGTTGGTAGACTGCAGCACAGCAACGCTCGACTCGGCGGTGGTGACCTTTTCAGAAAGTTTCTTGAAGTTGGCTCTCAGTAGCATTACACCGACCTTTACAGTATCTAGTTTTGGCTTGAGGGTCTCTTATTGCATCCTTTATCTCCCCAAGCAATGATTTTAGTTCACCCAGGAGGTATGGGGGGACTGACGGCACCCCCGTGGCATCAGTCGCATATTTGTCCATTTTGTTTGACTGGGGTGGGGACTTGTTTCATACCATGTGAACCAGTATATTGATTCTCTACACTTTGAGCTGTCCCCATCCACAGAGCTGCCCAGGCAAGGGGGGTTGCACTGCTGTTTCATCAAGGGCCCAGCCAAGCACCTCCACAGCCCTCCATGTGGCACAGAGCTGACGTCCTCAAGCCAGAAGCAGGGTCCCAACTAAAAGTTGGTCCCAGGGCACCACACTGCTGGCTATTGACATTTCCTGCTTGGGTCCCACCTCCTGAAGCCATGCTTCTCAGTTTGGCAGGTGCCAGGAGTGTCACAGTCCACCAGCTGACTGTATCACCAACAACAGGTGGGATCTGTGCCATTAAAAAGGGAGCTTCTCTCTTAATAGTTCCGAAGGTCGCAGGCACTTACTTGAGCTGGAGCCTCACCACAGCTTGCCCCCGGGTCGCACATCCCAGCAGCCTACACCAGACACCCCAGGTCCACCGCTCTGCAATCCTCTGAGAGTTGTTGCACCCACCCACACACAGAGTGCGGTCGTCCACTCTTGTCTCTCGTCCTGCGGCCTTGCGGTTTGGATCAGGCCTCCTTGCACTGCAGAGGCCAGGGAAGCCGCGGTTGCACTCTCAGGCATCAGCGCCAATGCCCGGGTCTCTTAGATGGACGGCTCCACTGGCCCCCTTTCCTTTAAGCGGAGCTGTCACACTAGGCTGTGGAGATCTGGTTGCAAGTCTGCTGCGCAGCCTGTACTTCATTGCAGACCCCAGATGTGGCCCACCAGCTATTTTCACACGGCTCTCACTGTCCTTGTGGCACGCTGCTGGTGCGGTATCCCTGGAGGGTATATGGCACCTCAGATCACCCCTCCTCGCGAGTCGCGTCAGGCCCTTCAGCGATGTCGGCACAGGCTGGATGAAGTTGCAGACGGATGGTGGGGATATTGTAGGTGGTGGTGCCAGAGCTCAGTAAATGTGGGCCATTTTAGGCAAAGCTAGGCCAAGCCATATTAAGGTATCAGTTAACTCCACCTACTGTTTGAAAACATTGGACAATAAATAACTCACATTCAGCCAGAATAGAAATATCTTTTCACATGTGCTGAAGAGGTGGTTATCATCCTAACCCTAGCTAAGCCACACCTTAATCATACTTGTTTCATGTTTTTTGCCAGTTTT